>NW_028123455.1:0-390972 GCF_965194805.1 Balaenoptera borealis
CATTTTGGTTGCTTCACTGTCTTGTCTATTGTGAATAAGGCTGCAGTGCAGCTTTTGCAGCCCGGGTCTTCTTCATTCTGGTCTTCTCAGGTGAGAGGCCCATTGGTGCGCCTGCTGGATTGAATGGTACCTCAATTTTTCCTTTTCAACGCAGCTCCTTTCTGTTCTCATTATTAGCGTTTAACCCTTTTACATCTCACCAGCAGCTAGAGGGTACACAGTTCTCTAAAACCTCTTCAGCATTGACTGTTTGTAGACTTTTTGCCAATGGTCAGTCGACGGGTGTGAGTTGAGAACTTTTCGTAGATTAGATTGCATGAGTCTAATACTTCCTGAGGTTGAGCTTTTATCCATTTCCCTTTCTTTAAAAAGAGAGTGAGTAAAACTTACCTCTTCATACTAGCTTCGTGAACATTTTGCCTGTTTTGAATTTTTTTTATCCATTCCCTACCTCAGCACAATTTTGAGGGCAGGTGTCCTTTACAGCCCTGCGTCCTTGTGAATGAATGGTAAGTGACCATTAGCTGTGGGTTAAAAGCTGCTCTTGCGGGAATCGGCCACAAGGCGGCAGCATTTCTCCTTTACCAAATCTGGTTACTAGGGCAACAGAGCCTTACTGGAAGTGGTGTTCTAGGTTGCAAATTAGAATGGAATGTGCGAGGCAAAAGCCCTTTAAGTTTATGTCTCATTACTTCTTGTTGGTATTTTTAACTTAATTTTTATTTTTTATCACAGCAAACTTGATTACAATGTTTTGTTTGTTCTAGGTGTGCAAGATGTGGTTCTTTCACACATATACATATATCTATTCTTCTTCGGATCCTTTTCCCATGTAGGTTATGACACAGTGTTGAGTAGTCTTCTCTTGGTATTGCGTAGGTCTTTGGTGATTATGTATTTCACGTGTGTTTGTGTCTCTCTGTTAACCTCAATATGGTAATGTATCCAATCCTCACACCTTTCCATTTGGTGAACCATAAGTTTTTTTAATGAATCTATGATAGTGTTTCTCTGTGGAAATACCTTTGTCTGTATCATTTTTTAGGTAACACCTATATGTGATATGATAGGCTATGTGTCTTTCGCTTTCTCACTTACTCCGAGTTGCGTGATTACTTCTAGACTCATCTATGGTGCTGCAAATGGCATTGTTTCATTTTTTCACTAGCTCATATTCCATCTGTACAGGTAGCAGTTCTTCTTTGTCCACCCATCTGTCGGTGGACTTTTTGGTTACTTCCATATCTTGGCCATTGTAATACTGTGCAATGCAGATTTGCGTGCCTGTGTCCTTCCAATTCTGTCTTCTTAGGTTACAGGTCCAGGAATAGGTCTGCTGGATCATATGGTAGCTCAATGTTTACCTTTTAAAGGCACCTCTATTCTGATCTCTTTAGTGGCTCTTTCCAGGTTACGTCCCACTTAAAGTGGAGGGTATGTATTTCTTCCCAGCACCTTCAGCATTTATTCTTTGTAGTTTTTGCTGATGGTTATTCTGAGTGGTGTGAGCTGATACCTCTTTGTGGTTGAATTTGCATGTGTCTCATAATGCGTTGAAATTGAGCTTTAAGACTTGTCCTTTTTATTTTTCCAGCTGTGATTGGAGCTTATTTCTTCAAAGTGTTTTCTTAAAGTATGTGTCACCGTTTGAAATATTTTGGCCATGATCTCCCTCAAGACATTTTGAGGGCAGGTTTCATTTACAGCCCTGCAGTACTTGTTCATATGAAGTGACCATTAGCTCAGGCTTTAAACCTGCTTTTGCAGGTAACGGCCAGAGAGCGGCAGCCTTTCTACGTTCCCCTTGCTGCTACTAGGGAAACAGACCTACCGGTCCGTGGTGTTCTTCGGTTATAAATTAGAGTGCAATGTGCCCGGATAAACCCACAAATGTTGATGTCTCCTTGCTTTTCTTTGTTTTTAAATTTAATTTATATTTATTATTAATTAGAGTAATATTCCATTGTGTACGTGGACCACTTCTTCTTGGTGCATTCCTCGGTTGATGGACATTTTCATTGCTTCCAAGTGTTGGCTATGGTAAATATTGCTGGCGTACAGGTTTGCCAGCCTGTGACTTTTTGATTCTCATTTTCTCAGGTGATAGGCCAAGCAGTGGTTGTGATTGATTGACTGGTAGCTCAATGTTTCCCTTTTCAAAGCACCTACATTGTGTTTTCATTAGTGGCTCTTTACATGCCCCCCCTTACCACCGAGGGTACGCATTTCTCCACACTCCCTTCACCGTTTATTTTTTGCAGCACTTTTCCTAATGGCCATTGTGACTGCTGCGAGCTGATAGGTTTTTGTAATATGGGTATGCATGTCATTAAAATTTTTAAAATTCATCATATTCCTACGCCTTTTTCTTTTCTCTTAAAAGAAAAAACCGTGAGTACAATATAGCTCTTGAAATTGTCTTCTTCGAAGGTTGCCCTCTTCTGAATTTTTTGGTCGATTTTTGACCCCAGAAATTTTCTGGAGGGCAGGCGCCATTTACAGAACTGCAAGTTGGTGAAAATTTAGTGACCTTTTGCAGTGGGTTCAAAGCTGCTGTTGTGGGAAACGTCCACAAGGAGGTAGCATTTCTCCATTCCCCAATCTGGGTACTAGGGCAGCAGAGCCTTTCTGGAAGTCATTGTCCTAGGTTGTAAATTAGAATGGAATTTGCCAGGAGAAATCCCCATAAGTTTATGTCTCATTACTTCTTCTTGGTTTTTAAAATTTTTTTAATCTGGGTAAAGTTTAGAAAATTGTTTGTCCTAGGTGTACACAATCTGGTTCATTTGTACATTATGTATGTCTATTAATGTACAGATCCTCTTCCCATGTAAAATATTACAGTGTTCCGTCGACCTCCCTTGCTATATGTTCGGTCTTTTTGATACATGTATATAATATGTATTTGTATATGTATAGTCACACTAATCTTCATTTCTCAATTTCCCCCCTCCTTTCCTTTTAGATGAGCATAGTTTGTGTTCTACGCCTGTGAGTGTCTTTCTCTTTGGAAATATGTTCATCTGTGTCAGTTATTAGATAATGCCGTACGTGATAATATGGGATATAGGTCTTTTGCTTTCCGACCTACTTCATGTTTTGTGATTATCTCCAGGCTCATCTATGGTGCCTCAAAGAGCAGTGCTTCAATGTTTTCCATGGCTAATATTCCATTGTGTACATGGACCACTTCTTCTTGGTGCATTCCTCTGTTGATGGACATTTTCGTTGCTTCCAAGCGTTGCCTATGGTAAATATTGCTGGAGTGCAGGATTGCCAGCCTGCGATTTTTGATTTTCATTCTCTCAGGTGATAGACCCAGCAGTGGGTATGATTGATTGACTGGTATGGTAGCTCAACGTTTACCTTTTCAAGGCACCTCAATTGTGCTGTCATTAGTGGCTCTTACCACGTCCCCCTTAGAATCGAGGGTACGCATTTCTCCACAATCACGTCAGCATTTCTTGTTTGCAGCATTTTTGTTGATGGCCATTCTGACTGGGGTGAGCTGATAGGTTTTTGTAATTTGGGTTTACATGTCTGTAAAAATTCCTACAATTCATCATTTTTCCACGCCTTTTGCTTTTCTGTTAAAAGAAAAAAGAAAAAGAGTGTGAGTATAATATACCTCTTCAAATTTTCTTTTTGGAAGGTTGCACTCTAGAATTTTTTGGTCGATTTTCGACCTCAGTATTTTTTGGAGGGCAGGTGTCATTTACAGAACTGCAATTGGTGAACATTTAGTGACCTTTTGCAGTGGGTTTAAAGCTGCTGTTGTGGGAAACGGCCACAAGGATGCAGCATTTCTCCATTCCCAAATCGGGGTACTAGGGCAGCAGAGCCGTTCTGGAAGTCGTTTGCCTAGGTGGTCAATTTGAATGGAATGTGCCAGGAAAACCCCCCATAAGTTTATGTCTCATTACTCCTAGTTCGTTGTTTTAATTTTTTCAATTGGGGTAATGGTTAGAATGTTGCTTGTCCAAGGTGTACACACTCTGGTTCATCTACATATTCTATATACCTATTTATGTAGAGATCCTCTTCCCGTGTAAATTATTACAGAGTGTTCCGTAAACCTTCCTTGCTATATGGTCGGTCTTTTTGATATATGTATATAATATGTATTTGTATACATATGGTAACGCTAATCTTCATTTATCCATTCCCCCACCTTTCCTTTTAGATAAGCATAGTTTTTTTTTTTTTTTAATAAGTCTGTGATGGACTTTCTCTGTGGAAATATGTTCATTTGTGTCAGTTATTAGAGAACGCCTATAAGTGATATCATGGGATATAGGACTTTTGCTTTCCGACTTACCTCATGTTCTGTGATTATCTCCAAGATCATCTATGGTGCCTCAAAGAGCAGTGTTTCATTGTTTTCCATGGCTAGTATTCATTGTGTACATGGGCCGCTTCTTCCTTTTCCTTTCATCTGTTGATGGACATTTTGGTTGCTTCACTGTCTTGTCTATTGTGAATAAGGCTGCAGTGCAGCTTTTGCAGCCCGGGTCTTCTTCATTCTGGTCTTCTCAGGTGAGAGGCCCATTGGTGCGCCTGCTGGATTGAATGGTACCTCAATTTTTCCTTTTCAACGCAGCTCCTTTCTGTTCTCATTATTAGCGTTTAACCCTTTTACATCTCACCAGCAGCTAGAGGGTACACAGTTCTCTAAAACCTCTTCAGCATTGACTGTTTGTAGACTTTTTGCCAATGGTCAGTCGACGGGTGTGAGTTGAGAACTTTTCGTAGATTAGATTGCATGAGTCTAATACTTCCTGAGGTTGAGCTTTTATCCATTTCCCTTTCTTTAAAAAGAGAGTGAGTAAAACTTACCTCTTCATACTAGCTTCGTGAACATTTTGCCTGTTTTGAATTATTTTAATCCATTCCCTACCTCAGCACAATTTTGAGGGCAGGTGTCCTTTACAGCCCTGCGTCCTTGTGAATGAATGGTAAGTGACCATTAGCTGTGGGTTAAAAGCTGCTCTTGCGGGAATCGGCCACAAGGCGGCAGCATTTCTCCTTTACCAAATCTGGTTACTAGGGCAACAGAGCCTTACTGGAAGTGGTGTTCTAGGTTGCAAATTAGAATGGAATGTGCGAGGCAAAAGCCCTTTAAGTTTATGTCTCATTACTTCTTGTTGGTATTTTTAACTTAATTTTTATTTTTTATCACAGCAAACTTGATTACAATGTTTTGTTTGTTCTAGGTGTGCAAGATGTGGTTCTTTCACACATATACATATATCTATTCTTCTTCGGATCCTTTTCCCATGTAGGTTATGACACAGTGTTGAGTAGTCTTCTCTTGGTATTGCGTAGGTCTTTGGTGATTATGTATTTCACGTGTGTTTGTGTCTCTCTGTTAACCTCAATATGGTAATGTATCCAATCCTCACACCTTTCCATTTGGTGAACCATAAGTTTTTTTAATGAATCTATGATAGTGTTTCTCTGTGGAAATACCTTTGTCTGTATCATTTTTTAGGTAACACCTATATGTGATATGATAGGCTATGTGTCTTTCGCTTTCTCACTTACTCCGAGTTGCGTGATTACTTCTAGACTCATCTATGGTGCTGCAAATGGCATTGTTTCATTTTTTCACTAGCTCATATTCCATCTGTACAGGTAGCAGTTCTTCTTTGTCCACCCATCTGTCGGTGGACTTTTTGGTTACTTCCATATCTTGGCCATTGTAATACTGTGCAATGCAGATTTGCGTGCCTGTGTCCTTCCAATTCTGTCTTCTTAGGTTACAGGTCCAGGAATAGGTCTGCTGGATCATATGGTAGCTCAATGTTTACCTTTTAAAGGCACCTCTATTCTGATCTCTTTAGTGGCTCTTTCCAGGTTACGTCCCACTTAAAGTGGAGGGTATGTATTTCTTCCCAGCACCTTCAGCATTTATTCTTTGTAGTTTTTGCTGATGGTTATTCTGAGTGGTGTGAGCTGATACCTCTTTGTGGTTGAATTTGCATGTGTCTCATAATGCGTTGAAATTGAGCTTTAAGACTTGTCCTTTTTATTTTTCCAGCTGTGATTGGAGCTTATTTCTTCAAAGTGTTTTCTTAAAGTATGTGTCACCGTTTGAAATATTTTGGCCATGATCTCCCTCAAGACATTTTGAGGGCAGGTTTCATTTACAGCCCTGCAGTACTTGTTCATATGAAGTGACCATTAGCTCAGGCTTTAAACCTGCTTTTGCAGGTAACGGCCAGAGAGCGGCAGCCTTTCTACGTTCCCCTTGCTGCTACTAGGGAAACAGACCTACCGGTCCGTGGTGTTCTTCGGTTATAAATTAGAGTGCAATGTGCCCGGATAAACCCACAAATGTTGATGTCTCCTTGCTTTTCTTTGTTTTTAAATTTAATTTATATTTATTATTAATTAGAGTAATATTCCATTGTGTACGTGGACCACTTCTTCTTGGTGCATTCCTCGGTTGATGGACATTTTCATTGCTTCCAAGTGTTGGCTATGGTAAATATTGCTGGCGTACAGGTTTGCCAGCCTGTGACTTTTTGATTCTCATTTTCTCAGGTGATAGGCCAAGCAGTGGTTGTGATTGATTGACTGGTAGCTCAATGTTTCCCTTTTCAAAGCACCTACATTGTGTTTTCATTAGTGGCTCTTTACATGCCCCCCCTTACCACCGAGGGTACGCATTTCTCCACACTCCCTTCACCGTTTATTTTTTGCAGCACTTTTCCTAATGGCCATTGTGACTGCTGCGAGCTGATAGGTTTTTGTAATATGGGTATGCATGTCATTAAAATTTTTAAAATTCATCATATTCCTACGCCTTTTTCTTTTCTCTTAAAAGAAAAAACCGTGAGTACAATATAGCTCTTGAAATTGTCTTCTTCGAAGGTTGCCCTCTTCTGAATTTTTTGGTCGATTTTTGACCCCAGAAATTTTCTGGAGGGCAGGCGCCATTTACAGAACTGCAAGTTGGTGAAAATTTAGTGACCTTTTGCAGTGGGTTCAAAGCTGCTGTTGTGGGAAACGTCCACAAGGAGGTAGCATTTCTCCATTCCCCAATCTGGGTACTAGGGCAGCAGAGCCTTTCTGGAAGTCATTGTCCTAGGTTGTAAATTAGAATGGAATTTGCCAGGAGAAATCCCCATAAGTTTATGTCTCATTACTTCTTCTTGGTTTTTAAAATTTTTTTAATCTGGGTAAAGTTTAGAAAATTGTTTGTCCTAGGTGTACACAATCTGGTTCATTTGTACATTATGTATGTCTATTAATGTACAGATCCTCTTCCCATGTAAAATATTACAGTGTTCCGTCGACCTCCCTTGCTATATGTTCGGTCTTTTTGATACATGTATATAATATGTATTTGTATATGTATAGTCACACTAATCTTCATTTCTCAATTTCCCCCCTCCTTTCCTTTTAGATGAGCATAGTTTGTGTTCTACGCCTGTGAGTGTCTTTCTCTTTGGAAATATGTTCATCTGTGTCAGTTATTAGATAATGCCGTACGTGATAATATGGGATATAGGTCTTTTGCTTTCCGACCTACTTCATGTTTTGTGATTATCTCCAGGCTCATCTATGGTGCCTCAAAGAGCAGTGCTTCAATGTTTTCCATGGCTAATATTCCATTGTGTACATGGACCACTTCTTCTTGGTGCATTCCTCTGTTGATGGACATTTTCGTTGCTTCCAAGCGTTGCCTATGGTAAATATTGCTGGAGTGCAGGATTGCCAGCCTGCGATTTTTGATTTTCATTCTCTCAGGTGATAGACCCAGCAGTGGGTATGATTGATTGACTGGTATGGTAGCTCAACGTTTACCTTTTCAAGGCACCTCAATTGTGCTGTCATTAGTGGCTCTTACCACGTCCCCCTTAGAATCGAGGGTACGCATTTCTCCACAATCACGTCAGCATTTCTTGTTTGCAGCATTTTTGTTGATGGCCATTCTGACTGGGGTGAGCTGATAGGTTTTTGTAATTTGGGTTTACATGTCTGTAAAAATTCCTACAATTCATCATTTTTCCACGCCTTTTGCTTTTCTGTTAAAAGAAAAAAGAAAAAGAGTGTGAGTATAATATACCTCTTCAAATTTTCTTTTTGGAAGGTTGCACTCTAGAATTTTTTGGTCGATTTTCGACCTCAGTATTTTTTGGAGGGCAGGTGTCATTTACAGAACTGCAATTGGTGAACATTTAGTGACCTTTTGCAGTGGGTTTAAAGCTGCTGTTGTGGGAAACGGCCACAAGGATGCAGCATTTCTCCATTCCCAAATCGGGGTACTAGGGCAGCAGAGCCGTTCTGGAAGTCGTTTGCCTAGGTGGTCAATTTGAATGGAATGTGCCAGGAAAATCCCCCATAAGTTTATGTCTCATTACTCCTAGTTCGTTGTTTTAATTTTTTCAATTGGGGTAATGGTTAGAATGTTGCTTGTCCAAGGTGTACACACTCTGGTTCATCTACATATTCTATATACCTATTTATGTAGAGATCCTCTTCCCGTGTAAATTATTACAGAGTGTTCCGTAAACCTTCCTTGCTATATGGTCGGTCTTTTTGATATATGTATATAATATGTATTTGTATACATATGGTAACGCTAATCTTCATGTATCCATTCCCCCCACCTTTCCTTGTAGATAAGCATAGTTTTTTTTTAATAAGTCTGTGATGGACTTTCTCAGTGGAAATATGTTCATTTGTGTCAGTTATTAGAGAACACGTATAAGTGATATCATAGGATATAGGACTTTTGCTTTCCGACTTACCTCATGTTCTGTGATTATCTCCAAGATCATCTATGGTGCCTCAAAGAGCAGTGTTTCATTGTTTTCCATGGCTAGTATTCATTGTGTACATGGGCCGCTTCTTCCTTTTCCTTTCATCTGTTGATGGACATTTTGGTTGCTTCACTGTCTTGTCTATTGTGAATAAGGCTGCAGTGCAGCTTTTGCAGCCCGGGTCTTCTTCATTCTGGTCTTCTCAGGTGAGAGGCCCATTGGTGCGCCTGCTGGATTGAATGGTACCTCAATTTTTCCTTTTCAACGCAGCTCCTTTCTGTTCTCATTATTAGCGTTTAACCCTTTTACATCTCACCAGCAGCTAGAGGGTACACAGTTCTCTAAAACCTCTTCAGCATTGACTGTTTGTAGACTTTTTGCCAATGGTCAGTCGACGGGTGTGAGTTGAGAACTTTTCGTAGATTAGATTGCATGAGTCTAATACTTCCTGAGGTTGAGCTTTTATCCATTTCCCTTTCTTTAAAAAGAGAGTGAGTAAAACTTACCTCTTCATACTAGCTTCGTGAACATTTTGCCTGTTTTGAATTATTTTAATCCATTCCCTACCTCAGCACAATTTTGAGGGCAGGTGTCCTTTACAGCCCTGCGTCCTTGTGAATGAATGGTAAGTGACCATTAGCTGTGGGTTAAAAGCTGCTCTTGCGGGAATCGGCCACAAGGCGGCAGCATTTCTCCTTTACCAAATCTGGTTACTAGGGCAACAGAGCCTTACTGGAAGTGGTGTTCTAGGTTGCAAATTAGAATGGAATGTGCGAGGCAAAAGCCCTTTAAGTTTATGTCTCATTACTTCTTGTTGGTATTTTTAACTTAATTTTTATTTTTTATCACAGCAAACTTGATTACAATGTTTTGTTTGTTCTAGGTGTGCAAGATGTGGTTCTTTCACACATATACATATATCTATTCTTCTTCGGATCCTTTTCCCATGTAGGTTATGACACAGTGTTGAGTAGTCTTCTCTTGGTATTGCGTAGGTCTTTGGTGATTATGTATTTCACGTGTGTTTGTGTCTCTCTGTTAACCTCAATATGGTAATGTATCCAATCCTCACACCTTTCCATTTGGTGAACCATAAGTTTTTTTAATGAATCTATGATAGTGTTTCTCTGTGGAAATACCTTTGTCTGTATCATTTTTTAGGTAACACCTATATGTGATATGATAGGCTATGTGTCTTTCGCTTTCTCACTTACTCCGAGTTGCGTGATTACTTCTAGACTCATCTATGGTGCTGCAAATGGCATTGTTTCATTTTTTCACTAGCTCATATTCCATCTGTACATGTAGCAGTTCTTCTTTGTCCACCCATCTGTCGTTGGACTTTTTGGTTACTTCCGTATCTTGGCCATTGTTATACTATGCAATGCAGATTTGCGTACCTGTGTCCTTCCAATTCTGTCTTCTTAGGTTATAGGTCCAGGAATAGGTCTGCTGGATCATATGGTAGCTCAATGTTTACCTTTTAAAGGCACCTCTATTCTTTTCTCTTTAGTGGCTCTTTCCAAGTTACGTCCCACTTAAAGTGGAGGGTATGCATTTCTTCCCAGCACCTTCAGCATTTATTCTTTGTAGTTTTTGCTGATGGTTATTCTGAGTGGTGTGAGCTGATACCTCTTTGTGGTTGAATTTGCATGTGTCTCATAATGCGTTGAAATTGAGCTGTAAGACATGTCCTTTTTATTTTTCCAGCTGTGATTGGAGCTTATTTCTTCAAAGTGTTTTCTTAAAGTATGTGTCACCGTTTGAAATATTTTGGCCATGATCTCCCTCAAGACATTTTGAGGGCAGGTTTCATTTACAGCCCTGCAGTACTTGTTCATATGAAGTGACCATTAGCTCAGGCTTTAAACCTGCTTTTGCAGGTAACGGCCAGAGAGCGGCAGCCTTTCTACGTTCCCCTTGCTGCTACTAGGGAAACAGACCTACCGGTCCGTGGTGTTCTTCGGTTATAAATTAGAGTGCAATGTGCCCGGATAAACCCACAAATGTTGATGTCTCCTTGCTTTTCTTTGTTTTTAAATTTAATTTATATTTATTATTAATTAGAGTAATATTCCATTGTGTACGTGGACCACTTCTTCTTGGTGCATTCCTCGGTTGATGGACATTTTCATTGCTTCCAAGTGTTGGCTATGGTAAATATTGCTGGCGTACAGGTTTGCCAGCCTGTGACTTTTTGATTCTCATTTTCTCAGGTGATAGGCCAAGCAGTGGTTGTGATTGATTGACTGGTAGCTCAATGTTTCCCTTTTCAAAGCACCTACATTGTGTTTTCATTAGTGGCTCTTTACATGCCCCCCCTTACCACCGAGGGTACGCATTTCTCCACACTCCCTTCACCGTTTATTTTTTGCAGCACTTTTCCTAATGGCCATTGTGACTGCTGCGAGCTGATAGGTTTTTGTAATATGGGTATGCATGTCATTAAAATTTTTAAAATTCATCATATTCCTACGCCTTTTTCTTTTCTCTTAAAAGAAAAAACCGTGAGTACAATATAGCTCTTGAAATTGTCTTCTTCGAAGGTTGCCCTCTTCTGAATTTTTTGGTCGATTTTTGACCCCAGAAATTTTCTGGAGGGCAGGCGCCATTTACAGAACTGCAAGTTGGTGAAAATTTAGTGACCTTTTGCAGTGGGTTCAAAGCTGCTGTTGTGGGAAACGTCCACAAGGAGGTAGCATTTCTCCATTCCCCAATCTGGGTACTAGGGCAGCAGAGCCTTTCTGGAAGTCATTGTCCTAGGTTGTAAATTAGAATGGAATTTGCCAGGAGAAATCCCCATAAGTTTATGTCTCATTACTTCTTCTTGGTTTTTAAAATTTTTTTAATCTGGGTAAAGTTTAGAAAATTGTTTGTCCTAGGTGTACACAATCTGGTTCATTTGTACATTATGTATGTCTATTAATGTACAGATCCTCTTCCCATGTAAAATATTACAGTGTTCCGTCGACCTCCCTTGCTATATGTTCGGTCTTTTTGATACATGTATATAATATGTATTTGTATATGTATAGTCACACTAATCTTCATTTCTCAATTTCCCCCCTCCTTTCCTTTTAGATGAGCATAGTTTGTGTTCTACGCCTGTGAGTGTCTTTCTCTTTGGAAATATGTTCATCTGTGTCAGTTATTAGATAATGCCGTACGTGATAATATGGGATATAGGTCTTTTGCTTTCCGACCTACTTCATGTTTTGTGATTATCTCCAGGCTCATCTATGGTGCCTCAAAGAGCAGTACTTCAATGTTTTCCATGGCTAATATTCCATTGTGTACATGGACCACTTCTTCTTGGTGCATTCCTCTGTTGATGGACATTTTTGTTGCTTCCAAGCGTTGCCTATGGTAAATATTGCTGGAGTGCAGGATTGCCAGCCTGCGATTTTTGATTTTCATTCTCTCAGGTGATAGACCCAGCAGTGGGTATGATTGATTGACTGGTATGGTAGCTCAACGTTTACCTTTTCAAGGCACCTCAATTGTGCTGTCATTAGTGGCTCTTACCACGTCCCCCTTAGAATCGAGGGTACGCATTTCTCCACAATCACGTCAGCATTTCTTGTTTGCAGCATTTTTGTTGATGGCCATTCTGACTGGGGTGAGCTGATAGGTTTTTGTAATTTGGGTTTACATGTCTGTAAAAATTCCTACAATTCATCATTTTTCCACGCCTTTTGCTTTTCTGTTAAAAGAAAAAAGAAAAAGAGTGTGAGTATAATATACCTCTTCAAATTTTCTTTTTGGAAGGTTGCACTCTAGAATTTTTTGGTCGATTTTCGACCTCAGTATTTTTTGGAGGGCAGGTGTCATTTACAGAACTGCAATTGGTGAACATTTAGTGACCTTTTGCAGTGGGTTTAAAGCTGCTGTTGTGGGAAACGGCCACAAGGATGCAGCATTTCTCCATTCCCAAATCGGGGTACTAGGGCAGCAGAGCCGTTCTGGAAGTCGTTTGCCTAGGTGGTCAATTTGAATGGAATGTGCCAGGAAAACCCCCCATAAGTTTATGTCTCATTACTCCTAGTTCGTTGTTTTAATTTTTTCAATTGGGGTAATGGTTAGAATGTTGCTTGTCCAAGGTGTACACACTCTGGTTCATCTACATATTCTATATACCTATTTATGTAGAGATCCTCTTCCCGTGTAAATTATTACAGAGTGTTCCATAAACCTTCCTTGCTATATGGTCGGTCTTTTTGATATATGTATATAATATGTATTTGTATACATATGGTAACGCTAATCTTCATTTATCCATTCCCCCACCTTTCCTTTTAGATAAGCATAGTTTTTTTTTTTTAATAAGTCTGTGATGGACTTTCTCTGTGGAAATATGTTCATTTGTGTCAGTTATTAGAGAACGCCTATAAGTGATATCATGGGATATAGGACTTTTGCTTTCCGACTTACCTCATGTTCTGTGATTATCTCCAAGATCATCTATGGTGCCTCAAAGAGCAGTGTTTCATTGTTTTCCATGGCTAGTATTCATTGTGTACATGGGCCGCTTCTTCCTTTTCCTTTCATCTGTTGATGGACATTTTGGTTGCTTCACTGTCTTGTCTATTGTGAATAAGGCTGCAGTGCAGCTTTTGCAGCCCGGGTCTTCTTCATTCTGGTCTTCTCAGGTGAGAGGCCCATTGGTGCGCCTGCTGGATTGAATGGTACCTCAATTTTTCCTTTTCAACGCAGCTCCTTTCTGTTCTCATTATTAGCGTTTAACCCTTTTACATCTCACCAGCAGCTAGAGGGTACACAGTTCTCTAAAACCTCTTCAGCATTGACTGTTTGTAGACTTTTTGCCAATGGTCAGTCGACGGGTGTGAGTTGAGAACTTTTCGTAGATTAGATTGCATGAGTCTAATACTTCCTGAGGTTGAGCTTTTATCCATTTCCCTTTCTTTAAAAAGAGAGTGAGTAAAACTTACCTCTTCATACTAGCTTCGTGAACATTTTGCCTGTTTTGAATTATTTTTATCCATTCCCTACCTCAGCACAATTTTGAGGGCAGGTGTCCTTTACAGCCCTGCGTCCTTGTGAATGAATGGTAAGTGACCATTAGCTGTGGGTTAAAAGCTGCTCTTGCGGGAATCGGCCACAAGGCGGCAGCATTTCTCCTTTACCAAATCTGGTTACTAGGGCAACAGAGCCTTACTGGAAGTGGTGTTCTAGGTTGCAAATTAGAATGGAATGTGCGAGGCAAAAGCCCTTTAAGTTTATGTCTCATTACTTCTTGTTGGTATTTTTAACTTAATTTTTATTTTTTATCACAGCAAACTTGATTACAATGTTTTGTTTGTTCTAGGTGTGCAAGATGTGGTTCTTTCACACATATACATATATCTATTCTTCTTCGGATCCTTTTCCCATGTAGGTTATGACACAGTGTTGAGTAGTCTTCTCTTGGTATTGCGTAGGTCTTTGGTGATTATGTATTTCACGTGTGTTTGTGTCTCTCTGTTAACCTCAATATGGTAATGTATCCAATCCTCACACCTTTCCATTTGGTGAACCATAAGTTTTTTTAATGAATCTATGATAGTGTTTCTCTGTGGAAATACCTTTGTCTGTATCATTTTTTAGGTAACACCTATATGTGATATGATAGGCTATGTGTCTTTCGCTTTCTCACTTACTCCGAGTTGCGTGATTACTTCTAGACTCATCTATGGTGCTGCAAATGGCATTGTTTCATTTTTTCACTAGCTCATATTCCATCTGTACAGGTAGCAGTTCTTCTTTGTCCACCCATCTGTCGGTGGACTTTTTGGTTACTTCCATATCTTGGCCATTGTAATACTGTGCAATGCAGATTTGCGTGCCTGTGTCCTTCCAATTCTGTCTTCTTAGGTTATAGGTCCAGGAATAGGTCTGCTGGATCATATGGTAGCTCAATGTTTACCTTTTAAAGGCACCTCTATTCTGATCTCTTTAGTGGCTCTTTCCAGGTTACGTCCCACTTAAAGTGGAGGGTATGTATTTCTTCCCAGCACCTTCAGCATTTATTCTTTGTAGTTTTTGCTGATGGTTATTCTGAGTGGTGTGAGCTGATACCTCTTTGTGGTTGAATTTGCATGTGTCTCATAATGCGTTGAAATTGAGCTTTAAGACTTGTCCTTTTTATTTTTCCAGCTGTGATTGGAGCTTATTTCTTCAAAGTGTTTTCTTAAAGTATGTGTCACCGTTTGAAATATTTTGGCCATGATCTCCCTCAAGACATTTTGAGGGCAGGTTTCATTTACAGCCCTGCAGTACTTGTTCATATGAAGTGACCATTAGCTCAGGCTTTAAACCTGCTTTTGCAGGTAACGGCCAGAGAGCGGCAGCCTTTCTACGTTCCCCTTGCTGCTACTAGGGAAACAGACCTACCGGTCCGTGGTGTTCTTCGGTTATAAATTAGAGTGCAATGTGCCCGGATAAACCCACAAATGTTGATGTCTCCTTGCTTTTCTTTGTTTTTAAATTTAATTTATATTTATTATTAATTAGAGTAATATTCCATTGTGTACGTGGACCACTTCTTCTTGGTGCATTCCTCGGTTGATGGACATTTTCATTGCTTCCAAGTGTTGGCTATGGTAAATATTGCTGGCGTACAG
Organism: Balaenoptera borealis; assembly: GCF_965194805.1. NCBI lineage: Eukaryota > Metazoa > Chordata > Mammalia > Artiodactyla > Balaenopteridae > Balaenoptera > Balaenoptera borealis. The sequence goes on from NW_028123455.1 coordinate 15,392, forward strand.
GTTTGCCAGCCTGTGACTTTTTGATTCTCATTTTCTCAGGTGATAGGCCAAGCAGTGGTTGTGATTGATTGACTGGTAGCTCAATGTTTCCCTTTTCAAAGCACCTACATTGTGTTTTCATTAGTGGCTCTTTACATGCCCCCCCTTACCACCGAGGGTACGCATTTCTCCACACTCCCTTCACCGTTTATTTTTTGCAGCACTTTTCCTAATGGCCATTGTGACTGCTGCGAGCTGATAGGTTTTTGTAATATGGGTATGCATGTCATTAAAATTTTTAAAATTCATCATATTCCTACGCCTTTTTCTTTTCTCTTAAAAGAAAAAACCGTGAGTACAATATAGCTCTTGAAATTGTCTTCTTCGAAGGTTGCCCTCTTCTGAATTTTTTGGTCGATTTTTGACCCCAGAAATTTTCTGGAGGGCAGGCGCCATTTACAGAACTGCAAGTTGGTGAAAATTTAGTGACCTTTTGCAGTGGGTTCAAAGCTGCTGTTGTGGGAAACGTCCACAAGGAGGTAGCATTTCTCCATTCCCCAATCTGGGTACTAGGGCAGCAGAGCCTTTCTGGAAGTCATTGTCCTAGGTTGTAAATTAGAATGGAATTTGCCAGGAGAAATCCCCATAAGTTTATGTCTCATTACTTCTTCTTGGTTTTTAAAATTTTTTTAATCTGGGTAAAGTTTAGAAAATTGTTTGTCCTAGGTGTACACAATCTGGTTCATTTGTACATTATGTATGTCTATTAATGTACAGATCCTCTTCCCATGTAAAATATTACAGTGTTCCGTCGACCTCCCTTGCTATATGTTCGGTCTTTTTGATACATGTATATAATATGTATTTGTATATGTATAGTCACACTAATCTTCATTTCTCAATTTCCCCCCTCCTTTCCTTTTAGATGAGCATAGTTTGTTTTCTACGCCTGTGAGTGTCTTTCTCTTTGGAAATATGTTCATCTGTGTCAGTTATTAGATAATGCCGTACGTGATAATATGGGATATAGGTCTTTTGCTTTCCGACCTACTTCATGTTTTGTGATTATCTCCAGGCTCATCTATGGTGCCTCAAAGAGCAGTGCTTCAATGTTTTCCATGGCTAATATTCCATTGTGTACATGGACCACTTCTTCTTGGTGCATTCCTCTGTTGATGGACATTTTCGTTGCTTCCAAGCGTTGCCTATGGTAAATATTGCTGGAGTGCAGGATTGCCAGCCTGCGATTTTTGATTTTCATTCTCTCAGGTGATAGACCCAGCAGTGGGTATGATTGATTGACTGGTATGGTAGCTCAACGTTTACCTTTTCAAGGCACCTCAATTGTGCTGTCATTAGTGGCTCTTACCACGTCCCCCTTAGAATCGAGGGTACGCATTTCTCCACAATCACGTCAGCATTTCTTGTTTGCAGCATTTTTGTTGATGGCCATTCTGACTGGGGTGAGCTGATAGGTTTTTGTAATTTGGGTTTACATGTCTGTAAAAATTCCTACAATTCATCATTTTTCCACGCCTTTTGCTTTTCTGTTAAAAGAAAAAAGAAAAAGAGTGTGAGTATAATATACCTCTTCAAATTTTCTTTTTGGAAGGTTGCACTCTAGAATTTTTTGGTCGATTTTCGACCTCAGTATTTTTTGGAGGGCAGGTGTCATTTACAGAACTGCAATTGGTGAACATTTAGTGACCTTTTGCAGTGGGTTTAAAGCTGCTGTTGTGGGAAACGGCCACAAGGATGCAGCATTTCTCCATTCCCAAATCGGGGTACTAGGGCAGCAGAGCCGTTCTGGAAGTCGTTTGCCTAGGTGGTCAATTTGAATGGAATGTGCCAGGAAAACCCCCCATAAGTTTATGTCTCATTACTCCTAGTTCGTTGTTTTAATTTTTTCAATTGGGGTAATGGTTAGAATGTTGCTTGTCCAAGGTGTACACACTCTGGTTCATCTACATATTCTATATACCTATTTATGTAGAGATCCTCTTCCCGTGTAAATTATTACAGAGTGTTCCGTAAACCTTCCTTGCTATATGGTCGGTCTTTTTGATATATGTATATAATATGTATTTTTATACATATGGTAACGCTAATCTTCATTTATCCATTCCCCCACCTTTCCTTTTAGATAAGCATAGTTTTTTTTTTTAATAAGTCTGTGATGGACTTTCTCTGTGGAAATATGTTCATTTGTGTCAGTTATTAGAGAACGCCTATAAGTGATATCATGGGATATAGGACTTTTGCTTTCCGACTTACCTCATGTTCTGTGATTATCTCCAAGATCATCTATGGTGCCTCAAAGAGCAGTGTTTCATTGTTTTCCATGGCTAGTATTCATTGTGTACATGGGCCGCTTCTTCCTTTTCCTTTCATCTGTTGATGGACATTTTGGTTGCTTCACTGTCTTGTCTATTGTGAATAAGGCTGCAGTGCAGCTTTTGCAGCCCGGGTCTTCTTCATTCTGGTCTTCTCAGGTGAGAGGCCCATTGGTGCGCCTGCTGGATTGAATGGTACCTCAATTTTTCCTTTTCAACGCAGCTCCTTTCTGTTCTCATTATTAGCGTTTAACCCTTTTACATCTCACCAGCAGCTAGAGGGTACACAGTTCTCTAAAACCTCTTCAGCACTGACTGTTTGTAGACTTTTTGCCAATGGTCAGTCGACGGGTGTGAGTTGAGAACTTTTCGTAGATTAGATTGCATGAGTCTAATACTTCCTGAGGTTGAGCTTTTATCCATTTCCCTTTCTTTAAAAAGAGAGTGAGTAAAACTTACCTCTTCATACTAGCTTCGTGAACATTTTGCCTGTTTTGAATTTTTTTTATCCATTCCCTACCTCAGCACAATTTTGAGGGCAGGTGTCCTTTACAGCCCTGCGTCCTTGTGAATGAATGGTAAGTGACCATTAGCTGTGGGTTAAAAGCTGCTGTTGCGGGAATCGGCCACAAGGGGGCAGCATTTCTCCTTTACCAAATCTGGTTACTAGGGCAACAGAGCCTTACTGGAAGTGGTGTTCTAGGTTGTAAATTAGAATGGAATGTGCGAGGAAAAAGCCCTTTAAGTTTATGACTCATTACTTCTTGTTGGTATTTTTAACTTAATTTTTATTTTTTTTCACAGCAAACTTGATTACAATGTTTTGTTTGTTCTAGGTGTGCAAGATGTGGTTCTTTCACACATATACATTTATCTATTTTTCTTCGGATCCTTTTCCCATGTAGATTACGACACAATGTTGAGTAGTCTTCTCTTGGTATTGCGTAGGTCTTTGGTGATTATATATTTCACATGTGTTTGTATCTCTCTGTTCACCTCAATACGGTAATGTATCCAATCTTCACACCTTTCCATTTGGTGAACCATAAGATTTTTTTTCATGAATCTATGATAGTGTTTCTCTGTGGAAATACCTTTGTTTGTATCATTTTTTAGGTAACACCTATATGTGATATGATAGGATATGTGTCTTTCGCTTTCTCACTTACTCCAAGTTGCGTGATTACTTCTAAACTCATCTATGGTGCTGCAAATGGCATTGTTTCATTTTTTCACTAGCTCATATTCCATCTGTACAGGTAGCAGTTCTTCTTTGTCCACCCATCTGTCGGTGGACTTTTTGGTTACTTCCATATCTTGGCCATTGTAATACTGTGCAATGCAGATTTGCGTGCCTGTGTCCTTCCAATTCTGTCTTCTTAGGTTATAGGTCCAGGAATAGGTCTGCTGGATCATATGGTAGCTCAATGTTTACCTTTTAAAGGCACCTCTATTCTTTTCTCTTTAGTGGCTCTTTCCAGGTTACGTCCCACTTAAAGTGGAGGGTATGCATTTCTTCCCAGCACCTTCAGCATTTATTCTTTGTAGTTTTTGCTGATGGTTATTCTGAGTGGTGTGAGCTGATACCTCTTTGTGGTTGAATTTGCATGTGTCTCATAATGCGTTGAAATTGAGCTGTAAGACATGTCCTTTTTATTTTTCCAGCTGTGATTGGAGCTTATTTCTTCAAAGTGTTTTCTTAAAGTATGTGTCACCGTTTGAAATATTTTGGCCATGATCTCCCTCAAGACATTTTGAGGGCAGGTTTCATTTACAGCCCTGCAGTACTTGTTCATATGAAGTGACCATTAGCTCAGGCTTTAAACCTGCTTTTGCAGGTAACGGCCAGAGAGCGGCAGCCTTTCTACGTTCCCCTTGCTGCTACTAGGGAAACAGACCTACCGGTCCGTGGTGTTCTTCAGTTATAAATTAGAGTGCAATGTGCCCGGATAAACCCACAAATGTTGATGTCTCCTTGCTTTTCTTTGTTTTTAAATTTAATTTATATTTATTATTAATTAGAGTAATATTCCATTGTGTACGTGGACCACTTCTTCTTGGTGCATTCCTCGGTTGATGGACATTTTCATTGCTTCCAAGTGTTGGCTATGGTAAATATTGCTGGCGTACAGGTTTGCCAGCCTGTGACTTTTTGATTCTCATTTTCTCAGGTGATAGGCCAAGCAGTGGTTGTGATTGATTGACTGGTAGCTCAATGTTTCCCTTTTCAAAGCACCTACATTGTATTTTCATTAGTGGCTCTTTACATGCCCCCCCTTACCACCGAGGGTACGCATTTCTCCACACTCCCTTCACCGTTTATTTTTTGCAGCACTTTTCCTAATGGCCATTGTGACTGCTGCGAGCTGATAGGTTTTTGTAATATGGGTATGCATGTCATTAAAATTTTTAAAATTCATCATATTCCTACGCCTTTTTCTTTTCTCTTAAAAGAAAAAACCGTGAGTACAATATAGCTCTTGAAATTGTCTTCTTCGAAGGTTGCCCTCTTCTGAATTTTTTGGTCGATTTTTGACCCCAGAAATTTTCTGGAGGGCAGGCGCCATTTACAGAACTGCAAGTTGGTGAAAATTTAGTGACCTTTTGCAGTGGGTTCAAAGCTGCTGTTGTGGGAAACGTCCACAAGGAGGTAGCATTTCTCCATTCCCCAATCTGGGTACTAGGGCAGCAGAGCCTTTCTGGAAGTCATTGTCCTAGGTTGTAAATTAGAATGGAATTTGCCAGGAGAAATCCCCATAAGTTTATGTCTCATTACTTCTTCTTGGTTTTTAAAATTTTTTTAATCTGGGTAAAGTTTAGAAAATTGTTTGTCCTAGGTGTACACAATCTGGTTCATTTGTACATTATGTATGTCTATTAATGTACAGATCCTCTTCCCATGTAAAATATTACAGTGTTCCGTCGACCTCCCTTGCTATATGTTCGGTCTTTTTGATACATGTATATAATATGTATTTGTATATGTATAGTCACACTAATCTTCATTTCTCAATTTCCCCCCTCCTTTCCTTTTAGATGAGCATAGTTTGTTTTCTACGCCTGTGAGTGTCTTTCTCTTTGGAAATATGTTCATCTGTGTCAGTTATTAGATAATGCCGTACGTGATAATATGGGATATAGGTCTTTTGCTTTCCGACCTACTTCATGTTTTGTGATTATCTCCAGGCTCATCTATGGTGCCTCAAAGAGCAGTACTTCAATGTTTTCCATGGCTAATATTCCATTGTGTACATGGACCACTTCTTCTTGGTGCATTCCTCTGTTGATGGACATTTTTGTTGCTTCCAAGCGTTGCCTATGGTAAATATTGCTGGAGTGCAGGATTGCCAGCCTGCGATTTTTGATTTTCATTCTCTCAGGTGATAGACCCAGCAGTGGGTATGATTGATTGACTGGTATGGTAGCTCAACGTTTACCTTTTCAAGGCACCTCAATTGTGCTGTCATTAGTGGCTCTTACCACGTCCCCCTTAGAATCGAGGGTACGCATTTCTCCACAATCACGTCAGCATTTCTTGTTTGCAGCATTTTTGTTGATGGCCATTCTGACTGGGGTGAGCTGATAGGTTTTTGTAATTTGGGTTTACATGTCTGTAAAAATTCCTACAATTCATCATTTTTCCACGCCTTTTGCTTTTCTGTTAAAAGAAAAAAGAAAAAGAGTGTGAGTATAATATACCTCTTCAAATTTTCTTTTTGGAAGGTTGCACTCTAGAATTTTTTGGTCGATTTTCGACCTCAGTATTTTTTGGAGGGCAGGTGTCATTTACAGAACTGCAATTGGTGAACATTTAGTGACCTTTTGCAGTGGGTTTAAAGCTGCTGTTGTGGGAAACGGCCACAAGGATGCAGCATTTCTCCATTCCCAAATCGGGGTACTAGGGCAGCAGAGCCGTTCTGGAAGTCGTTTGCCTAGGTGGTCAATTTGAATGGAATGTGCCAGGAAAACCCCCCATAAGTTTATGTCTCATTACTCCTAGTTCGTTGTTTTAATTTTTTCAATTGGGGTAATGGTTAGAATGTTGCTTGTCCAAGGTGTACACACTCTGGTTCATCTACATATTCTATATACCTATTTATGTAGAGATCCTCTTCCCGTGTAAATTATTACAGAGTGTTCCGTAAACCTTCCTTGCTATATGGTCGGTCTTTTTGATATATGTATATAATATGTATTTGTATACATATGGTAACGCTAATCTTCATTTATCCATTCCCCCACCTTTCCTTTTAGATAAGCATAGTTTTTTTTTTTTAATAAGTCTGTGATGGACTTTCTCTGTGGAAATATGTTCATTTGTGTCAGTTATTAGAGAACGCCTATAAGTGATATCATGGGATATAGGACTTTTGCTTTCCGACTTACCTCATGTTCTGTGATTATCTCCAAGATCATCTATGGTGCCTCAAAGAGCAGTGTTTCATTGTTTTCCATGGCTAGTATTCATTGTGTACATGGGCCGCTTCTTCCTTTTCCTTTCATCTGTTGATGGACATTTTGGTTGCTTCACTGTCTTGTCTATTGTGAATAAGGCTGCAGTGCAGCTTTTGCAGCCCGGGTCTTCTTCATTCTGGTCTTCTCAGGTGAGAGGCCCATTGGTGCGCCTGCTGGATTGAATGGTACCTCAATTTTTCCTTTTCAACGCAGCTCCTTTCTGTTCTCATTATTAGCGTTTAACCCTTTTACATCTCACCAGCAGCTAGAGGGTACACAGTTCTCTAAAACCTCTTCAGCACTGACTGTTTGTAGACTTTTTGCCAATGGTCAGTCGACGGGTGTGAGTTGAGAACTTTTCGTAGATTAGATTGCATGAGTCTAATACTTCCTGAGGTTGAGCTTTTATCCATTTCCCTTTCTTTAAAAAGAGAGTGAGTAAAACTTACCTCTTCATACTAGCTTCGTGAACATTTTGCCTGTTTTGAATTTTTTTTATCCATTCCCTACCTCAGCACAATTTTGAGGGCAGGTGTCCTTTACAGCCCTGCGTCCTTGTGAATGAATGGTAAGTGACCATTAGCTGTGGGTTAAAAGCTGCTGTTGCGGGAATCGGCCACAAGGGGGCAGCATTTCTCCTTTACCAAATCTGGTTACTAGGGCAACAGAGCCTTACTGGAAGTGGTGTTCTAGGTTGTAAATTAGAATGGAATGTGCGAGGAAAAAGCCCTTTAAGTTTATGACTCATTACTTCTTGTTGGTATTTTTAACTTAATTTTTATTTTTTTTCACAGCAAACTTGATTACAATGTTTTGTTTGTTCTAGGTGTGCAAGATGTGGTTCTTTCACACATATACATTTATCTATTTTTCTTCGGATCCTTTTCCCATGTAGATTACGACACAATGTTGAGTAGTCTTCTCTTGGTATTGCGTAGGTCTTTGGTGATTATATATTTCACATGTGTTTGTATCTCTCTGTTCACCTCAATACGGTAATGTATCCAATCTTCACACCTTTCCATTTGGTGAACCATAAGATTTTTTTTCATGAATCTATGATAGTGTTTCTCTGTGGAAATACCTTTGTTTGTATCATTTTTTAGGTAACACCTATATGTGATATGATAGGATATGTGTCTTTCGCTTTCTCACTTACTCCAAGTTGCGTGATTACTTCTAAACTCATCTATGGTGCTGCAAATGGCATTGTTTCATTTTTTCACTAGCTCATATTCCATCTGTACAGGTAGCAGTTCTTCTTTGTCCACCCATCTGTCGGTGGACTTTTTGGTTACTTCCATATCTTGGCCATTGTAATACTGTGCAATGCAGATTTGCGTGCCTGTGTCCTTCCAATTCTGTCTTCTTAGGTTATAGGTCCAGGAATAGGTCTGCTGGATCATATGGTAGCTCAATGTTTACCTTTTAAAGGCACCTCTATTCTTTTCTCTTTAGTGGCTCTTTCCAGGTTACGTCCCACTTAAAGTGGAGGGTATGCATTTCTTCCCAGCACCTTCAGCATTTATTCTTTGTAGTTTTTGCTGATGGTTATTCTGAGTGGTGTGAGCTGATACCTCTTTGTGGTTGAATTTGCATGTGTCTCATAATGCGTTGAAATTGAGCTGTAAGACATGTCCTTTTTATTTTTCCAGCTGTGATTGGAGCTTATTTCTTCAAAGTGTTTTCTTAAAGTATGTGTCACCGTTTGAAATATTTTGGCCATGATCTCCCTCAAGACATTTTGAGGGCAGGTTTCATTTACAGCCCTGCAGTACTTGTTCATATGAAGTGACCATTAGCTCAGGCTTTAAACCTGCTTTTGCAGGTAACGGCCAGAGAGCGGCAGCCTTTCTACGTTCCCCTTGCTGCTACTAGGGAAACAGACCTACCGGTCCGTGGTGTTCTTCAGTTATAAATTAGAGTGCAATGTGCCCGGATAAACCCACAAATGTTGATGTCTCCTTGCTTTTCTTTGTTTTTAAATTTAATTTATATTTATTATTAATTAGAGTAATATTCCATTGTGTACGTGGACCACTTCTTCTTGGTGCATTCCTCGGTTGATGGACATTTTCATTGCTTCCAAGTGTTGGCTATGGTAAATATTGCTGGCGTACAGGTTTGCCAGCCTGTGACTTTTTGATTCTCATTTTCTCAGGTGATAGGCCAAGCAGTGGTTGTGATTGATTGACTGGTAGCTCAATGTTTCCCTTTTCAAAGCACCTACATTGTATTTTCATTAGTGGCTCTTTACATGCCCCCCCTTACCACCGAGGGTACGCATTTCTCCACACTCCCTTCACCGTTTATTTTTTGCAGCACTTTTCCTAATGGCCATTGTGACTGCTGCGAGCTGATAGGTTTTTGTAATATGGGTATGCATGTCATTAAAATTTTTAAAATTCATCATATTCCTACGCCTTTTTCTTTTCTCTTAAAAGAAAAAACCGTGAGTACAATATAGCTCTTGAAATTGTCTTCTTCGAAGGTTGCCCTCTTCTGAATTTTTTGGTCGATTTTTGACCCCAGAAATTTTCTGGAGGGCAGGCGCCATTTACAGAACTGCAAGTTGGTGAAAATTTAGTGACCTTTTGCAGTGGGTTCAAAGCTGCTGTTGTGGGAAACGTCCACAAGGAGGTAGCATTTCTCCATTCCCCAATCTGGGTACTAGGGCAGCAGAGCCTTTCTGGAAGTCATTGTCCTAGGTTGTAAATTAGAATGGAATTTGCCAGGAGAAATCCCCATAAGTTTATGTCTCATTACTTCTTCTTGGTTTTTAAAATTTTTTTAATCTGGGTAAAGTTTAGAAAATTGTTTGTCCTAGGTGTACACAATCTGGTTCATTTGTACATTATGTATGTCTATTAATGTACAGATCCTCTTCCCATGTAAAATATTACAGTGTTCCGTCGACCTCCCTTGCTATATGTTCGGTCTTTTTGATACATGTATATAATATGTATTTGTATATGTATAGTCACACTAATCTTCATTTCTCAATTTCCCCCCTCCTTTCCTTTTAGATGAGCATAGTTTGTTTTCTACGCCTGTGAGTGTCTTTCTCTTTGGAAATATGTTCATCTGTGTCAGTTATTAGATAATGCCGTACGTGATAATATGGGATATAGGTCTTTTGCTTTCCGACCTACTTCATGTTTTGTGATTATCTCCAGGCTCATCTATGGTGCCTCAAAGAGCAGTACTTCAATGTTTTCCATGGCTAATATTCCATTGTGTACATGGACCACTTCTTCTTGGTGCATTCCTCTGTTGATGGACATTTTTGTTGCTTCCAAGCGTTGCCTATGGTAAATATTGCTGGAGTGCAGGATTGCCAGCCTGCGATTTTTGATTTTCATTCTCTCAGGTGATAGACCCAGCAGTGGGTATGATTGATTGACTGGTATGGTAGCTCAACGTTTACCTTTTCAAGGCACCTCAATTGTGCTGTCATTAGTGGCTCTTACCACGTCCCCCTTAGAATCGAGGGTACGCATTTCTCCACAATCACGTCAGCATTTCTTGTTTGCAGCATTTTTGTTGATGGCCATTCTGACTGGGGTGAGCTGATAGGTTTTTGTAATTTGGGTTTACATGTCTGTAAAAATTCCTACAATTCATCATTTTTCCACGCCTTTTGCTTTTCTGTTAAAAGAAAAAAGAAAAAGAGTGTGAGTATAATATACCTCTTCAAATTTTCTTTTTGGAAGGTTGCACTCTAGAATTTTTTGGTCGATTTTCGACCTCAGTATTTTTTGGAGGGCAGGTGTCATTTACAGAACTGCAATTGGTGAACATTTAGTGACCTTTTGCAGTGGGTTTAAAGCTGCTGTTGTGGGAAACGGCCACAAGGATGCAGCATTTCTCCATTCCCAAATCGGGGTACTAGGGCAGCAGAGCCGTTCTGGAAGTCGTTTGCCTAGGTGGTCAATTTGAATGGAATGTGCCAGGAAAACCCCCCATAAGTTTATGTCTCATTACTCCTAGTTCGTTGTTTTAATTTTTTCAATTGGGGTAATGGTTAGAATGTTGCTTGTCCAAGGTGTACACACTCTGGTTCATCTACATATTCTATATACCTATTTATGTAGAGATCCTCTTCCCGTGTAAATTATTACAGAGTGTTCCGTAAACCTTCCTTGCTATATGGTCGGTCTTTTTGATATATGTATATAATATGTATTTGTATACATATGGTAACGCTAATCTTCATTTATCCATTCCCCCACCTTTCCTTTTAGATAAGCATAGTTTTTTTTTTTTAATAAGTCTGTGATGGACTTTCTCTGTGGAAATATGTTCATTTGTGTCAGTTATTAGAGAACGCCTATAAGTGATATCATGGGATATAGGACTTTTGCTTTCCGACTTACCTCATGTTCTGTGATTATCTCCAAGATCATCTATGGTGCCTCAAAGAGCAGTGTTTCATTGTTTTCCATGGCTAGTATTCATTGTGTACATGGGCCGCTTCTTCCTTTTCCTTTCATCTGTTGATGGACATTTTGGTTGCTTCACTGTCTTGTCTATTGTGAATAAGGCTGCAGTGCAGCTTTTGCAGCCCGGGTCTTCTTCATTCTGGTCTTCTCAGGTGAGAGGCCCATTGGTGCGCCTGCTGGATTGAATGGTACCTCAATTTTTCCTTTTCAACGCAGCTCCTTTCTGTTCTCATTATTAGCGTTTAACCCTTTTACATCTCACCAGCAGCTAGAGGGTACACAGTTCTCTAAAACCTCTTCAGCATTGACTGTTTGTAGACTTTTTGCCAATGGTCAGTCGACGGGTGTGAGTTGAGAACTTTTCGTAGATTAGATTGCATGAGTCTAATACTTCCTGAGGTTGAGCTTTTATCCATTTCCCTTTCTTTAAAAAGAGAGTGAGTAAAACTTACCTCTTCATACTAGCTTCGTGAACATTTTGCCTGTTTTGAATTTTTTTTATCCATTCCCTACCTCAGCACAATTTTGAGGGCAGGTGTCCTTTACAGCCCTGCGTCCTTGTGAATGAATGGTAAGTGACCATTAGCTGTGGGTTAAAAGCTGCTCTTGCGGGAATCGGCCACAAGGCGGCAGCATTTCTCCTTTACCAAATCTGGTTACTAGGGCAACAGAGCCTTACTGGAAGTGGTGTTCTAGGTTGCAAATTAGAATGGAATGTGCGAGGCAAAAGCCCTTTAAGTTTATGTCTCATTACTTCTTGTTGGTATTTTTAACTTAATTTTTATTTTTTATCACAGCAAACTTGATTACAATGTTTTGTTTGTTCTAGGTGTGCAAGATGTGGTTCTTTCACACATATACATATATCTATTCTTCTTCGGATCCTTTTCCCATGTAGGTTATGACACAGTGTTGAGTAGTCTTCTCTTGGTATTGCGTAGGTCTTTGGTGATTATGTATTTCACGTGTGTTTGTGTCTCTCTGTTAACCTCAATATGGTAATGTATCCAATCCTCACACCTTTCCATTTGGTGAACCATAAGTTTTTTAAATGAATCTATGATAGTGTTTCTCTGTGGAAATACCTTTGTCTGTATCATTTTTTAGGTAACACCTATATGTGATATGATAGGCTATGTGTCTTTCGCTTTCTCACTTACTCCGAGTTGCGTGATTACTTCTAGACTCATCTATGGTGCTGCAAATGGCATTGTTTCATTTTTCACTAGCTCATATTCCATCTGTACAGGTAGCAGTTCTTCTTTGTCCACCCATCTGTCGGTGGACTTTTTGGTTACTTCCATATCTTGGCCATTGTAATACTGTGCAATGCAGATTTGCGTGCCTGTGTCCTTCCAATTCTGTCTTCTTAGGTTATAGGTCCAGGAATAGGTCTGCTGGATCATATGGTAGCTCAATGTTTACCTTTTAAAGGCACCTCTATTCTGATCTCTTTAGTGGCTCTTTCCAGGTTACGTCCCACTTAAAGTGGAGGGTATGTATTTCTTCCCAGCACCTTCAGCATTTATTCTTTGTAGTTTTTGCTGATGGTTATTCTGAGTGGTGTGAGCTGATACCTCTTTGTGGTTGAATTTGCATGTGTCTCATAATGCGTTGAAATTGAGCTTTAAGACTTGTCCTTTTTATTTTTCCAGCTGTGATTGGAGCTTATTTCTTCAAAGTGTTTTCTTAAAGTATGTGTCACCGTTTGAAATATTTTGGCCATGATCTCCCTCAAGACATTTTGAGGGCAGGTTTCATTTACAGCCCTGCAGTACTTGTTCATATGAAGTGACCATTAGCTCAGGCTTTAAACCTGCTTTTGCAGGTAACGGCCAGAGAGCGGCAGCCTTTCTACGTTCCCCTTGCTGCTACTAGGGAAACAGACCTACCGGTCCGTGGTGTTCTTCGGTTATAAATTAGAGTGCAATGTGCCCGGATAAACCCACAAATGTTGATGTCTCCTTGCTTTTCTTTGTTTTTAAATTTAATTTATATTTATTATTAATTAGAGTAATATTCCATTGTGTACGTGGACCACTTCTTCTTGGTGCATTCCTCGGTTGATGGACATTTTCATTGCTTCCAAGTGTTGGCTATGGTAAATATTGCTGGCGTACAGGTTTGCCAGCCTGTGACTTTTTGATTCTCATTTTCTCAGGTGATAGGCCAAGCAGTGGTTGTGATTGATTGACTGGTAGCTCAATGTTTCCCTTTTCAAAGCACCTACATTGTGTTTTCATTAGTGGCTCTTTACATGCCCCCCCTTACCACCGAGGGTACGCATTTCTCCACACTCCCTTCACCGTTTATTTTTTGCAGCACTTTTCCTAATGGCCATTGTGACTGCTGCGAGCTGATAGGTTTTTGTAATATGGGTATGCATGTCATTAAAATTTTTAAAATTCATCATATTCCTACGCCTTTTTCTTTTCTCTTAAAAGAAAAAACCGTGAGTACAATATAGCTCTTGAAATTGTCTTCTTCGAAGGTTGCCCTCTTCTGAATTTTTTGGTCGATTTTTGACCCCAGAAATTTTCTGGAGGGCAGGCGCCATTTACAGAACTGCAAGTTGGTGAAAATTTAGTGACCTTTTGCAGTGGGTTCAAAGCTGCTGTTGTGGGAAACGTCCACAAGGAGGTAGCATTTCTCCATTCCCCAATCTGGGTACTAGGGCAGCAGAGCCTTTCTGGAAGTCATTGTCCTAGGTTGTAAATTAGAATGGAATTTGCCAGGAGAAATCCCCATAAGTTTATGTCTCATTACTTCTTCTTGGTTTTTAAAATTTTTTTAATCTGGGTAAAGTTTAGAAAATTGTTTGTCCTAGGTGTACACAATCTGGTTCATTTGTACATTATGTATGTCTATTAATGTACAGATCCTCTTCCCATGTAAAATATTACAGTGTTCCGTCGACCTCCCTTGCTATATGTTCGGTCTTTTTGATACATGTATATAATATGTATTTGTATATGTATAGTCACACTAATCTTCATTTCTCAATTTCCCCCCTCCTTTCCTTTTAGATGAGCATAGTTTGTTTTCTACGCCTGTGAGTGTCTTTCTCTTTGGAAATATGTTCATCTGTGTCAGTTATTAGATAATGCCGTACGTGATAATATGGGATATAGGTCTTTTGCTTTCCGACCTACTTCATGTTTTGTGATTATCTCCAGGCTCATCTATGGTGCCTCAAAGAGCAGTACTTCAATGTTTTCCATGGCTAATATTCCATTGTGTACATGGACCACTTCTTCTTGGTGCATTCCTCTGTTGATGGACATTTTCGTTGCTTCCAAGCGTTGCCTATGGTAAATATTGCTGGAGTGCAGGATTGCCAGCCTGCGATTTTTGATTTTCATTCTCTCAGGTGATAGACCCAGCAGTGGGTATGATTGATTGACTGGTATGGTAGCTCAACGTTTACCTTTTCAAGGCACCTCAATTGTGCTGTCATTAGTGGCTCTTACCACGTCCCCCTTAGAATCGAGGGTACGCATTTCTCCACAATCACGTCAGCATTTCTTGTTTGCAGCATTTTTGTTGATGGCCATTCTGACTGGGGTGAGCTGATAGGTTTTTGTAATTTGGGTTTACATGTCTGTAAAAATTCCTACAATTCATCATTTTTCCACGCCTTTTGCTTTTCTGTTAAAAGAAAAAAGAAAAAGAGTGTGAGTATAATATACCTCTTCAAATTTTCTTTTTGGAAGGTTGCACTCTAGAATTTTTTGGTCGATTTTCGACCTCAGTATTTTTTGGAGGGCAGGTGTCATTTACAGAACTGCAATTGGTGAACATTTAGTGACCTTTTGCAGTGGGTTTAAAGCTGCTGTTGTGGGAAACGGCCACAAGGATGCAGCATTTCTCCATTCCCAAATCGGGGTACTAGGGCAGCAGAGCCGTTCTGGAAGTCGTTTGCCTAGGTGGTCAATTTGAATGGAATGTGCCAGGAAAACCCCCCATAAGTTTATGTCTCATTACTCCTAGTTCGTTGTTTTAATTTTTTCAATTGGGGTAATGGTTAGAATGTTGCTTGTCCAAGGTGTACACACTCTGGTTCATCTACATATTCTATATACCTATTTATGTAGAGATCCTCTTCCCGTGTAAATTATTACAGAGTGTTCCGTAAACCTTCCTTGCTATATGGTCGGTCTTTTTGATATATGTATATAATATGTATTTGTATACATATGGTAACGCTAATCTTCATTTATCCATTCCCCCACCTTTCCTTTTAGATAAGCATAGTTTTTTTTTTTTAATAAGTCTGTGATGGACTTTCTCTGTGGAAATATGTTCATTTGTGTCAGTTATTAGAGAACGCCTATAAGTGATATCATGGGATATAGGACTTTTGCTTTCCGACTTACCTCATGTTCTGTGATTATCTCCAAGATCATCTATGGTGCCTCAAAGAGCAGTGTTTCATTGTTTTCCATGGCTAGTATTCATTGTGTACATGGGCCGCTTCTTCCTTTTCCTTTCATCTGTTGATGGACATTTTGGTTGCTTCACTGTCTTGTCTATTGTGAATAAGGCTGCAGTGCAGCTTTTGCAGCCCGGGTCTTCTTCATTCTGGTCTTCTCAGGTGAGAGGCCCATTGGTGCGCCTGCTGGATTGAATGGTACCTCAATTTTTCCTTTTCAACGCAGCTCCTTTCTGTTCTCATTATTAGCGTTTAACCCTTTTACATCTCACCAGCAGCTAGAGGGTACACAGTTCTCTAAAACCTCTTCAGCATTGACTGTTTGTAGACTTTTTGCCAATGGTCAGTCGACGGGTGTGAGTTGAGAACTTTTCGTAGATTAGATTGCATGAGTCTAATACTTCCTGAGGTTGAGCTTTTATCCATTTCCCTTTCTTTAAAAAGAGAGTGAGTAAAACTTACCTCTTCATACTAGCTTCGTGAACATTTTGCCTGTTTTGAATTTTTTTTATCCATTCCCTACCTCAGCACAATTTTGAGGGCAGGTGTCCTTTACAGCCCTGCGTCCTTGTGAATGAATGGTAAGTGACCATTAGCTGTGGGTTAAAAGCTGCTCTTGCGGGAATCGGCCACAAGGCGGCAGCATTTCTCCTTTACCAAATCTGGTTACTAGGGCAACAGAGCCTTACTGGAAGTGGTGTTCTAGGTTGCAAATTAGAATGGAATGTGCGAGGCAAAAGCCCTTTAAGTTTATGTCTCATTACTTCTTGTTGGTATTTTTAACTTAATTTTTATTTTTTATCACAGCAAACTTGATTACAATGTTTTGTTTGTTCTAGGTGTGCAAGATGTGGTTCTTTCACACATATACATATATCTATTCTTCTTCGGATCCTTTTCCCATGTAGGTTATGACACAGTGTTGAGTAGTCTTCTCTTGGTATTGCGTAGGTCTTTGGTGATTATGTATTTCACGTGTGTTTGTGTCTCTCTGTTAACCTCAATATGGTAATGTATCCAATCCTCACACCTTTCCATTTGGTGAACCATAAGTTTTTTTAATGAATCTATGATAGTGTTTCTCTGTGGAAATACCTTTGTCTGTATCATTTTTTAGGTAACACCTATATGTGATATGATAGGCTATGTGTCTTTCGCTTTCTCACTTACTCCGAGTTGCGTGATTACTTCTAGACTCATCTATGGTGCTGCAAATGGCATTGTTTCATTTTTTCACTAGCTCATATTCCATCTGTACAGGTAGCAGTTCTTCTTTGTCCACCCATCTGTCGGTGGACTTTTTGGTTACTTCCATATCTTGGCCATTGTAATACTGTGCAATGCAGATTTGCGTGCCTGTGTCCTTCCAATTCTGTCTTCTTAGGTTATAGGTCCAGGAATAGGTCTGCTGGATCATATGGTAGCTCAATGTTTACCTTTTAAAGGCACCTCTATTCTGATCTCTTTAGTGGCTCTTTCCAGGTTACGTCCCACTTAAAGTGGAGGGTATGTATTTCTTCCCAGCACCTTCAGCATTTATTCTTTGTAGTTTTTGCTGATGGTTATTCTGAGTGGTGTGAGCTGATACCTCTTTGTGGTTGAATTTGCATGTGTCTCATAATGCGTTGAAATTGAGCTTTAAGACTTGTCCTTTTTATTTTTCCAGCTGTGATTGGAGCTTATTTCTTCAAAGTGTTTTCTTAAAGTATGTGTCACCGTTTGAAATATTTTGGCCATGATCTCCCTCAAGACATTTTGAGGGCAGGTTTCATTTACAGCCCTGCAGTACTTGTTCATATGAAGTGACCATTAGCTCAGGCTTTAAACCTGCTTTTGCAGGTAACGGCCAGAGAGCGGCAGCCTTTCTACGTTCCCCTTGCTGCTACTAGGGAAACAGACCTACCGGTCCGTGGTGTTCTTCGGTTATAAATTAGAGTGCAATGTGCCCGGATAAACCCACAAATGTTGATGTCTCCTTGCTTTTCTTTGTTTTTAAATTTAATTTATATTTATTATTAATTAGAGTAATATTCCATTGTGTACGTGGACCACTTCTTCTTGGTGCATTCCTCGGTTGATGGACATTTTCATTGCTTCCAAGTGTTGGCTATGGTAAATATTGCTGGCGTACAGGTTTGCCAGCCTGTGACTTTTTGATTCTCATTTTCTCAGGTGATAGGCCAAGCAGTGGTTGTGATTGATTGACTGGTAGCTCAATGTTTCCCTTTTCAAAGCACCTACATTGTGTTTTCATTAGTGGCTCTTTACATGCCCCCCCTTACCACCGAGGGTACGCATTTCTCCACACTCCCTTCACCGTTTATTTTTTGCAGCACTTTTCCTAATGGCCATTGTGACTGCTGCGAGCTGATAGGTTTTTGTAATATGGGTATGCATGTCATTAAAATTTTTAAAATTCATCATATTCCTACGCCTTTTTCTTTTCTCTTAAAAGAAAAAACCGTGAGTACAATATAGCTCTTGAAATTGTCTTCTTCGAAGGTTGCCCTCTTCTGAATTTTTTGGTCGATTTTTGACCCCAGAAATTTTCTGGAGGGCAGGCGCCATTTACAGAACTGCAAGTTGGTGAAAATTTAGTGACCTTTTGCAGTGGGTTCAAAGCTGCTGTTGTGGGAAACGTCCACAAGGAGGTAGCATTTCTCCATTCCCCAATCTGGGTACTAGGGCAGCAGAGCCTTTCTGGAAGTCATTGTCCTAGGTTGTAAATTAGAATGGAATTTGCCAGGAGAAATCCCCATAAGTTTATGTCTCATTACTTCTTCTTGGTTTTTAAAATTTTTTTAATCTGGGTAAAGTTTAGAAAATTGTTTGTCCTAGGTGTACACAATCTGGTTCATTTGTACATTATGTATGTCTATTAATGTACAGATCCTCTTCCCATGTAAAATATTACAGTGTTCCGTCGACCTCCCTTGCTATATGTTCGGTCTTTTTGATACATGTATATAATATGTATTTGTATATGTATAGTCACACTAATCTTCATTTCTCAATTTCCCCCCTCCTTTCCTTTTAGATGAGCATAGTTTGTTTTCTACGCCTGTGAGTGTCTTTCTCTTTGGAAATATGTTCATCTGTGTCAGTTATTAGATAATGCCGTACGTGATAATATGGGATATAGGCCTTTTGCTTTCCGACCTACTTCATGTTTTGTGATTATCTCCAGGCTCATCTATGGTGCCTCAAAGAGCAGTGCTTCAATGTTTTCCATGGCTAATATTCCATTGTGTACATGGACCACTTCTTCTTGGTGCATTCCTCTGTTGATGGACATTTTCGTTGCTTCCAAGCGTTGCCTATGGTAAATATTGCTGGAGTGCAGGATTGCCAGCCTGCGATTTTTGATTTTCATTCTCTCAGGTGATAGACCCAGCAGTGGGTATGATTGATTGACTGGTATGGTAGCTCAACGTTTACCTTTTCAAGGCACCTCAATTGTGCTGTCATTAGTGGCTCTTACCACGTCCCCCTTAGAATCGAGGGTACACATTTCTCCACAATCACGTCAGCATTTCTTGTTTGCAGCATTTTTGTTGATGGCCATTCTGACTGGGGTGAGCTGATAGGTTTTTGTAATTTGGGTTTACATGTCTGTAAAAATTCCTACAATTCATCATTTTTCCACGCCTTTTGCTTTTCTGTTAAAAGAAAAAAGAAAAAGAGTGTGAGTATAATATACCTCTTCAAATTTTCTTTTTGGAAGGTTGCACTCTAGAATTTTTTGGTCGATTTTCGACCTCAGTATTTTTTGGAGGGCAGGTGTCATTTACAGAACTGCAATTGGTGAACATTTAGTGACCTTTTGCAGTGGGTTTAAAGCTGCTGTTGTGGGAAACGGCCACAAGGATGCAGCATTTCTCCATTCCCAAATCGGGGTACTAGGGCAGCAGAGCCGTTCTGGAAGTCGTTTGCCTAGGTGGTCAATTTGAATGGAATGTGCCAGGAAAACCCCCCATAAGTTTATGTCTCATTACTCCTAGTTCGTTGTTTTAATTTTTTCAATTGGGGTAATGGTTAGAATGTTGCTTGTCCAAGGTGTACACACTCTGGTTCATCTACATATTCTATATACCTATTTATGTAGAGATCCTCTTCCCGTGTAAATTATTACAGAGTGTTCCGTAAACCTTCCTTGCTATATGGTCGGTCTTTTTGATATATGTATATAATATGTATTTGTATACATATGGTAACGCTAATCTTCATTTATCCATTCCCCCACCTTTCCTTTTAGATAAGCATAGTTTTTTTTTTTTAATAAGTCTGTGATGGACTTTCTCTGTGGAAATATGTTCATTTGTGTCAGTTATTAGAGAACGCCTATAAGTGATATCATGGGATATAGGACTTTTGCTTTCCGACTTACCTCATGTTCTGTGATTATCTCCAAGATCATCTATGGTGCCTCAAAGAGCAGTGTTTCATTGTTTTCCATGGCTAGTATTCATTGTGTACATGGGCCGCTTCTTCCTTTTCCTTTCATCTGTTGATGGACATTTTGGTTGCTTCACTGTCTTGTCTATTGTGAATAAGGCTGCAGTGCAGCTTTTGCAGCCCGGGTCTTCTTCATTCTGGTCTTCTCAGGTGAGAGGCCCATTGGTGCGCCTGCTGGATTGAATGGTACCTCAATTTTTCCTTTTCAACGCAGCTCCTTTCTGTTCTCATTATTAGCGTTTAACCCTTTTACATCTCACCAGCAGCTAGAGGGTACACAGTTCTCTAAAACCTCTTCAGCATTGACTGTTTGTAGACTTTTTGCCAATGGTCAGTCGACGGGTGTGAGTTGAGAACTTTTCGTAGATTAGATTGCATGAGTCTAATACTTCCTGAGGTTGAGCTTTTATCCATTTCCCTTTCTTTAAAAAGAGAGTGAGTAAAACTTACCTCTTCATACTAGCTTCGTGAACATTTTGCCTGTTTTGAATTTTTTTTATCCATTCCCTACCTCAGCACAATTTTGAGGGCAGGTGTCCTTTACAGCCCTGCGTCCTTGTGAATGAATGGTAAGTGACCATTAGCTGTGGGTTAAAAGCTGCTCTTGCGGGAATCGGCCACAAGGCGGCAGCATTTCTCCTTTACCAAATCTGGTTACTAGGGCAACAGAGCCTTACTGGAAGTGGTGTTCTAGGTTGCAAATTAGAATGGAATGTGCGAGGCAAAAGCCCTTTAAGTTTATGTCTCATTACTTCTTGTTGGTATTTTTAACTTAATTTTTATTTTTTATCACAGCAAACTTGATTACAATGTTTTGTTTGTTCTAGGTGTGCAAGATGTGGTTCTTTCACACATATACATATATCTATTCTTCTTCGGATCCTTTTCCCATGTAGGTTATGACACAGTGTTGAGTAGTCTTCTCTTGGTATTGCGTAGGTCTTTGGTGATTATGTATTTCACGTGTGTTTGTGTCTCTCTGTTAACCTCAATATGGTAATGTATCCAATCCTCACACCTTTCCATTTGGTGAACCATAAGTTTTTTTAATGAATCTATGATAGTGTTTCTCTGTGGAAATACCTTTGTCTGTATCATTTTTTAGGTAACACCTATATGTGATATGATAGGCTATGTGTCTTTCGCTTTCTCACTTACTCCGAGTTGCGTGATTACTTCTAGACTCATCTATGGTGCTGCAAATGGCATTGTTTCATTTTTTCACTAGCTCATATTCCATCTGTACAGGTAGCAGTTCTTCTTTGTCCACCCATCTGTCGGTGGACTTTTTGGTTACTTCCATATCTTGGCCATTGTAATACTGTGCAATGCAGATTTGCGTGCCTGTGTCCTTCCAATTCTGTCTTCTTAGGTTATAGGTCCAGGAATAGGTCTGCTGGATCATATGGTAGCTCAATGTTTACCTTTTAAAGGCACCTCTATTCTGATCTCTTTAGTGGCTCTTTCCAGGTTACGTCCCACTTAAAGTGGAGGGTATGTATTTCTTCCCAGCACCTTCAGCATTTATTCTTTGTAGTTTTTGCTGATGGTTATTCTGAGTGGTGTGAGCTGATACCTCTTTGTGGTTGAATTTGCATGTGTCTCATAATGCGTTGAAATTGAGCTTTAAGACTTGTCCTTTTTATTTTTCCAGCTGTGATTGGAGCTTATTTCTTCAAAGTGTTTTCTTAAAGTATGTGTCACCGTTTGAAATATTTTGGCCATGATCTCCCTCAAGACATTTTGAGGGCAGGTTTCATTTACAGCCCTGCAGTACTTGTTCATATGAAGTGACCATTAGCTCAGGCTTTAAACCTGCTTTTGCAGGTAACGGCCAGAGAGCGGCAGCCTTTCTACGTTCCCCTTGCTGCTACTAGGGAAACAGACCTACCGGTCCGTGGTGTTCTTCGGTTATAAATTAGAGTGCAATGTGCCCGGATAAACCCACAAATGTTGATGTCTCCTTGCTTTTCTTTGTTTTTAAATTTAATTTATATTTATTATTAATTAGAGTAATATTCCATTGTGTACGTGGACCACTTCTTCTTGGTGCATTCCTCGGTTGATGGACATTTTCATTGCTTCCAAGTGTTGGCTATGGTAAATATTGCTGGCGTACAGGTTTGCCAGCCTGTGACTTTTTGATTCTCATTTTCTCAGGTGATAGGCCAAGCAGTGGTTGTGATTGATTGACTGGTAGCTCAATGTTTCCCTTTTCAAAGCACCTACATTGTGTTTTCATTAGTGGCTCTTTACATGCCCCCCCTTACCACCGAGGGTACGCATTTCTCCACACTCCCTTCACCGTTTATTTTTTGCAGCACTTTTCCTAATGGCCATTGTGACTGCTGCGAGCTGATAGGTTTTTGTAATATGGGTATGCATGTCATTAAAATTTTTAAAATTCATCATATTCCTACGCCTTTTTCTTTTCTCTTAAAAGAAAAAACCGTGAGTACAATATAGCTCTTGAAATTGTCTTCTTCGAAGGTTGCCCTCTTCTGAATTTTTTGGTCGATTTTTGACCCCAGAAATTTTCTGGAGGGCAGGCGCCATTTACAGAACTGCAAGTTGGTGAAAATTTAGTGACCTTTTGCAGTGGGTTCAAAGCTGCTGTTGTGGGAAACGTCCACAAGGAGGTAGCATTTCTCCATTCCCCAATCTGGGTACTAGGGCAGCAGAGCCTTTCTGGAAGTCATTGTCCTAGGTTGTAAATTAGAATGGAATTTGCCAGGAGAAATCCCCATAAGTTTATGTCTCATTACTTCTTCTTGGTTTTTAAAATTTTTTTAATCTGGGTAAAGTTTAGAAAATTGTTTGTCCTAGGTGTACACAATCTGGTTCATTTGTACATTATGTATGTCTATTAATGTACAGATCCTCTTCCCATGTAAAATATTACAGTGTTCCGTCGACCTCCCTTGCTATATGTTCGGTCTTTTTGATACATGTATATAATATGTATTTGTATATGTATAGTCACACTAATCTTCATTTCTCAATTTCCCCCCTCCTTTCCTTTTAGATGAGCATAGTTTGTTTTCTACGCCTGTGAGTGTCTTTCTCTTTGGAAATATGTTCATCTGTGTCAGTTATTAGATAATGCCGTACGTGATAATATGGGATATAGGTCTTTTGCTTTCCGACCTACTTCATGTTTTGTGATTATCTCCAGGCTCATCTATGGTGCCTCAAAGAGCAGTGCTTCAATGTTTTCCATGGCTAATATTCCATTGTGTACATGGACCACTTCTTCTTGGTGCATTCCTCTGTTGATGGACATTTTCGTTGCTTCCAAGCGTTGCCTATGGTAAATATTGCTGGAGTGCAGGATTGCCAGCCTGCGATTTTTGATTTTCATTCTCTCAGGTGATAGACCCAGCAGTGGGTATGATTGATTGACTGGTATGGTAGCTCAACGTTTACCTTTTCAAGGCACCTCAATTGTGCTTTCATTAGTGGCTCTTACCACGTCCCCCTTAGAATCGAGGGTACGCATTTCTCCACAATCACGTCAGCATTTCTTGTTTGCAGCATTTTTGTTGATGGCCATTCTGACTGGGGTGAGCTGATAGGTTTTTGTAATTTGGGTTTACATGTCTGTAAAAATTCCTACAATTCATCATTTTTCCACGCCTTTTGCTTTTCTGTTAAAAGAAAAAAGAAAAAGAGTGTGAGTATAATATACCTCTTCAAATTTTCTTTTTGGAAGGTTGCACTCTAGAATTTTTTGGTCGATTTTCGACCTCAGTATTTTTTGGAGGGCAGGTGTCATTTACAGAACTGCAATTGGTGAATATTTAGTGACCTTTTGCAGTGGGTTTAAAGCTGCTGTTGTGGGAAACGGCCACAAGGATGCAGCATTTCTCCATTCCCAAATCGGTGTACTAGGGCAGCAGAGCCGTTCTGGAAGTCGTTTGCCTAGGTGGTCAATTTGAATGGAATGTGCCAGGAAAACCCCCCATAAGTTTATGTCTCATTACTCCTAGTTCGTTGTTTTAATTTTTTCAATTGGGGTAATGGTTAGAATGTTGCTTGTCCAAGGTGTACACACTCTGGTTCATCTACATATTCTATATACCTATTTATGTAGAGATCCTCTTCCCGTGTAAATTATTACAGAGTGTTCCGTAAACCTTCCTTGCTATATGGTCGGTCTTTTTGATATATGTATATAATATGTATTTGTATACATATGGTAACGCTAATCTTCATTTATCCATTCCCCCACCTTTCCTTTTAGATAAGCATAGTTTTTTTTTTAATAAGTCTGTGATGGACTTTCTCTGTGGAAATATGTTCATTTGTGTCAGTTATTAGAGAACGCCTATAAGTGATATCATGGGATATAGGACTTTTGCTTTCCGACTTACCTCATGTTCTGTGATTATCTCCAAGATCATCTATGGTGCCTCAAAGAGCAGTGTTTCATTGTTTTCCATGGCTAGTATTCATTGTGTACATGGGCCGCTTCTTCCTTTTCCTTTCATCTGTTGATGGACATTTTGGTTGCTTCACTGTCTTGTCTATTGTGAATAAGGCTGCAGTGCAGCTTTTGCAGCCCGGGTCTTCTTCATTCTGGTCTTCTCAGGTGAGAGGCCCATTGGTGCGCCTGCTGGATTGAATGGTACCTCAATTTTTCCTTTTCAACGCAGCTCCTTTCTGTTCTCATTATTAGCGTTTAACCCTTTTACATCTCACCAGCAGCTAGAGGGTACACAGTTCTCTAAAACCTCTTCAGCATTGACTGTTTGTAGACTTTTTGCCAATGGTCAGTCGACGGGTGTGAGTTGAGAACTTTTCGTAGATTAGATTGCATGAGTCTAATACTTCCTGAGGTTGAGCTTTTATCCATTTCCCTTTCTTTAAAAAGAGAGTGAGTAAAACTTACCTCTTCATACTAGCTTCGTGAACATTTTGCCTGTTTTGAATTTTTTTTATCCATTCCCTACCTCAGCACAATTTTGAGGGCAGGTGTCCTTTACAGCCCTGCGTCCTTGTGAATGAATGGTAAGTGACCATTAGCTGTGGGTTAAAAGCTGCTCTTGCGGGAATCGGCCACAAGGCGGCAGCATTTCTCCTTTACCAAATCTGGTTACTAGGGCAACAGAGCCTTACTGGAAGTGGTGTTCTAGGTTGCAAATTAGAATGGAATGTGCGAGGCAAAAGCCCTTTAAGTTTATGTCTCATTACTTCTTGTTGGTATTTTTAACTTAATTTTTATTTTTTATCACAGCAAACTTGATTACAATGTTTTGTTTGTTCTAGGTGTGCAAGATGTGGTTCTTTCACACATATACATATATCTATTCTTCTTCGGATCCTTTTCCCATGTAGGTTATGACACAGTGTTGAGTAGTCTTCTCTTGGTATTGCGTAGGTCTTTGGTGATTATGTATTTCACGTGTGTTTGTGTCTCTCTGTTAACCTCAATATGGTAATGTATCCAATCCTCACACCTTTCCATTTGGTGAACCATAAGTTTTTTTAATGAATCTATGATAGTGTTTCTCTGTGGAAATACCTTTGTCTGTATCATTTTTTAGGTAACACCTATATGTGATATGATAGGCTATGTGTCTTTCGCTTTCTCACTTACTCCGAGTTGCGTGATTACTTCTAGACTCATCTATGGTGCTGCAAATGGCATTGTTTCATTTTTCACTAGCTCATATTCCATCTGTACAGGTAGCAGTTCTTCTTTGTCCACCCATCTGTCGGTGGACTTTTTGGTTACTTCCATATCTTGGCCATTGTAATACTGTGCAATGCAGATTTGCGTGCCTGTGTCCTTCCAATTCTGTCTTCTTAGGTTATAGGTCCAGGAATAGGTCTGCTGGATCATATGGTAGCTCAATGTTTACCTTTTAAAGGCACCTCTATTCTGATCTCTTTAGTGGCTCTTTCCAGGTTACGTCCCACTTAAAGTGGAGGGTATGTATTTCTTCCCAGCACCTTCAGCATTTATTCTTTGTAGTTTTTGCTGATGGTTATTCTGAGTGGTGTGAGCTGATACCTCTTTGTGGTTGAATTTGCATGTGTCTCATAATGCGTTGAAATTGAGCTTTAAGACTTGTCCTTTTTATTTTTCCAGCTGTGATTGGAGCTTATTTCTTCAAAGTGTTTTCTTAAAGTATGTGTCACCGTTTGAAATATTTTGGCCATGATCTCCCTCAAGACATTTTGAGGGCAGGTTTCATTTACAGCCCTGCAGTACTTGTTCATATGAAGTGACCATTAGCTCAGGCTTTAAACCTGCTTTTGCAGGTAACGGCCAGAGAGCGGCAGCCTTTCTACGTTCCCCTTGCTGCTACTAGGGAAACAGACCTACCGGTCCGTGGTGTTCTTCGGTTATAAATTAGAGTGCAATGTGCCCGGATAAACCCACAAATGTTGATGTCTCCTTGCTTTTCTTTGTTTTTAAATTTAATTTATATTTATTATTAATTAGAGTAATATTCCATTGTGTACGTGGACCACTTCTTCTTGGTGCATTCCTCGGTTGATGGACATTTTCATTGCTTCCAAGTGTTGGCTATGGTAAATATTGCTGGCGTACAGGTTTGCCAGCCTGTGACTTTTTGATTCTCATTTTCTCAGGTGATAGGCCAAGCAGTGGTTGTGATTGATTGACTGGTAGCTCAATGTTTCCCTTTTCAAAGCACCTACATTGTGTTTTCATTAGTGGCTCTTTACATGCCCCCCCTTACCACCGAGGGTACGCATTTCTCCACACTCCCTTCACCGTTTATTTTTTGCAGCACTTTTCCTAATGGCCATTGTGACTGCTGCGAGCTGATAGGTTTTTGTAATATGGGTATGCATGTCATTAAAATTTTTAAAATTCATCATATTCCTACGCCTTTTTCTTTTCTCTTAAAAGAAAAAACCGTGAGTACAATATAGCTCTTGAAATTGTCTTCTTCGAAGGTTGCCCTCTTCTGAATTTTTTGGTCGATTTTTGACCCCAGAAATTTTCTGGAGGGCAGGCGCCATTTACAGAACTGCAAGTTGGTGAAAATTTAGTGACCTTTTGCAGTGGGTTCAAAGCTGCTGTTGTGGGAAACGTCCACAAGGAGGTAGCATTTCTCCATTCCCCAATCTGGGTACTAGGGCAGCAGAGCCTTTCTGGAAGTCATTGTCCTAGGTTGTAAATTAGAATGGAATTTGCCAGGAGAAATCCCCATAAGTTTATGTCTCATTACTTCTTCTTGGTTTTTAAAATTTTTTTAATCTGGGTAAAGTTTAGAAAATTGTTTGTCCTAGGTGTACACAATCTGGTTCATTTGTACATTATGTATGTCTATTAATGTACAGATCCTCTTCCCATGTAAAATATTACAGTGTTCCGTCGACCTCCCTTGCTATATGTTCGGTCTTTTTGATACATGTATATAATATGTATTTGTATATGTATAGTCACACTAATCTTCATTTCTCAATTTCCCCCCTCCTTTCCTTTTAGATGAGCATAGTTTGTTTTCTACGCCTGTGAGTGTCTTTCTCTTTGGAAATATGTTCATCTGTGTCAGTTATTAGATAATGCCGTACGTGATAATATGGGATATAGGTCTTTTGCTTTCCGACCTACTTCATGTTTTGTGATTATCTCCAGGCTCATCTATGGTGCCTCAAAGAGCAGTACTTCAATGTTTTCCATGGCTAATATTCCATTGTGTACATGGACCACTTCTTCTTGGTGCATTCCTCTGTTGATGGACATTTTCGTTGCTTCCAAGCGTTGCCTATGGTAAATATTGCTGGAGTGCAGGATTGCCAGCCTGCGATTTTTGATTTTCATTCTCTCAGGTGATAGACCCAGCAGTGGGTATGATTGATTGACTGGTATGGTAGCTCAACGTTTACCTTTTCAAGGCACCTCAATTGTGCTGTCATTAGTGGCTCTTACCACGTCCCCCTTAGAATCGAGGGTACGCATTTCTCCACAATCACGTCAGCATTTCTTGTTTGCAGCATTTTTGTTGATGGCCATTCTGACTGGGGTGAGCTGATAGGTTTTTGTAATTTGGGTTTACATGTCTGTAAAAATTCCTACAATTCATCATTTTTCCACGCCTTTTGCTTTTCTGTTAAAAGAAAAAAGAAAAAGAGTGTGAGTATAATATACCTCTTCAAATTTTCTTTTTGGAAGGTTGCACTCTAGAATTTTTTGGTCGATTTTCGACCTCAGTATTTTTTGGAGGGCAGGTGTCATTTACAGAACTGCAATTGGTGAACATTTAGTGACCTTTTGCAGTGGGTTTAAAGCTGCTGTTGTGGGAAACGGCCACAAGGATGCAGCATTTCTCCATTCCCAAATCGGGGTACTAGGGCAGCAGAGCCGTTCTGGAAGTCGTTTGCCTAGGTGGTCAATTTGAATGGAATGTGCCAGGAAAACCCCCCATAAGTTTATGTCTCATTACTCCTAGTTCGTTGTTTTAATTTTTTCAATTGGGGTAATGGTTAGAATGTTGCTTGTCCAAGGTGTACACACTCTGGTTCATCTACATATTCTATATACCTATTTATGTAGAGATCCTCTTCCCGTGTAAATTATTACAGAGTGTTCCGTAAACCTTCCTTGCTATATGGTCGGTCTTTTTGATATATGTATATAATATGTATTTGTATACATATGGTAACGCTAATCTTCATTTATCCATTCCCCCACCTTTCCTTTTAGATAAGCATAGTTTTTTTTTTTTAATAAGTCTGTGATGGACTTTCTCTGTGGAAATATGTTCATTTGTGTCAGTTATTAGAGAACGCCTATAAGTGATATCATGGGATATAGGACTTTTGCTTTCCGACTTACCTCATGTTCTGTGATTATCTCCAAGATCATCTATGGTGCCTCAAAGAGCAGTGTTTCATTGTTTTCCATGGCTAGTATTCATTGTGTACATGGGCCGCTTCTTCCTTTTCCTTTCATCTGTTGATGGACATTTTGGTTGCTTCACTGTCTTGTCTATTGTGAATAAGGCTGCAGTGCAGCTTTTGCAGCCCGGGTCTTCTTCATTCTGGTCTTCTCAGGTGAGAGGCCCATTGGTGCGCCTGCTGGATTGAATGGTACCTCAATTTTTCCTTTTCAACGCAGCTCCTTTCTGTTCTCATTATTAGCGTTTAACCCTTTTACATCTCACCAGCAGCTAGAGGGTACACAGTTCTCTAAAACCTCTTCAGCATTGACTGTTTGTAGACTTTTTGCCAATGGTCAGTCGACGGGTGTGAGTTGAGAACTTTTCGTAGATTAGATTGCATGAGTCTAATACTTCCTGAGGTTGAGCTTTTATCCATTTCCCTTTCTTTAAAAAGAGAGTGAGTAAAACTTACCTCTTCATACTAGCTTCGTGAACATTTTGCCTGTTTTGAATTTTTTTTATCCATTCCCTACCTCAGCACAATTTTGAGGGCAGGTGTCCTTTACAGCCCTGCGTCCTTGTGAATGAATGGTAAGTGACCATTAGCTGTGGGTTAAAAGCTGCTCTTGCGGGAATCGGCCACAAGGCGGCAGCATTTCTCCTTTACCAAATCTGGTTACTAGGGCAACAGAGCCTTACTGGAAGTGGTGTTCTAGGTTGCAAATTAGAATGGAATGTGCGAGGCAAAAGCCCTTTAAGTTTATGTCTCATTACTTCTTGTTGGTATTTTTAACTTAATTTTTATTTTTTATCACAGCAAACTTGATTACAATGTTTTGTTTGTTCTAGGTGTGCAAGATGTGGTTCTTTCACACATATACATATATCTATTCTTCTTCGGATCCTTTTCCCATGTAGGTTATGACACAGTGTTGAGTAGTCTTCTCTTGGTATTGCGTAGGTCTTTGGTGATTATGTATTTCACGTGTGTTTGTGTCTCTCTGTTAACCTCAATATGGTAATGTATCCAATCCTCACACCTTTCCATTTGGTGAACCATAAGTTTTTTTAATGAATCTATGATAGTGTTTCTCTGTGGAAATACCTTTGTCTGTATCATTTTTTAGGTAACACCTATATGTGATATGATAGGCTATGTGTCTTTCGCTTTCTCACTTACTCCGAGTTGCGTGATTACTTCTAGACTCATCTATGGTGCTGCAAATGGCATTGTTTCATTTTTCACTAGCTCATATTCCATCTGTACAGGTAGCAGTTCTTCTTTGTCCACCCATCTGTCGGTGGACTTTTTGGTTACTTCCATATCTTGGCCATTGTAATACTGTGCAATGCAGATTTGCGTGCCTGTGTCCTTCCAATTCTGTCTTCTTAGGTTATAGGTCCAGGAATAGGTCTGCTGGATCATATGGTAGCTCAATGTTTACCTTTTAAAGGCACCTCTATTCTGATCTCTTTAGTGGCTCTTTCCAGGTTACGTCCCACTTAAAGTGGAGGGTATGTATTTCTTCCCAGCACCTTCAGCATTTATTCTTTGTAGTTTTTGCTGATGGTTATTCTGAGTGGTGTGAGCTGATACCTCTTTGTGGTTGAATTTGCATGTGTCTCATAATGCGTTGAAATTGAGCTTTAAGACTTGTCCTTTTTATTTTTCCAGCTGTGATTGGAGCTTATTTCTTCAAAGTGTTTTCTTAAAGTATGTGTCACCGTTTGAAATATTTTGGCCATGATCTCCCTCAAGACATTTTGAGGGCAGGTTTCATTTACAGCCCTGCAGTACTTGTTCATATGAAGTGACCATTAGCTCAGGCTTTAAACCTGCTTTTGCAGGTAACGGCCAGAGAGCGGCAGCCTTTCTACGTTCCCCTTGCTGCTACTAGGGAAACAGACCTACCGGTCCGTGGTGTTCTTCGGTTATAAATTAGAGTGCAATGTGCCCGGATAAACCCACAAATGTTGATGTCTCCTTGCTTTTCTTTGTTTTTAAATTTAATTTATATTTATTATTAATTAGAGTAATATTCCATTGTGTACGTGGACCACTTCTTCTTGGTGCATTCCTCGGTTGATGGACATTTTCATTGCTTCCAAGTGTTGGCTATGGTAAATATTGCTGGCGTACAGGTTTGCCAGCCTGTGACTTTTTGATTCTCATTTTCTCAGGTGATAGGCCAAGCAGTGGTTGTGATTGATTGACTGGTAGCTCAATGTTTCCCTTTTCAAAGCACCTACATTGTGTTTTCATTAGTGGCTCTTTACATGCCCCCCCTTACCACCGAGGGTACGCATTTCTCCACACTCCCTTCACCGTTTATTTTTTGCAGCACTTTTCCTAATGGCCATTGTGACTGCTGCGAGCTGATAGGTTTTTGTAATATGGGTATGCATGTCATTAAAATTTTTAAAATTCATCATATTCCTACGCCTTTTTCTTTTCTCTTAAAAGAAAAAACCGTGAGTACAATATAGCTCTTGAAATTGTCTTCTTCGAAGGTTGCCCTCTTCTGAATTTTTTGGTCGATTTTTGACCCCAGAAATTTTCTGGAGGGCAGGCGCCATTTACAGAACTGCAAGTTGGTGAAAATTTAGTGACCTTTTGCAGTGGGTTCAAAGCTGCTGTTGTGGGAAACGTCCACAAGGAGGTAGCATTTCTCCATTCCCCAATCTGGGTACTAGGGCAGCAGAGCCTTTCTGGAAGTCATTGTCCTAGGTTGTAAATTAGAATGGAATTTGCCAGGAGAAATCCCCATAAGTTTATGTCTCATTACTTCTTCTTGGTTTTTAAAATTTTTTTAATCTGGGTAAAGTTTAGAAAATTGTTTGTCCTAGGTGTACACAATCTGGTTCATTTGTACATTATGTATGTCTATTAATGTACAGATCCTCTTCCCATGTAAAATATTACAGTGTTCCGTCGACCTCCCTTGCTATATGTTCGGTCTTTTTGATACATGTATATAATATGTATTTGTATATGTATAGTCACACTAATCTTCATTTCTCAATTTCCCCCCTCCTTTCCTTTTAGATGAGCATAGTTTGTTTTCTACGCCTGTGAGTGTCTTTCTCTTTGGAAATATGTTCATCTGTGTCAGTTATTAGATAATGCCGTACGTGATAATATGGGATATAGGTCTTTTGCTTTCCGACCTACTTCATGTTTTGTGATTATCTCCAGGCTCATCTATGGTGCCTCAAAGAGCAGTACTTCAATGTTTTCCATGGCTAATATTCCATTGTGTACATGGACCACTTCTTCTTGGTGCATTCCTCTGTTGATGGACATTTTCGTTGCTTCCAAGCGTTGCCTATGGTAAATATTGCTGGAGTGCAGGATTGCCAGCCTGCGATTTTTGATTTTCATTCTCTCAGGTGATAGACCCAGCAGTGGGTATGATTGATTGACTGGTATGGTAGCTCAACGTTTACCTTTTCAAGGCACCTCAATTGTGCTGTCATTAGTGGCTCTTACCACGTCCCCCTTAGAATCGAGGGTACGCATTTCTCCACAATCACGTCAGCATTTCTTGTTTGCAGCATTTTTGTTGATGGCCATTCTGACTGGGGTGAGCTGATAGGTTTTTGTAATTTGGGTTTACATGTCTGTAAAAATTCCTACAATTCATCATTTTTCCACGCCTTTTGCTTTTCTGTTAAAAGAAAAAAGAAAAAGAGTGTGAGTATAATATACCTCTTCAAATTTTCTTTTTGGAAGGTTGCACTCTAGAATTTTTTGGTCGATTTTCGACCTCAGTATTTTTTGGAGGGCAGGTGTCATTTACAGAACTGCAATTGGTGAACATTTAGTGACCTTTTGCAGTGGGTTTAAAGCTGCTGTTGTGGGAAACGGCCACAAGGATGCAGCATTTCTCCATTCCCAAATCGGGGTACTAGGGCAGCAGAGCCGTTCTGGAAGTCGTTTGCCTAGGTGGTCAATTTGAATGGAATGTGCCAGGAAAACCCCCCATAAGTTTATGTCTCATTACTCCTAGTTCGTTGTTTTAATTTTTTCAATTGGGGTAATGGTTAGAATGTTGCTTGTCCAAGGTGTACACACTCTGGTTCATCTACATATTCTATATACCTATTTATGTAGAGATCCTCTTCCCGTGTAAATTATTACAGAGTGTTCCGTAAACCTTCCTTGCTATATGGTCGGTCTTTTTGATATATGTATATAATATGTATTTGTATACATATGGTAACGCTAATCTTCATTTATCCATTCCCCCACCTTTCCTTTTAGATAAGCATAGTTTTTTTTTTTTAATAAGTCTGTGATGGACTTTCTCTGTGGAAATATGTTCATTTGTGTCAGTTATTAGAGAACGCCTATAAGTGATATCATGGGATATAGGACTTTTGCTTTCCGACTTACCTCATGTTCTGTGATTATCTCCAAGATCATCTATGGTGCCTCAAAGAGCAGTGTTTCATTGTTTTCCATGGCTAGTATTCATTGTGTACATGGGCCGCTTCTTCCTTTTCCTTTCATCTGTTGATGGACATTTTGGTTGCTTCACTGTCTTGTCTATTGTGAATAAGGCTGCAGTGCAGCTTTTGCAGCCCGGGTCTTCTTCATTCTGGTCTTCTCAGGTGAGAGGCCCATTGGTGCGCCTGCTGGATTGAATGGTACCTCAATTTTTCCTTTTCAACGCAGCTCCTTTCTGTTCTCATTATTAGCGTTTAACCCTTTTACATCTCACCAGCAGCTAGAGGGTACACAGTTCTCTAAAACCTCTTCAGCATTGACTGTTTGTAGACTTTTTGCCAATGGTCAGTCGACGGGTGTGAGTTGAGAACTTTTCGTAGATTAGATTGCATGAGTCTAATACTTCCTGAGGTTGAGCTTTTATCCATTTCCCTTTCTTTAAAAAGAGAGTGAGTAAAACTTACCTCTTCATACTAGCTTCGTGAACATTTTGCCTGTTTTGAATTTTTTTTATCCATTCCCTACCTCAGCACAATTTTGAGGGCAGGTGTCCTTTACAGCCCTGCGTCCTTGTGAATGAATGGTAAGTGACCATTAGCTGTGGGTTAAAAGCTGCTCTTGCGGGAATCGGCCACAAGGCGGCAGCATTTCTCCTTTACCAAATCTGGTTACTAGGGCAACAGAGCCTTACTGGAAGTGGTGTTCTAGGTTGCAAATTAGAATGGAATGTGCGAGGCAAAAGCCCTTTAAGTTTATGTCTCATTACTTCTTGTTGGTATTTTTAACTTAATTTTTATTTTTTATCACAGCAAACTTGATTACAATGTTTTGTTTGTTCTAGGTGTGCAAGATGTGGTTCTTTCACACATATACATATATCTATTCTTCTTCGGATCCTTTTCCCATGTAGGTTATGACACAGTGTTGAGTAGTCTTCTCTTGGTATTGCGTAGGTCTTTGGTGATTATGTATTTCACGTGTGTTTGTGTCTCTCTGTTAACCTCAATATGGTAATGTATCCAATCCTCACACCTTTCCATTTGGTGAACCATAAGTTTTTTTAATGAATCTATGATAGTGTTTCTCTGTGGAAATACCTTTGTCTGTATCATTTTTTAGGTAACACCTATATGTGATATGATAGGCTATGTGTCTTTCGCTTTCTCACTTACTCCGAGTTGCGTGATTACTTCTA
Organism: Balaenoptera borealis; assembly: GCF_965194805.1. Taxonomy (NCBI): domain Eukaryota; kingdom Metazoa; phylum Chordata; class Mammalia; order Artiodactyla; family Balaenopteridae; genus Balaenoptera; species Balaenoptera borealis. The sequence continues at coordinate 49,994 of NW_028123455.1, forward strand.
GACTCATCTATGGTGCTGCAAATGGCATTGTTTCATTTTTTCACTAGCTCATATTCCATCTGTACAGGTAGCAGTTCTTCTTTGTCCACCCATCTGTCGGTGGACTTTTTGGTTACTTCCATATCTTGGCCATTGTAATACTGTGCAATGCAGATTTGCGTGCCTGTGTCCTTCCAATTCTGTCTTCTTAGGTTATAGGTCCAGGAATAGGTCTGCTGGATCATATGGTAGCTCAATGTTTACCTTTTAAAGGCACCTCTATTCTGATCTCTTTAGTGGCTCTTTCCAGGTTACGTCCCACTTAAAGTGGAGGGTATGTATTTCTTCCCAGCACCTTCAGCATTTATTCTTTGTAGTTTTTGCTGATGGTTATTCTGAGTGGTGTGAGCTGATACCTCTTTGTGGTTGAATTTGCATGTGTCTCATAATGCGTTGAAATTGAGCTTTAAGACTTGTCCTTTTTATTTTTCCAGCTGTGATTGGAGCTTATTTCTTCAAAGTGTTTTCTTAAAGTATGTGTCACCGTTTGAAATATTTTGGCCATGATCTCCCTCAAGACATTTTGAGGGCAGGTTTCATTTACAGCCCTGCAGTACTTGTTCATATGAAGTGACCATTAGCTCAGGCTTTAAACCTGCTTTTGCAGGTAACGGCCAGAGAGCGGCAGCCTTTCTACGTTCCCCTTGCTGCTACTAGGGAAACAGACCTACCGGTCCGTGGTGTTCTTCGGTTATAAATTAGAGTGCAATGTGCCCGGATAAACCCACAAATGTTGATGTCTCCTTGCTTTTCTTTGTTTTTAAATTTAATTTATATTTATTATTAATTAGAGTAATATTCCATTGTGTACGTGGACCACTTCTTCTTGGTGCATTCCTCGGTTGATGGACATTTTCATTGCTTCCAAGTGTTGGCTATGGTAAATATTGCTGGCGTACAGGTTTGCCAGCCTGTGACTTTTTGATTCTCATTTTCTCAGGTGATAGGCCAAGCAGTGGTTGTGATTGATTGACTGGTAGCTCAATGTTTCCCTTTTCAAAGCACCTACATTGTGTTTTCATTAGTGGCTCTTTACATGCCCCCCCTTACCACCGAGGGTACGCATTTCTCCACACTCCCTTCACCGTTTATTTTTTGCAGCACTTTTCCTAATGGCCATTGTGACTGCTGCGAGCTGATAGGTTTTTGTAATATGGGTATGCATGTCATTAAAATTTTTAAAATTCATCATATTCCTACGCCTTTTTCTTTTCTCTTAAAAGAAAAAACCGTGAGTACAATATAGCTCTTGAAATTGTCTTCTTCGAAGGTTGCCCTCTTCTGAATTTTTTGGTCGATTTTTGACCCCAGAAATTTTCTGGAGGGCAGGCGCCATTTACAGAACTGCAAGTTGGTGAAAATTTAGTGACCTTTTGCAGTGGGTTCAAAGCTGCTGTTGTGGGAAACGTCCACAAGGAGGTAGCATTTCTCCATTCCCCAATCTGGGTACTAGGGCAGCAGAGCCTTTCTGGAAGTCATTGTCCTAGGTTGTAAATTAGAATGGAATTTGCCAGGAGAAATCCCCATAAGTTTATGTCTCATTACTTCTTCTTGGTTTTTAAAATTTTTTTAATCTGGGTAAAGTTTAGAAAATTGTTTGTCCTAGGTGTACACAATCTGGTTCATTTGTACATTATGTATGTCTATTAATGTACAGATCCTCTTCCCATGTAAAATATTACAGTGTTCCGTCGACCTCCCTTGCTATATGTTCGGTCTTTTTGATACATGTATATAATATGTATTTGTATATGTATAGTCACACTAATCTTCATTTCTCAATTTCCCCCCTCCTTTCCTTTTAGATGAGCATAGTTTGTTTTCTACGCCTGTGAGTGTCTTTCTCTTTGGAAATATGTTCATCTGTGTCAGTTATTAGATAATGCCGTACGTGATAATATGGGATATAGGTCTTTTGCTTTCCGACCTACTTCATGTTTTGTGATTATCTCCAGGCTCATCTATGGTGCCTCAAAGAGCAGTGCTTCAATGTTTTCCATGGCTAATATTCCATTGTGTACATGGACCACTTCTTCTTGGTGCATTCCTCTGTTGATGGACATTTTCGTTGCTTCCAAGCGTTGCCTATGGTAAATATTGCTGGAGTGCAGGATTGCCAGCCTGCGATTTTTGATTTTCATTCTCTCAGGTGATAGACCCAGCAGTGGGTATGATTGATTGACTGGTATGGTAGCTCAACGTTTACCTTTTCAAGGCACCTCAATTGTGCTGTCATTAGTGGCTCTTACCACGTCCCCCTTAGAATCGAGGGTACACATTTCTCCACAATCACGTCAGCATTTCTTGTTTGCAGCATTTTTGTTGATGGCCATTCTGACTGGGGTGAGCTGATAGGTTTTTGTAATTTGGGTTTACATGTCTGTAAAAATTCCTACAATTCATCATTTTTCCACGCCTTTTGCTTTTCTGTTAAAAGAAAAAAGAAAAAGAGTGTGAGTATAATATACCTCTTCAAATTTTCTTTTTGGAAGGTTGCACTCTAGAATTTTTTGGTCGATTTTCGACCTCAGTATTTTTTGGAGGGCAGGTGTCATTTACAGAACTGCAATTGGTGAACATTTAGTGACCTTTTGCAGTGGGTTTAAAGCTGCTGTTGTGGGAAACGGCCACAAGGATGCAGCATTTCTCCATTCCCAAATCGGGGTACTAGGGCAGCAGAGCCGTTCTGGAAGTCGTTTGCCTAGGTGGTCAATTTGAATGGAATGTGCCAGGAAAACCCCCCATAAGTTTATGTCTCATTACTCCTAGTTCGTTGTTTTAATTTTTTCAATTGGGGTAATGGTTAGAATGTTGCTTGTCCAAGGTGTACACACTCTGGTTCATCTACATATTCTATATACCTATTTATGTAGAGATCCTCTTCCCGTGTAAATTATTACAGAGTGTTCCGTAAACCTTCCTTGCTATATGGTCGGTCTTTTTGATATATGTATATAATATGTATTTGTATACATATGGTAACGCTAATCTTCATTTATCCATTCCCCCACCTTTCCTTTTAGATAAGCATAGTTTTTTTTTAATAAGTCTGTGATGGACTTTCTCTGTGGAAATATGTTCATTTGTGTCAGTTATTAGAGAACGCCTATAAGTGATATCATGGGATATAGGACTTTTGCTTTCCGACTTACCTCATGTTCTGTGATTATCTCCAAGATCATCTATGGTGCCTCAAAGAGCAGTGTTTCATTGTTTTCCATGGCTAGTATTCATTGTGTACATGGGCCGCTTCTTCCTTTTCCTTTCATCTGTTGATGGACATTTTGGTTGCTTCACTGTCTTGTCTATTGTGAATAAGGCTGCAGTGCAGCTTTTGCAGCCCGGGTCTTCTTCATTCTGGTCTTCTCAGGTGAGAGGCCCATTGGTGCGCCTGCTGGATTGAATGGTACCTCAATTTTTCCTTTTCAACGCAGCTCCTTTCTGTTCTCATTATTAGCGTTTAACCCTTTTACATCTCACCAGCAGCTAGAGGGTACACAGTTCTCTAAAACCTCTTCAGCATTGACTGTTTGTAGACTTTTTGCCAATGGTCAGTCGACGGGTGTGAGTTGAGAACTTTTCGTAGATTAGATTGCATGAGTCTAATACTTCCTGAGGTTGAGCTTTTATCCATTTCCCTTTCTTTAAAAAGAGAGTGAGTAAAACTTACCTCTTCATACTAGCTTCGTGAACATTTTGCCTGTTTTGAATTTTTTTTATCCATTCCCTACCTCAGCACAATTTTGAGGGCAGGTGTCCTTTACAGCCCTGCGTCCTTGTGAATGAATGGTAAGTGACCATTAGCTGTGGGTTAAAAGCTGCTCTTGCGGGAATCGGCCACAAGGCGGCAGCATTTCTCCTTTACCAAATCTGGTTACTAGGGCAACAGAGCCTTACTGGAAGTGGTGTTCTAGGTTGCAAATTAGAATGGAATGTGCGAGGCAAAAGCCCTTTAAGTTTATGTCTCATTACTTCTTGTTGGTATTTTTAACTTAATTTTTATTTTTTATCACAGCAAACTTGATTACAATGTTTTGTTTGTTCTAGGTGTGCAAGATGTGGTTCTTTCACACATATACATATATCTATTCTTCTTCGGATCCTTTTCCCATGTAGGTTATGACACAGTGTTGAGTAGTCTTCTCTTGGTATTGCGTAGGTCTTTGGTGATTATGTATTTCACGTGTGTTTGTGTCTCTCTGTTAACCTCAATATGGTAATGTATCCAATCCTCACACCTTTCCATTTGGTGAACCATAAGTTTTTTTAATGAATCTATGATAGTGTTTCTCTGTGGAAATACCTTTGTCTGTATCATTTTTTAGGTAACACCTATATGTGATATGATAGGCTATGTGTCTTTCGCTTTCTCACTTACTCCGAGTTGCGTGATTACTTCTAGACTCATCTATGGTGCTGCAAATGGCATTGTTTCATTTTTTCACTAGCTCATATTCCATCTGTACAGGTAGCAGTTCTTCTTTGTCCACCCATCTGTTGGTGGACTTTTTGGTTACTTCCATATCTTGGCCATTGTAATACTGTGCAATGCAGATTTGCGTGCCTGTGTCCTTCCAATTCTGTCTTCTTAGGTTATAGGTCCAGGAATAGGTCTGCTGGATCATATGGTAGCTCAATGTTTACCTTTTAAAGGCACCTCTATTCTGATCTCTTTAGTGGCTCTTTCCAGGTTACGTCCCACTTAAAGTGGAGGGTATGTATTTCTTCCCAGCACCTTCAGCATTTATTCTTTGTAGTTTTTGCTGATGGTTATTCTGAGTGGTGTGAGCTGATACCTCTTTGTGGTTGAATTTGCATGTGTCTCATAATGCGTTGAAATTGAGCTTTAAGACTTGTCCTTTTTATTTTTCCAGCTGTGATTGGAGCTTATTTCTTCAAAGTGTTTTCTTAAAGTATGTGTCACCGTTTGAAATATTTTGGCCATGATCTCCCTCAAGACATTTTGAGGGCAGGTTTCATTTACAGCCCTGCAGTACTTGTTCATATGAAGTGACCATTAGCTCAGGCTTTAAACCTGCTTTTGCAGGTAACGGCCAGAGAGCGGCAGCCTTTCTACGTTCCCCTTGCTGCTACTAGGGAAACAGACCTACCGGTCCGTGGTGTTCTTCGGTTATAAATTAGAGTGCAATGTGCCCGGATAAACCCACAAATGTTGATGTCTCCTTCCTTTTGTTTGTTTTTAAATTTAATTTATATTTATTATTAATTAGAGTAATATTCCATTGTGTACGTGGACCACTTCTTCTTGGTGCATTCCTCGGTTGATGGACATTTTCATTGCTTCCAAGTGTTGGCTATGGTAAATATTGCTGGCGTACAGGTTTGCCAGCCTGTGACTTTTTGATTCTCATTTTCTCAGGTGATAGGCCAAGCAGTGGTTGTGATTGATTGACTGGTAGCTCAATGTTTCCCTTTTCAAAGCACCTACATTGTGTTTTCATTAGTGGCTCTTTACATGCCCCCCCTTACCACCGAGGGTACGCATTTCTCCACACTCCCTTCACCGTTTATTTTTTGCAGCACTTTTCCTAATGGCCATTGTGACTGCTGCGAGCTGATAGGTTTTTGTAATATGGGTATGCATGTCATTAAAATTTTTAAAATTCATCATATTCCTACGCCTTTTTCTTTTCTCTTAAAAGAAAAAACCGTGAGTACAATATAGCTCTTGAAATTGTCTTCTTCGAAGGTTGCCCTCTTCTGAATTTTTTGGTCGATTTTTGACCCCAGAAATTTTCTGGAGGGCAGGCGCCATTTACAGAACTGCAAGTTGGTGAAAATTTAGTGACCTTTTGCAGTGGGTTCAAAGCTGCTGTTGTGGGAAACGTCCACAAGGAGGTAGCATTTCTCCATTCCCCAATCTGGGTACTAGGGCAGCAGAGCCTTTCTGGAAGTCATTGTCCTAGGTTGTAAATTAGAATGGAATTTGCCAGGAGAAATCCCCATAAGTTTATGTCTCATTACTTCTTCTTGGTTTTTAAAATTTTTTTAATCTGGGTAAAGTTTAGAAAATTGTTTGTCCTAGGTGTACACAATCTGGTTCATTTGTACATTATGTATGTCTATTAATGTACAGATCCTCTTCCCATGTAAAATATTACAGTGTTCCGTCGACCTCCCTTGCTATATGTTCGGTCTTTTTGATACATGTATATAATATGTATTTGTATATGTATAGTCACACTAATCTTCATTTCTCAATTTCCCCCCTCCTTTCCTTTTAGATGAGCATAGTTTGTTTTCTACGCCTGTGAGTGTCTTTCTCTTTGGAAATATGTTCATCTGTGTCAGTTATTAGATAATGCCGTACGTGATAATATGGGATATAGGTCTTTTGCTTTCCGACCTACTTCATGTTTTGTGATTATCTCCAGGCTCATCTATGGTGCCTCAAAGAGCAGTGCTTCAATGTTTTCCATGGCTAATATTCCATTGTGTACATGGACCACTTCTTCTTGGTGCATTCCTCTGTTGATGGACATTTTCGTTGCTTCCAAGCATTGCCTATGGTAAATATTGCTGGAGTGCAGGATTGCCAGCCTGCGATTTTTGATTTTCATTCTCTCAGGTGATAGACCCAGCAGTGGGTATGATTGATTGACTGGTATGGTAGCTCAACGTTTACCTTTTCAAGGCACCTCAATTGTGCTGTCATTAGTGGCTCTTACCACGTCCCCCTTAGAATCGAGGGTACGCATTTCTCCACAATCACGTCAGCATTTCTTGTTTGCAGCATTTTTGTTGATGGCCATTCTGACTGGGGTGAGCTGATAGGTTTTTGTAATTTGGGTTTACATGTCTGTAAAAATTCCTACAATTCATCATTTTTCCACGCCTTTTGCTTTTCTGTTAAAAGAAAAAAGAAAAAGAGTGTGAGTATAATATACCTCTTCAAATTTTCTTTTTGGAAGGTTGCACTCTAGAATTTTTTGGTCGATTTTCGACCTCAGTATTTTTTGGAGGGCAGGTGTCATTTACAGAACTGCAATTGGTGAATATTTAGTGACCTTTTGCAGTGGGTTTAAAGCTGCTGTTGTGGGAAACGGCCACAAGGATGCAGCATTTCTCCATTCCCAAATCGGTGTACTAGGGCAGCAGAGCCGTTCTGGAAGTCGTTTGCCTAGGTGGTCAATTTGAATGGAATGTGCCAGGAAAACCCCCCATAAGTTTATGTCTCATTACTCCTAGTTCGTTGTTTTAATTTTTTCAATTGGGGTAATGGTTAGAATGTTGCTTGTCCAAGGTGTACACACTCTGGTTCATCTACATATTCTATATACCTATTTATGTAGAGATCCTCTTCCCGTGTAAATTATTACAGAGTGTTCCGTAAACCTTCCTTGCTATATGGTCGGTCTTTTTGATATATGTATATAATATGTATTTGTATACATATGGTAACGCTAATCTTCATTTATCCATTCCCCCACCTTTCCTTTTAGATAAGCATAGTTTTTTTTTTAATAAGTCTGTGATGGACTTTCTCTGTGGAAATATGTTCATTTGTGTCAGTTATTAGAGAACGCCTATAAGTGATATCATGGGATATAGGACTTTTGCTTTCCGACTTACCTCATGTTCTGTGATTATCTCCAAGATCATCTATGGTGCCTCAAAGAGCAGTGTTTCATTGTTTTCCATGGCTAGTATTCATTGTGTACATGGGCCGCTTCTTCCTTTTCCTTTCATCTGTTGATGGACATTTTGGTTGCTTCACTGTCTTGTCTATTGTGAATAAGGCTGCAGTGCAGCTTTTGCAGCCCGGGTCTTCTTCATTCTGGTCTTCTCAGGTGAGAGGCCCATTGGTGCGCCTGCTGGATTGAATGGTACCTCAATTTTTCCTTTTCAACGCAGCTCCTTTCTGTTCTCATTATTAGCGTTTAACCCTTTTACATCTCACCAGCAGCTAGAGGGTACACAGTTCTCTAAAACCTCTTCAGCATTGACTGTTTGTAGACTTTTTGCCAATGGTCAGTCGACGGGTGTGAGTTGAGAACTTTTCGTAGATTAGATTGCATGAGTCTAATACTTCCTGAGGTTGAGCTTTTATCCATTTCCCTTTCTTTAAAAAGAGAGTGAGTAAAACTTACCTCTTCATACTAGCTTCGTGAACATTTTGCCTGTTTTGAATTTTTTTTATCCATTCCCTACCTCAGCACAATTTTGAGGGCAGGTGTCCTTTACAGCCCTGCGTCCTTGTGAATGAATGGTAAGTGACCATTAGCTGTGGGTTAAAAGCTGCTCTTGCGGGAATCGGCCACAAGGCGGCAGCATTTCTCCTTTACCAAATCTGGTTACTAGGGCAACAGAGCCTTACTGGAAGTGGTGTTCTAGGTTGCAAATTAGAATGGAATGTGCGAGGCAAAAGCCCTTTAAGTTTATGTCTCATTACTTCTTGTTGGTATTTTTAACTTAATTTTTATTTTTTATCACAGCAAACTTGATTACAATGTTTTGTTTGTTCTAGGTGTGCAAGATGTGGTTCTTTCACACATATACATATATCTATTCTTCTTCGGATCCTTTTCCCATGTAGGTTATGACACAGTGTTGAGTAGTCTTCTCTTGGTATTGCGTAGGTCTTTGGTGATTATGTATTTCACGTGTGTTTGTGTCTCTCTGTTAACCTCAATATGGTAATGTATCCAATCCTCACACCTTTCCATTTGGTGAACCATAAGTTTTTTTAATGAATCTATGATAGTGTTTCTCTGTGGAAATACCTTTGTCTGTATCATTTTTTAGGTAACACCTATATGTGATATGATAGGCTATGTGTCTTTCGCTTTCTCACTTACTCCGAGTTGCGTGATTACTTCTAGACTCATCTATGGTGCTGCAAATGGCATTGTTTCATTTTTTCACTAGCTCATATTCCATCTGTACAGGTAGCAGTTCTTCTTTGTCCACCCATCTGTCGGTGGACTTTTTGGTTACTTCCATATCTTGGCCATTGTAATACTGTGCAATGCAGATTTGCGTGCCTGTGTCCTTCCAATTCTGTCTTCTTAGGTTACAGGTCCAGGAATAGGTCTGCTGGATCATATGGTAGCTCAATGTTTACCTTTTAAAGGCACCTCTATTCTGATCTCTTTAGTGGCTCTTTCCAGGTTACGTCCCACTTAAAGTGGAGGGTATGTATTTCTTCCCAGCACCTTCAGCATTTATTCTTTGTAGTTTTTGCTGATGGTTATTCTGAGTGGTGTGAGCTGATACCTCTTTGTGGTTGAATTTGCATGTGTCTCATAATGCGTTGAAATTGAGCTTTAAGACTTGTCCTTTTTATTTTTCCAGCTGTGATTGGAGCTTATTTCTTCAAAGTGTTTTCTTAAAGTATGTGTCACCGTTTGAAATATTTTGGCCATGATCTCCCTCAAGACATTTTGAGGGCAGGTTTCATTTACAGCCCTGCAGTACTTGTTCATATGAAGTGACCATTAGCTCAGGCTTTAAACCTGCTTTTGCAGGTAACGGCCAGAGAGCGGCAGCCTTTCTACGTTCCCCTTGCTGCTACTAGGGAAACAGACCTACCGGTCCGTGGTGTTCTTCGGTTATAAATTAGAGTGCAATGTGCCCGGATAAACCCACAAATGTTGATGTCTCCTTCCTTTTGTTTGTTTTTAAATTTAATTTATATTTATTATTAATTAGAGTAATATTCCATTGTGTACGTGGACCACTTCTTCTTGGTGCATTCCTCGGTTGATGGACATTTTCATTGCTTCCAAGTGTTGGCTATGGTAAATATTGCTGGCGTACAGGTTTGCCAGCCTGTGACTTTTTGATTCTCATTTTCTCAGGTGATAGGCCAAGCAGTGGTAGTGATTGATTGACTGGTAGCTCAATGTTTCCCTTTTCAAAGCACCTACATTGTGTTTTCATTAGTGGCTCTTTACATGCCCCCCCTTACCACCGAGGGTACGCATTTCTCCACACTCCCTTCACCGTTTATTTTTTGCAGCACTTTTCCTAATGGCCATTGTGACTGCTGCGAGCTGATAGGTTTTTGTAATATGGGTATGCATGTCATTAAAATTTTTAAAATTCATCATATTCCTACGCCTTTTTCTTTTCTCTTAAAAGAAAAAACCGTGAGTACAATATAGCTCTTGAAATTGTCTTCTTCGAAGGTTGCCCTCTTCTGAAATTTTTGGTCGATTTTTGACCCCAGAAATTTTCTGGAGGGCAGGCGCCATTTACAGAACTGCAAGTTGGTGAAAATTTAGTGACCTTTTGCAGTGGGTTCAAAGCTGCTGTTGTGGGAAACGTCCACAAGGAGGTAGCATTTCTCCATTCCCCAATCTGGGTACTAGGGCAGCAGAGCCTTTCTGGAAGTCATTGTCCTAGGTTGTAAATTAGAATGGAATTTGCCAGGAGAAATCCCCATAAGTTTATGTCTCATTACTTCTTCTTGGTTTTTAAAATTTTTTTAATCTGGGTAAAGTTTAGAAAATTGTTTGTCCTAGGTGTACACAATCTGGTTCATTTGTACATTATGTATGTCTATTAATGTACAGATCCTCTTCCCATGTAAAATATTACAGTGTTCCGTCGACCTCCCATGCTATATGTTCGGTCTTTTTGATACATGTATATAATATGTATTTGTATATGTATAGTCACACTAATCTTCATTTCTCAATTTCCCCCCTCCTTTCCTTTTAGATGAGCATAGTTTGTGTTCTACGCCTGTGAGTGTCTTTCTCTTTGGAAATATGTTCATCTGTGTCAGTTATTAGATAATGCCGTACGTGATAATATGGGATATAGGTCTTTTGCTTTCCGACCTACTTCATGTTTTGTGATTATCTCCAGGCTCATCTATGGTGCCTCAAAGAGCAGTGCTTCAATGTTTTCCATGGCTAATATTCCATTGTGTACATGGACCACTTCTTCTTGGTGCATTCCTCTGTTGATGGACATTTTCGTTGCTTCCAAGCGTTGCCTATGGTAAATATTGCTGGAGTGCAGGATTGCCAGCCTGCGATTTTTGATTTTCATTCTCTCAGGTGATAGACCCAGCAGTGGGTATGATTGATTGACTGGTATGGTAGCTCAATGTTTACCTTTTCAAGGCACCTCAATTGTGCTGTCATTAGTGGCTCTTACCACGTCCCCCTTAGAATCGAGGGTACGCATTTCTCCACAATCACGTCAGCATTTCTTGTTTGCAGCATTTTTGTTGATGGCCATTCTGACTGGGGTGAGCTGATAGGTTTTTGTAATTTGGGTTTACATGTCTGTAAAAATTCCTACAATTCATCATTTTTCCACGCCTTTTGCTTTTCTGTTAAAAGAAAAAAGAAAAAGAGTGTGAGTATAATATACCTCTTCAAATTTTCTTTTTGGAAGGTTGCACTCTAGAATTTTTTGGTCGATTTTCGACCTCAGTATTTTTTGGAGGGCAGGTGTCATTTACAGAACTGCAATTGGTGAACATTTAGTGACCTTTTGCAGTGGGTTTAAAGCTGCTGTTGTGGGAAACGGCCACAAGGATGCAGCATTTCTCCATTCCCAAATCGGGGTACTAGGGCAGCAGAGCCGTTCTGGAAGTCGTTTGCCTAGGTGGTCAATTTGAATGGAATGTGCCAGGAAAATCCCCCATAAGTTTATGTCTCATTACTCCTAGTTCGTTGTTTTAATTTTTTCAATTGGGGTAATGGTTAGAATGTTGCTTGTCCAAGGTGTACACACTCTGGTTCATCTACATATTCTATATACCTATTTATGTAGAGATCCTCTTCCCGTGTAAATTATTACAGAGTGTTCCGTAAACCTTCCTTGCTATATGGTCGGTCTTTTTGATATATGTATATAATATGTATTTGTATACATATGGTAACGCTAATCTTCATGTATCCATTCCCCCCACCTTTCCTTGTAGATAAGCATAGTTTTTTTTTAATAAGTTTGTGATTGACTTTCTCAGTGGAAATATGTTCATTTGTGTCAGTTATTAGAGAACACGTATAAGTGATATCATAGGATATAGGACTTTTGCTTTCCGACTTACCTCATGTTCTGTGATTATCTCCAAGATCATCTATGGTGCCTCAAAGAGCAGTGTTTCATTGTTTTCCATGGCTAGTATTCATTGTGTACATGGGCCGCTTCTTCCTTTTCCTTTCATCTGTTAATGGACATTTTGGTTGCTTCACTGTCTTGTCTATTGTGAATAAGGCTGCAGTGCAGCTTTTGCAGCCCGGGTCTTCTTCATTCTGGTCTTCTCAGGTGAGAGGCCCATTGGTGCGCCTGCTGGATTGAATGGTACCTCAATTTTTCCTTTTCAACGCAGGTACTAGGAAAACAGACCTACCGGCCAGTGTTGTTTTTCGGTTATAAATTAGAGTGCAATGTGCCCGGATAAACCCACAAATGTTGATGTCTCCTTGCTTTTGTTTGTTTTTAAATTTAATTTATATTTATTATTAGAGTAATATTCCATTGTGTACGTGGACCACTTCTTCTTGGTGCATTCCTTGGTTGATGGACATTTTCATTTCTTCCAAGCGCTGCCTATGGTAAATATTGCTGGCATACAGGTTTCCCAGCCTGTGACTTTTTGATTCTCATTTTCTCAGGTGATAGGCCAAGCAGTGGTTGTGATTGATGGACTGGTAGTTCATTGTTTCCCTTTTCAAAGCACCTACATTGTGTTTTCATTAGTGGCTCTTTACATGCCCCCCCTTACAACCGAGGGTACGCATTTCTCCACACTCCCTTCACCGTTTATTTTTTGCAGCATTTTTCCTAATGGCCATTCTGACTGCTGTGAGCTGATAGGGTTTTGTAATGTGGGTATGCATGTCATGAAAATTTTTAAAATTCATCATATTCCTATGCCTTTTTCTTTTCTCTTAAAAGAAAAAACCGTGAGTACAATATAGCTCTTGAAATTGTCTTCTTCGAAGGTTGCCCTCTTCCGAATTTTTTGGTCGATTTTTGACCCCAGAAATTTTCTGGAGGGCAGGCGCCATTTACAGAACTGCAAGTTGGTGAAAATTTAGTGACCTTTTGCAGTGGGTTCAAAGCTGCTGTTGTGGGAAACGTCCACAAGGAGGTAGCATTTCTCCATTCCCCAATCTGGGTACTAGGGCAGCAGAGCCTTTCTGGAAGTCATTGTCCTAGGTTGTAAATTAGAATGGAATTTGCCAGGAGAAATCCCCATAAGTTTATGTCTCATTACTTCTTCTTGGTTTTTAAAATTTTTTTAATCTGGGTAAAGTTTAGAAAATTGTTTGTCCTAGGTGTACACAATCTGGTTCATTTGTACATTATGTATGTCTATTAATGTACAGATCCTCTTCCCATGTAAAATATTACAGTGTTCCGTCGACCTCCCTTGCTATATGTTCGGTCTTTTTGATACATGTATATAATATGTATTTGTATATGTATAGTCACACTAATCTTCATTTCTCAATTTCCCCCCTCCTTTCCTTTTAGATGAGCATAGTTTGTTTTCTACGCCTGTGAGTGTCTTTCTCTTTGGAAATATGTTCATCTGTGTCAGTTATTAGATAATGCCGTACGTGATAATATGGGATATAGGTCTTTTGCTTTCCGACCTACTTCATGTTTTGTGATTATCTCCAGGCTCATCTATGGTGCCTCAAAGAGCAGTGCTTCAATGTTTTCCATGGCTAATATTCCATTGTGTACATGGACCACTTCTTCTTGGTGCATTCCTCTGTTGATGGACATTTTCGTTGCTTCCAAGCATTGCCTATGGTAAATATTGCTGGAGTGCAGGATTGCCAGCCTGCGATTTTTGATTTTCATTCTCTCAGGTGATAGACCCAGCAGTGGGTATGATTGATTGACTGGTATGGTAGCTCAACGTTTACCTTTTCAAGGCACCTCAATTGTGCTGTCATTAGTGGCTCTTACCACGTCCCCCTTAGAATCGAGGGTACGCATTTCTCCACAATCACGTCAGCATTTCTTGTTTGCAGCATTTTTGTTGATGGCCATTCTGACTGGGGTGAGCTGATAGGTTTTTGTAATTTGGGTTTACATGTCTGTAAAAATTCCTACAATTCATCATTTTTCCACGCCTTTTGCTTTTCTGTTAAAAGAAAAAAGAAAAAGAGTGTGAGTATAATATACCTCTTCAAATTTTCTTTTTGGAAGGTTGCACTCTAGAATTTTTTGGTCGATTTTCGACCTCAGTATTTTTTGGAGGGCAGGTGTCATTTACAGAACTGCAATTGGTGAATATTTAGTGACCTTTTGCAGTGGGTTTAAAGCTGCTGTTGTGGGAAACGGCCACAAGGATGCAGCATTTCTCCATTCCCAAATCGGTGTACTAGGGCAGCAGAGCCGTTCTGGAAGTCGTTTGCCTAGGTGGTCAATTTGAATGGAATGTGCCAGGAAAACCCCCCATAAGTTTATGTCTCATTACTCCTAGTTCGTTGTTTTAATTTTTTCAATTGGGGTAATGGTTAGAATGTTGCTTGTCCAAGGTGTACACACTCTGGTTCATCTACATATTCTATATACCTATTTATGTAGAGATCCTCTTCCCGTGTAAATTATTACAGAGTGTTCCGTAAACCTTCCTTGCTATATGGTCGGTCTTTTTGATATATGTATATAATATGTATTTGTATACATATGGTAACGCTAATCTTCATTTATCCATTCCCCCACCTTTCCTTTTAGATAAGCATAGTTTTTTTTTTAATAAGTCTGTGATGGACTTTCTCTGTGGAAATATGTTCATTTGTGTCAGTTATTAGAGAACGCCTATAAGTGATATCATGGGATATAGGACTTTTGCTTTCCGACTTACCTCATGTTCTGTGATTATCTCCAAGATCATCTATGGTGCCTCAAAGAGCAGTGTTTCATTGTTTTCCATGGCTAGTATTCATTGTGTACATGGGCCGCTTCTTCCTTTTCCTTTCATCTGTTGATGGACATTTTGGTTGCTTCACTGTCTTGTCTATTGTGAATAAGGCTGCAGTGCAGCTTTTGCAGCCCGGGTCTTCTTCATTCTGGTCTTCTCAGGTGAGAGGCCCATTGGTGCGCCTGCTGGATTGAATGGTACCTCAATTTTTCCTTTTCAACGCAGCTCCTTTCTGTTCTCATTATTAGCGTTTAACCCTTTTACATCTCACCAGCAGCTAGAGGGTACACAGTTCTCTAAAACCTCTTCAGCATTGACTGTTTGTAGACTTTTTGCCAATGGTCAGTCGACGGGTGTGAGTTGAGAACTTTTCGTAGATTAGATTGCATGAGTCTAATACTTCCTGAGGTTGAGCTTTTATCCATTTCCCTTTCTTTAAAAAGAGAGTGAGTAAAACTTACCTCTTCATACTAGCTTCGTGAACATTTTGCCTGTTTTGAATTTTTTTTATCCATTCCCTACCTCAGCACAATTTTGAGGGCAGGTGTCCTTTACAGCCCTGCGTCCTTGTGAATGAATGGTAAGTGACCATTAGCTGTGGGTTAAAAGCTGCTCTTGCGGGAATCGGCCACAAGGCGGCAGCATTTCTCCTTTACCAAATCTGGTTACTAGGGCAACAGAGCCTTACTGGAAGTGGTGTTCTAGGTTGCAAATTAGAATGGAATGTGCGAGGCAAAAGCCCTTTAAGTTTATGTCTCATTACTTCTTGTTGGTATTTTTAACTTAATTTTTATTTTTTATCACAGCAAACTTGATTACAATGTTTTGTTTGTTCTAGGTGTGCAAGATGTGGTTCTTTCACACATATACATATATCTATTCTTCTTCGGATCCTTTTCCCATGTAGGTTATGACACAGTGTTGAGTAGTCTTCTCTTGGTATTGCGTAGGTCTTTGGTGATTATGTATTTCACGTGTGTTTGTGTCTCTCTGTTAACCTCAATATGGTAATGTATCCAATCCTCACACCTTTCCATTTGGTGAACCATAAGTTTTTTTAATGAATCTATGATAGTGTTTCTCTGTGGAAATACCTTTGTCTGTATCATTTTTTAGGTAACACCTATATGTGATATGATAGGCTATGTGTCTTTCGCTTTCTCACTTACTCCGAGTTGCGTGATTACTTCTAGACTCATCTATGGTGCTGCAAATGGCATTGTTTCATTTTTTCACTAGCTCATATTCCATCTGTACAGGTAGCAGTTCTTCTTTGTCCACCCATCTGTCGGTGGACTTTTTGGTTACTTCCATATCTTGGCCATTGTAATACTGTGCAATGCAGATTTGCGTGCCTGTGTCCTTCCAATTCTGTCTTCTTAGGTTATAGGTCCAGGAATAGGTCTGCTGGATCATATGGTAGCTCAATGTTTACCTTTTAAAGGCACCTCTATTCTGATCTCTTTAGTGGCTCTTTCCAGGTTACGTCCCACTTAAAGTGGAGGGTATGTATTTCTTCCCAGCACCTTCAGCATTTATTCTTTGTAGTTTTTGCTGATGGTTATTCTGAGTGGTGTGAGCTGATACCTCTTTGTGGTTGAATTTGCATGTGTCTCATAATGCGTTGAAATTGAGCTTTAAGACTTGTCCTTTTTATTTTTCCAGCTGTGATTGGAGCTTATTTCTTCAAAGTGTTTTCTTAAAGTATGTGTCACCGTTTGAAATATTTTGGCCATGATCTCCCTCAAGACATTTTGAGGGCAGGTTTCATTTACAGCCCTGCAGTACTTGTTCATATGAAGTGACCATTAGCTCAGGCTTTAAACCTGCTTTTGCAGGTAACGGCCAGAGAGCGGCAGCCTTTCTACGTTCCCCTTGCTGCTACTAGGGAAACAGACCTACCGGTCCGTGGTGTTCTTCGGTTATAAATTAGAGTGCAATGTGCCCGGATAAACCCACAAATGTTGATGTCTCCTTCCTTTTGTTTGTTTTTAAATTTAATTTATATTTATTATTAATTAGAGTAATATTCCATTGTGTACGTGGACCACTTCTTCTTGGTGCATTCCTCGGTTGATGGACATTTTCATTGCTTCCAAGTGTTGGCTATGGTAAATATTGCTGGCGTACAGGTTTGCCAGCCTGTGACTTTTTGATTCTCATTTTCTCAGGTGATAGGCCAAGCAGTGGTTGTGATTGATTGACTGGTAGCTCAATGTTTCCCTTTTCAAAGCACCTACATTGTGTTTTCATTAGTGGCTCTTTACATGCCCCCCCTTACCACCGAGGGTACGCATTTCTCCACACTCCCTTCACCGTTTATTTTTTGCAGCACTTTTCCTAATGGCCATTGTGACTGCTGCGAGCTGATAGGTTTTTGTAATATGGGTATGCATGTCATTAAAATTTTTAAAATTCATCATATTCCTACGCCTTTTTCTTTTCTCTTAAAAGAAAAAACCGTGAGTACAATATAGCTCTTGAAATTGTCTTCTTCGAAGGTTGCCCTCTTCTGAATTTTTTGGTCGATTTTTGACCCCAGAAATTTTCTGGAGGGCAGGCGCCATTTACAGAACTGCAAGTTGGTGAAAATTTAGTGACCTTTTGCAGTGGGTTCAAAGCTGCTGTTGTGGGAAACGTCCACAAGGAGGTAGCATTTCTCCATTCCCCAATCTGGGTACTAGGGCAGCAGAGCCTTTCTGGAAGTCATTGTCCTAGGTTGTAAATTAGAATGGAATTTGCCAGGAGAAATCCCCATAAGTTTATGTCTCATTACTTCTTCTTGGTTTTTAAAATTTTTTTAATCTGGGTAAAGTTTAGAAAATTGTTTGTCCTAGGTGTACACAATCTGGTTCATTTGTACATTATGTATGTCTATTAATGTACAGATCCTCTTCCCATGTAAAATATTACAGTGTTCCGTCGACCTCCCTTGCTATATGTTCGGTCTTTTTGATACATGTATATAATATGTATTTGTATATGTATAGTCACACTAATCTTCATTTCTCAATTTCCCCCCTCCTTTCCTTTTAGATGAGCATAGTTTGTTTTCTACGCCTGTGAGTGTCTTTCTCTTTGGAAATATGTTCATCTGTGTCAGTTATTAGATAATGCCGTACGTGATAATATGGGATATAGGTCTTTTGCTTTCCGACCTACTTCATGTTTTGTGATTATCTCCAGGCTCATCTATGGTGCCTCAAAGAGCAGTACTTCAATGTTTTCCATGGCTAATATTCCATTGTGTACATGGACCACTTCTTCTTGGTGCATTCCTCTGTTGATGGACATTTTCGTTGCTTCCAAGCGTTGCCTATGGTAAATATTGCTGGAGTGCAGGATTGCCAGCCTGCGATTTTTGATTTTCATTCTCTCAGGTGATAGACCCAGCAGTGGGTATGATTGATTGACTGGTATGGTAGCTCAACGTTTACCTTTTCAAGGCACCTCAATTGTGCTGTCATTAGTGGCTCTTACCACGTCCCCCTTAGAATCGAGGGTACGCATTTCTCCACAATCACGTCAGCATTTCTTGTTTGCAGCATTTTTGTTGATGGCCATTCTGACTGGGGTGAGCTGATAGGTTTTTGTAATTTGGGTTTACATGTCTGTAAAAATTCCTACAATTCATCATTTTTCCACGCCTTTTGCTTTTCTGTTAAAAGAAAAAAGAAAAAGAGTGTGAGTATAATATACCTCTTCAAATTTTCTTTTTGGAAGGTTGCACTCTAGAATTTTTTGGTCGATTTTCGACCTCAGTATTTTTTGGAGGGCAGGTGTCATTTACAGAACTGCAATTGGTGAACATTTAGTGACCTTTTGCAGTGGGTTTAAAGCTGCTGTTGTGGGAAACGGCCACAAGGATGCAGCATTTCTCCATTCCCAAATCGGGGTACTAGGGCAGCAGAGCCGTTCTGGAAGTCGTTTGCCTAGGTGGTCAATTTGAATGGAATGTGCCAGGAAAACCCCCCATAAGTTTATGTCTCATTACTCCTAGTTCGTTGTTTTAATTTTTTCAATTGGGGTAATGGTTAGAATGTTGCTTGTCCAAGGTGTACACACTCTGGTTCATCTACATATTCTATATACCTATTTATGTAGAGATCCTCTTCCCGTGTAAATTATTACAGAGTGTTCCGTAAACCTTCCTTGCTATATGGTCGGTCTTTTTGATATATGTATATAATATGTATTTGTATACATATGGTAACGCTAATCTTCATTTATCCATTCCCCCACCTTTCCTTTTAGATAAGCATAGTTTTTTTTTTTTAATAAGTCTGTGATGGACTTTCTCTGTGGAAATATGTTCATTTGTGTCAGTTATTAGAGAACGCCTATAAGTGATATCATGGGATATAGGACTTTTGCTTTCCGACTTACCTCATGTTCTGTGATTATCTCCAAGATCATCTATGGTGCCTCAAAGAGCAGTGTTTCATTGTTTTCCATGGCTAGTATTCATTGTGTACATGGGCCGCTTCTTCCTTTTCCTTTCATCTGTTGATGGACATTTTGGTTGCTTCACTGTCTTGTCTATTGTGAATAAGGCTGCAGTGCAGCTTTTGCAGCCCGGGTCTTCTTCATTCTGGTCTTCTCAGGTGAGAGGCCCATTGGTGCGCCTGCTGGATTGAATGGTACCTCAATTTTTCCTTTTCAACGCAGCTCCTTTCTGTTCTCATTATTAGCGTTTAACCCTTTTACATCTCACCAGCAGCTAGAGGGTACACAGTTCTCTAAAACCTCTTCAGCATTGACTGTTTGTAGACTTTTTGCCAATGGTCAGTCGACGGGTGTGAGTTGAGAACTTTTCGTAGATTAGATTGCATGAGTCTAATACTTCCTGAGGTTGAGCTTTTATCCATTTCCCTTTCTTTAAAAAGAGAGTGAGTAAAACTTACCTCTTCATACTAGCTTCGTGAACATTTTGCCTGTTTTGAATTTTTTTTATCCATTCCCTACCTCAGCACAATTTTGAGGGCAGGTGTCCTTTACAGCCCTGCGTCCTTGTGAATGAATGGTAAGTGACCATTAGCTGTGGGTTAAAAGCTGCTCTTGCGGGAATCGGCCACAAGGCGGCAGCATTTCTCCTTTACCAAATCTGGTTACTAGGGCAACAGAGCCTTACTGGAAGTGGTGTTCTAGGTTGCAAATTAGAATGGAATGTGCGAGGCAAAAGCCCTTTAAGTTTATGTCTCATTACTTCTTGTTGGTATTTTTAACTTAATTTTTATTTTTTATCACAGCAAACTTGATTACAATGTTTTGTTTGTTCTAGGTGTGCAAGATGTGGTTCTTTCACACATATACATATATCTATTCTTCTTCGGATCCTTTTCCCATGTAGGTTATGACACAGTGTTGAGTAGTCTTCTCTTGGTATTGCGTAGGTCTTTGGTGATTATGTATTTCACGTGTGTTTGTGTCTCTCTGTTAACCTCAATATGGTAATGTATCCAATCCTCACACCTTTCCATTTGGTGAACCATAAGTTTTTTTAATGAATCTATGATAGTGTTTCTCTGTGGAAATACCTTTGTCTGTATCATTTTTTAGGTAACACCTATATGTGATATGATAGGCTATGTGTCTTTCGCTTTCTCACTTACTCCGAGTTGCGTGATTACTTCTAGACTCATCTATGGTGCTGCAAATGGCATTGTTTCATTTTTCACTAGCTCATATTCCATCTGTACAGGTAGCAGTTCTTCTTTGTCCACCCATCTGTCGGTGGACTTTTTGGTTACTTCCATATCTTGGCCATTGTAATACTGTGCAATGCAGATTTGCGTGCCTGTGTCCTTCCAATTCTGTCTTCTTAGGTTATAGGTCCAGGAATAGGTCTGCTGGATCATATGGTAGCTCAATGTTTACCTTTTAAAGGCACCTCTATTCTGATCTCTTTAGTGGCTCTTTCCAGGTTACGTCCCACTTAAAGTGGAGGGTATGTATTTCTTCCCAGCACCTTCAGCATTTATTCTTTGTAGTTTTTGCTGATGGTTATTCTGAGTGGTGTGAGCTGATACCTCTTTGTGGTTGAATTTGCATGTGTCTCATAATGCGTTGAAATTGAGCTTTAAGACTTGTCCTTTTTATTTTTCCAGCTGTGATTGGAGCTTATTTCTTCAAAGTGTTTTCTTAAAGTATGTGTCACCGTTTGAAATATTTTGGCCATGATCTCCCTCAAGACATTTTGAGGGCAGGTTTCATTTACAGCCCTGCAGTACTTGTTCATATGAAGTGACCATTAGCTCAGGCTTTAAACCTGCTTTTGCAGGTAACGGCCAGAGAGCGGCAGCCTTTCTACGTTCCCCTTGCTGCTACTAGGGAAACAGACCTACCGGTCCGTGGTGTTCTTCGGTTATAAATTAGAGTGCAATGTGCCCGGATAAACCCACAAATGTTGATGTCTCCTTGCTTTTCTTTGTTTTTAAATTTAATTTATATTTATTATTAATTAGAGTAATATTCCATTGTGTACGTGGACCACTTCTTCTTGGTGCATTCCTCGGTTGATGGACATTTTCATTGCTTCCAAGTGTTGGCTATGGTAAATATTGCTGGCGTACAGGTTTGCCAGCCTGTGACTTTTTGATTCTCATTTTCTCAGGTGATAGGCCAAGCAGTGGTTGTGATTGATTGACTGGTAGCTCAATGTTTCCCTTTTCAAAGCACCTACATTGTGTTTTCATTAGTGGCTCTTTACATGCCCCCCCTTACCACCGAGGGTACGCATTTCTCCACACTCCCTTCACCGTTTATTTTTTGCAGCACTTTTCCTAATGGCCATTGTGACTGCTGCGAGCTGATAGGTTTTTGTAATATGGGTATGCATGTCATTAAAATTTTTAAAATTCATCATATTCCTACGCCTTTTTCTTTTCTCTTAAAAGAAAAAACCGTGAGTACAATATAGCTCTTGAAATTGTCTTCTTCGAAGGTTGCCCTCTTCTGAATTTTTTGGTCGATTTTTGACCCCAGAAATTTTCTGGAGGGCAGGCGCCATTTACAGAACTGCAAGTTGGTGAAAATTTAGTGACCTTTTGCAGTGGGTTCAAAGCTGCTGTTGTGGGAAACGTCCACAAGGAGGTAGCATTTCTCCATTCCCCAATCTGGGTACTAGGGCAGCAGAGCCTTTCTGGAAGTCATTGTCCTAGGTTGTAAATTAGAATGGAATTTGCCAGGAGAAATCCCCATAAGTTTATGTCTCATTACTTCTTCTTGGTTTTTAAAATTTTTTTAATCTGGGTAAAGTTTAGAAAATTGTTTGTCCTAGGTGTACACAATCTGGTTCATTTGTACATTATGTATGTCTATTAATGTACAGATCCTCTTCCCATGTAAAATATTACAGTG
The DNA here is from genome assembly GCF_965194805.1 of Balaenoptera borealis. Lineage (NCBI taxonomy): Eukaryota > Metazoa > Chordata > Mammalia > Artiodactyla > Balaenopteridae > Balaenoptera > Balaenoptera borealis. The sequence continues at coordinate 72,264 of NW_028123455.1, forward strand.
TTCCGTCGACCTCCCTTGCTATATGTTCGGTTTTTTTGATACATGTATATAATATGTATTTGTATATGTATAGTCACACTAATCTTCATTTCTCAATTTCCCCCCTCCTTTCCTTTTAGATGAGCATAGTTTGTTTTCTACGCCTGTGAGTGTCTTTCTCTTTGGAAATATGTTCATCTGTGTCAGTTATTAGATAATGCCGTACGTGATAATATGGGATATAGGTCTTTTGCTTTCCGACCTACTTCATGTTTTGTGATTATCTCCAGGCTCATCTATGGTGCCTCAAAGAGCAGTACTTCAATGTTTTCCATGGCTAATATTCCATTGTGTACATGGACCACTTCTTCTTGGTGCATTCCTCTGTTGATGGACATTTTCGTTGCTTCCAAGCGTTGCCTATGGTAAATATTGCTGGAGTGCAGGATTGCCAGCCTGCGATTTTTGATTTTCATTCTCTCAGGTGATAGACCCAGCAGTGGGTATGATTGATTGACTGGTATGGTAGCTCAACGTTTACCTTTTCAAGGCACCTCAATTGTGCTGTCATTAGTGGCTCTTACCACGTCCCCCTTAGAATCGAGGGTACGCATTTCTCCACAATCACGTCAGCATTTCTTGTTTGCAGCATTTTTGTTGATGGCCATTCTGACTGGGGTGAGCTGATAGGTTTTTGTAATTTGGGTTTACATGTCTGTAAAAATTCCTACAATTCATCATTTTTCCACGCCTTTTGCTTTTCTGTTAAAAGAAAAAAGAAAAAGAGTGTGAGTATAATATACCTCTTCAAATTTTCTTTTTGGAAGGTTGCACTCTAGAATTTTTTGGTCGATTTTCGACCTCAGTATTTTTTGGAGGGCAGGTGTCATTTACAGAACTGCAATTGGTGAACATTTAGTGACCTTTTGCAGTGGGTTTAAAGCTGCTGTTGTGGGAAACGGCCACAAGGATGCAGCATTTCTCCATTCCCAAATCGGGGTACTAGGGCAGCAGAGCCGTTCTGGAAGTCGTTTGCCTAGGTGGTCAATTTGAATGGAATGTGCCAGGAAAACCCCCCATAAGTTTATGTCTCATTACTCCTAGTTCGTTGTTTTAATTTTTTCAATTGGGGTAATGGTTAGAATGTTGCTTGTCCAAGGTGTACACACTCTGGTTCATCTACATATTCTATATACCTATTTATGTAGAGATCCTCTTCCCGTGTAAATTATTACAGAGTGTTCCGTAAACCTTCCTTGCTATATGGTCGGTCTTTTTGATATATGTATATAATATGTATTTGTATACATATGGTAACGCTAATCTTCATTTATCCATTCCCCCACCTTTCCTTTTAGATAAGCATAGTTTTTTTTTTTTAATAAGTCTGTGATGGACTTTCTCTGTGGAAATATGTTCATTTGTGTCAGTTATTAGAGAACGCCTATAAGTGATATCATGGGATATAGGACTTTTGCTTTCCGACTTACCTCATGTTCTGTGATTATCTCCAAGATCATCTATGGTGCCTCAAAGAGCAGTGTTTCATTGTTTTCCATGGCTAGTATTCATTGTGTACATGGGCCGCTTCTTCCTTTTCCTTTCATCTGTTGATGGACATTTTGGTTGCTTCACTGTCTTGTCTATTGTGAATAAGGCTGCAGTGCAGCTTTTGCAGCCCGGGTCTTCTTCATTCTGGTCTTCTCAGGTGAGAGGCCCATTGGTGCGCCTGCTGGATTGAATGGTACCTCAATTTTTCCTTTTCAACGCAGCTCCTTTCTGTTCTCATTATTAGCGTTTAACCCTTTTACATCTCACCAGCAGCTAGAGGGTACACAGTTCTCTAAAACCTCTTCAGCATTGACTGTTTGTAGACTTTTTGCCAATGGTCAGTCGACGGGTGTGAGTTGAGAACTTTTCGTAGATTAGATTGCATGAGTCTAATACTTCCTGAGGTTGAGCTTTTATCCATTTCCCTTTCTTTAAAAAGAGAGTGAGTAAAACTTACCTCTTCATACTAGCTTCGTGAACATTTTGCCTGTTTTGAATTTTTTTTATCCATTCCCTACCTCAGCACAATTTTGAGGGCAGGTGTCCTTTACAGCCCTGCGTCCTTGTGAATGAATGGTAAGTGACCATTAGCTGTGGGTTAAAAGCTGCTCTTGCGGGAATCGGCCACAAGGCGGCAGCATTTCTCCTTTACCAAATCTGGTTACTAGGGCAACAGAGCCTTACTGGAAGTGGTGTTCTAGGTTGCAAATTAGAATGGAATGTGCGAGGCAAAAGCCCTTTAAGTTTATGTCTCATTACTTCTTGTTGGTATTTTTAACTTAATTTTTATTTTTTATCACAGCAAACTTGATTACAATGTTTTGTTTGTTCTAGGTGTGCAAGATGTGGTTCTTTCACACATATACATATATCTATTCTTCTTCGGATCCTTTTCCCATGTAGGTTATGACACAGTGTTGAGTAGTCTTCTCTTGGTATTGCGTAGGTCTTTGGTGATTATGTATTTCACGTGTGTTTGTGTCTCTCTGTTAACCTCAATATGGTAATGTATCCAATCCTCACACCTTTCCATTTGGTGAACCATAAGTTTTTTTAATGAATCTATGATAGTGTTTCTCTGTGGAAATACCTTTGTCTGTATCATTTTTTAGGTAACACCTATATGTGATATGATAGGCTATGTGTCTTTCGCTTTCTCACTTACTCCGAGTTGCGTGATTACTTCTAGACTCATCTATGGTGCTGCAAATGGCATTGTTTCATTTTTTCACTAGCTCATATTCCATCTGTACAGGTAGCAGTTCTTCTTTGTCCACCCATCTGTCGGTGGACTTTTTGGTTACTTCCATATCTTGGCCATTGTCATACTGTGCAATGCAGATTTGCGTGCCTGTGTCCTTCCAATTCTGTCTTCTTAGGTTATAGGTCCAGGAATAGGTCTGCTGGATCATATGGTAGCTCAATGTTTACCTTTTAAAGGCACCTCTATTCTGATCTCTTTAGTGGCTCTTTCCAGGTTACGTCCCACTTAAAGTGGAGGGTATGTATTTCTTCCCAGCACCTTCAGCATTTATTCTTTGTAGTTTTTGCTGATGGTTATTCTGAGTGGTGTGAGCTGATACCTCTTTGTGGTTGAATTTGCATGTGTCTCATAATGCGTTGAAATTGAGCTTTAAGACTTGTCCTTTTTATTTTTCCAGCTGTGATTGGAGCTTATTTCTTCAAAGTGTTTTCTTAAAGTATGTGTCACCGTTTGAAATATTTTGGCCATGATCTCCCTCAAGACATTTTGAGGGCAGGTTTCATTTACAGCCCTGCAGTACTTGTTCATATGAAGTGACCATTAGCTCAGGCTTTAAACCTGCTTTTGCAGGTAACGGCCAGAGAGCGGCAGCCTTTCTACGTTCCCCTTGCTGCTACTAGGGAAACAGACCTACCGGTCCGTGGTGTTCTTCGGTTATAAATTAGAGTGCAATGTGCCCGGATAAACCCACAAATGTTGATGTCTCCTTGCTTTTCTTTGTTTTTAAATTTAATTTATATTTATTATTAATTAGAGTAATATTCCATTGTGTACGTGGACCACTTCTTCTTGGTGCATTCCTCGGTTGATGGACATTTTCATTGCTTCCAAGTGTTGGCTATGGTAAATATTGCTGGCGTACAGGTTTGCCAGCCTGTGACTTTTTGATTCTCATTTTCTCAGGTGATAGGCCAAGCAGTGGTTGTGATTGATTGACTGGTAGCTCAATGTTTCCCTTTTCAAAGCACCTACATTGTGTTTTCATTAGTGGCTCTTTACATGCCCCCCCTTACCACCGAGGGTACGCATTTCTCCACACTCCCTTCACCGTTTATTTTTTGCAGCACTTTTCCTAATGGCCATTGTGACTGCTGCGAGCTGATAGGTTTTTGTAATATGGGTATGCATGTCATTAAAATTTTTAAAATTCATCATATTCCTACGCCTTTTTCTTTTCTCTTAAAAGAAAAAACCGTGAGTACAATATAGCTCTTGAAATTGTCTTCTTCGAAGGTTGCCCTCTTCTGAATTTTTTGGTCGATTTTTGACCCCAGAAATTTTCTGGAGGGCAGGCGCCATTTACAGAACTGCAAGTTGGTGAAAATTTAGTGACCTTTTGCAGTGGGTTCAAAGCTGCTGTTGTGGGAAACGTCCACAAGGAGGTAGCATTTCTCCATTCCCCAATCTGGGTACTAGGGCAGCAGAGCCTTTCTGGAAGTCATTGTCCTAGGTTGTAAATTAGAATGGAATTTGCCAGGAGAAATCCCCATAAGTTTATGTCTCATTACTTCTTCTTGGTTTTTAAAATTTTTTTAATCTGGGTAAAGTTTAGAAAATTGTTTGTCCTAGGTGTACACAATCTGGTTCATTTGTACATTATGTATGTCTATTAATGTACAGATCCTCTTCCCATGTAAAATATTACAGTGTTCCGTCGACCTCCCTTGCTATATGTTCGGTCTTTTTGATACATGTATATAATATGTATTTGTATATGTATAGTCACACTAATCTTCATTTCTCAATTTCCCCCCTCCTTTCCTTTTAGATGAGCATAGTTTGTGTTCTACGCCTGTGAGTGTCTTTCTCTTTGGAAATATGTTCATCTGTGTCAGTTATTAGATAATGCCGTACGTGATAATATGGGATATAGGTCTTTTGCTTTCCGACCTACTTCATGTTTTGTGATTATCTCCAGGCTCATCTATGGTGCCTCAAAGAGCAGTGCTTCAATGTTTTCCATGGCTAATATTCCATTGTGTACATGGACCACTTCTTCTTGGTGCATTCCTCTGTTGATGGACATTTTCGTTGCTTCCAAGCGTTGCCTATGGTAAATATTGCTGGAGTGCAGGATTGCCAGCCTGCGATTTTTGATTTTCATTCTCTCAGGTGATAGACCCAGCAGTGGGTATGATTGATTGACTGGTATGGTAGCTCAACGTTTACCTTTTCAAGGCACCTCAATTGTGCTGTCATTAGTGGCTCTTACCACGTCCCCCTTAGAATCGAGGGTACGCATTTCTCCACAATCACGTCAGCATTTCTTGTTTGCAGCATTTTTGTTGATGGCCATTCTGACTGGGGTGAGCTGATAGGTTTTTGTAATTTGGGTTTACATGTCTGTAAAAATTCCTACAATTCATCATTTTTCCACGCCTTTTGCTTTTCTGTTAAAAGAAAAAAGAAAAAGAGTGTGAGTATAATATACCTCTTCAAATTTTCTTTTTGGAAGGTTGCACTCTAGAATTTTTTGGTCGATTTTCGACCTCAGTATTTTTTGGAGGGCAGGTGTCATTTACAGAACTGCAATTGGTGAACATTTAGTGACCTTTTGCAGTGGGTTTAAAGCTGCTGTTGTGGGAAACGGCCACAAGGATGCAGCATTTCTCCATTCCCAAATCGGGGTACTAGGGCAGCAGAGCCGTTCTGGAAGTCGTTTGCCTAGGTGGTCAATTTGAATGGAATGTGCCAGGAAAACCCCCCATAAGTTTATGTCTCATTACTCCTAGTTCGTTGTTTTAATTTTTTCAATTGGGGTAATGGTTAGAATGTTGCTTGTCCAAGGTGTACACACTCTGGTTCATCTACATATTCTATATACCTATTTATGTAGAGATCCTCTTCCCGTGTAAATTATTACAGAGTGTTCCGTAAACCTTCCTTGCTATATGGTCGGTCTTTTTGATATATGTATATAATATGTATTTGTATACATATGGTAACGCTAATCTTCATTTATCCATTCCCCCACCTTTCCTTTTAGATAAGCATAGTTTTTTTTTTTTAATAAGTCTGTGATGGACTTTCTCTGTGGAAATATGTTCATTTGTGTCAGTTATTAGAGAACGCCTATAAGTGATATCATGGGATATAGGACTTTTGCTTTCCGACTTACCTCATGTTCTGTGATTATCTCCAAGATCATCTATGGTGCCTCAAAGAGCAGTGTTTCATTGTTTTCCATGGCTAGTATTCATTGTGTACATGGGCCGCTTCTTCCTTTTCCTTTCATCTGTTGATGGACATTTTGGTTGCTTCACTGTCTTGTCTATTGTGAATAAGGCTGCAGTGCAGCTTTTGCAGCCCGGGTCTTCTTCATTCTGGTCTTCTCAGGTGAGAGGCCCATTGGTGCGCCTGCTGGATTGAATGGTACCTCAATTTTTCCTTTTCAACGCAGCTCCTTTCTGTTCTCATTATTAGCGTTTAACCCTTTTACATCTCACCAGCAGCTAGAGGGTACACAGTTCTCTAAAACCTCTTCAGCATTGACTGTTTGTAGACTTTTTGCCAATGGTCAGTCGACGGGTGTGAGTTGAGAACTTTTCGTAGATTAGATTGCATGAGTCTAATACTTCCTGAGGTTGAGCTTTTATCCATTTCCCTTTCTTTAAAAAGAGAGTGAGTAAAACTTACCTCTTCATACTAGCTTCGTGAACATTTTGCCTGTTTTGAATTTTTTTTATCCATTCCCTACCTCAGCACAATTTTGAGGGCAGGTGTCCTTTACAGCCCTGCGTCCTTGTGAATGAATGGTAAGTGACCATTAGCTGTGGGTTAAAAGCTGCTCTTGCGGGAATCGGCCACAAGGCGGCAGCATTTCTCCTTTACCAAATCTGGTTACTAGGGCAACAGAGCCTTACTGGAAGTGGTGTTCTAGGTTGCAAATTAGAATGGAATGTGCGAGGCAAAAGCCCTTTAAGTTTATGTCTCATTACTTCTTGTTGGTATTTTTAACTTAATTTTTATTTTTTATCACAGCAAACTTGATTACAATGTTTTGTTTGTTCTAGGTGTGCAAGATGTGGTTCTTTCACACATATACATATATCTATTCTTCTTCGGATCCTTTTCCCATGTAGGTTATGACACAGTGTTGAGTAGTCTTCTCTTGGTATTGCGTAGGTCTTTGGTGATTATGTATTTCACGTGTGTTTGTGTCTCTCTGTTAACCTCAATATGGTAATGTATCCAATCCTCACACCTTTCCATTTGGTGAACCATAAGTTTTTTTAATGAATCTATGATAGTGTTTCTCTGTGGAAATACCTTTGTCTGTATCATTTTTTAGGTAACACCTATATGTGATATGATAGGCTATGTGTCTTTCGCTTTCTCACTTACTCCGAGTTGCGTGATTACTTCTAGACTCATCTATGGTGCTGCAAATGGCATTGTTTCATTTTTTCACTAGCTCATATTCCATCTGTACAGGTAGCAGTTCTTCTTTGTCCACCCATCTGTCGGTGGACTTTTTGGTTACTTCCATATCTTGGCCATTGTAATACTGTGCAATGCAGATTTGCGTGCCTGTGTCCTTCCAATTCTGTCTTCTTAGGTTATAGGTCCAGGAATAGGTCTGCTGGATCATATGGTAGCTCAATGTTTACCTTTTAAAGGCACCTCTATTCTGATCTCTTTAGTGGCTCTTTCCAGGTTACGTCCCACTTAAAGTGGAGGGTATGTATTTCTTCCCAGCACCTTCAGCATTTATTCTTTGTAGTTTTTGCTGATGGTTATTCTGAGTGGTGTGAGCTGATACCTCTTTGTGGTTGAATTTGCATGTGTCTCATAATGCGTTGAAATTGAGCTTTAAGACTTGTCCTTTTTATTTTTCCAGCTGTGATTGGAGCTTATTTCTTCAAAGTGTTTTCTTAAAGTATGTGTCACCGTTTGAAATATTTTGGCCATGATCTCCCTCAAGACATTTTGAGGGCAGGTTTCATTTACAGCCCTGCAGTACTTGTTCATATGAAGTGACCATTAGCTCAGGCTTTAAACCTGCTTTTGCAGGTAACGGCCAGAGAGCGGCAGCCTTTCTACGTTCCCCTTGCTGCTACTAGGGAAACAGACCTACCGGTCCGTGGTGTTCTTCGGTTATAAATTAGAGTGCAATGTGCCCGGATAAACCCACAAATGTTGATGTCTCCTTGCTTTTCTTTGTTTTTAAATTTAATTTATATTTATTATTAATTAGAGTAATATTCCATTGTGTACGTGGACCACTTCTTCTTGGTGCATTCCTCGGTTGATGGACATTTTCATTGCTTCCAAGTGTTGGCTATGGTAAATATTGCTGGCGTACAGGTTTGCCAGCCTGTGACTTTTTGATTCTCATTTTCTCAGGTGATAGGCCAAGCAGTGGTTGTGATTGATTGACTGGTAGCTCAATGTTTCCCTTTTCAAAGCACCTACATTGTGTTTTCATTAGTGGCTCTTTACATGCCCCCCCTTACCACCGAGGGTACGCATTTCTCCACACTCCCTTCACCGTTTATTTTTTGCAGCACTTTTCCTAATGGCCATTGTGACTGCTGCGAGCTGATAGGTTTTTGTAATATGGGTATGCATGTCATTAAAATTTTTAAAATTCATCATATTCCTACGCCTTTTTCTTTTCTCTTAAAAGAAAAAACCGTGAGTACAATATAGCTCTTGAAATTGTCTTCTTCGAAGGTTGCCCTCTTCTGAATTTTTTGGTCGATTTTTGACCCCAGAAATTTTCTGGAGGGCAGGCGCCATTTACAGAACTGCAAGTTGGTGAAAATTTAGTGACCTTTTGCAGTGGGTTCAAAGCTGCTGTTGTGGGAAACGTCCACAAGGAGGTAGCATTTCTCCATTCCCCAATCTGGGTACTAGGGCAGCAGAGCCTTTCTGGAAGTCATTGTCCTAGGTTGTAAATTAGAATGGAATTTGCCAGGAGAAATCCCCATAAGTTTATGTCTCATTACTTCTTCTTGGTTTTTAAAATTTTTTTAATCTGGGTAAAGTTTAGAAAATTGTTTGTCCTAGGTGTACACAATCTGGTTCATTTGTACATTATGTATGTCTATTAATGTACAGATCCTCTTCCCATGTAAAATATTACAGTGTTCCGTCGACCTCCCTTGCTATATGTTCGGTCTTTTTGATACATGTATATAATATGTATTTGTATATGTATAGTCACACTAATCTTCATTTCTCAATTTCCCCCCTCCTTTCCTTTTAGATGAGCATAGTTTGTGTTCTACGCCTGTGAGTGTCTTTCTCTTTGGAAATATGTTCATCTGTGTCAGTTATTAGATAATGCCGTACGTGATAATATGGGATATAGGTCTTTTGCTTTCCGACCTACTTCATGTTTTGTGATTATCTCCAGGCTCATCTATGGTGCCTCAAAGAGCAGTGCTTCAATGTTTTCCATGGCTAATATTCCATTGTGTACATGGACCACTTCTTCTTGGTGCATTCCTCTGTTGATGGACATTTTCGTTGCTTCCAAGCGTTGCCTATGGTAAATATTGCTGGAGTGCAGGATTGCCAGCCTGCGATTTTTGATTTTCATTCTCTCAGGTGATAGACCCAGCAGTGGGTATGATTGATTGACTGGTATGGTAGCTCAATGTTTACCTTTTCAAGGCACCTCAATTGTGCTGTCATTAGTGGCTCTTACCACGTCCCCCTTAGAATCGAGGGTACGCATTTCTCCACAATCACGTCAGCATTTCTTGTTTGCAGCATTTTTGTTGATGGCCATTCTGACTGGGGTGAGCTGATAGGTTTTTGTAATTTGGGTTTACATGTCTGTAAAAATTCCTACAATTCATCATTTTTCCACGCCTTTTGCTTTTCTGTTAAAAGAAAAAAGAAAAAGAGTGTGAGTATAATATACCTCTTCAAATTTTCTTTTTGGAAGGTTGCACTCTAGAATTTTTTGGTCGATTTTCGACCTCAGTATTTTTTGGAGGGCAGGTGTCATTTACAGAACTGCAATTGGTGAACATTTAGTGACCTTTTGCAGTGGGTTTAAAGCTGCTGTTGTGGGAAACGGCCACAAGGATGCAGCATTTCTCCATTCCCAAATCGGGGTACTAGGGCAGCAGAGCCGTTCTGGAAGTCGTTTGCCTAGGTGGTCAATTTGAATGGAATGTGCCAGGAAAATCCCCCATAAGTTTATGTCTCATTACTCCTAGTTCGTTGTTTTAATTTTTTCAATTGGGGTAATGGTTAGAATGTTGCTTGTCCAAGGTGTACACACTCTGGTTCATCTACATATTCTATATACCTATTTATGTAGAGATCCTCTTCCCGTGTAAATTATTACAGAGTGTTCCGTAAACCTTCCTTGCTATATGGTCGGTCTTTTTGATATATGTATATAATATGTATTTGTATACATATGGTAACGCTAATCTTCATGTATCCATTCCCCCCACCTTTCCTTGTAGATAAGCATAGTTTTTTTTTAATAAGTCTGTGATTGACTTTCTCAGTGGAAATATGTTCATTTGTGTCAGTTATTAGAGAACACGTATAAGTGATATCATAGGATATAGGACTTTTGCTTTCCGACTTACCTCATGTTCTGTGATTATCTCCAAGATCATCTATGGTGCCTCAAAGAGCAGTGTTTCATTGTTTTCCATGGCTAGTATTCATTGTGTACATGGGCCGCTTCTTCCTTTTCCTTTCATCTGTTAATGGACATTTTGGTTGCTTCACTGTCTTGTCTATTGTGAATAAGGCTGCAGTGCAGCTTTTGCAGCCCGGGTCTTCTTCATTCTGGTCTTCTCAGGTGAGAGGCCCATTGGTGCGCCTGCTGGATTGAATGGTACCTCAATTTTTCCTTTTCAACGCAGGTACTAGGAAAACAGACCTACCGGCCAGTGTTGTTTTTCGGTTATAAATTAGAGTGCAATGTGCCCGGATAAACCCACAAATGTTGATGTCTCCTTGCTTTTGTTTGTTTTTAAATTTAATTTATATTTATTATTAGAGTAATATTCCATTGTGTACGTGGACCACTTCTTCTTGGTGCATTCCTTGGTTGATGGACATTTTCATTTCTTCCAAGCGCTGCCTATGGTAAATATTGCTGGCATACAGGTTTCCCAGCCTGTGACTTTTTGATTCTCATTTTCTCAGGTGATAGGCCAAGCAGTGGTTGTGATTGATGGACTGGTAGTTCATTGTTTCCCTTTTCAAAGCACCTACATTGTGTTTTCATTAGTGGCTCTTTACATGCCCCCCCTTACAACCGAGGGTACGCATTTCTCCACACTCCCTTCACCGTTTATTTTTTGCAGCATTTTTCCTAATGGCCATTCTGACTGCTGTGAGCTGATAGGGTTTTGTAATGTGGGTATGCATGTCATGAAAATTTTTAAAATTCATCATATTCCTATGCCTTTTTCTTTTCTCTTAAAAGAAAAAACCGTGAGTACAATATAGCTCTTGAAATTGTCTTCTTCGAAGGTTGCCCTCTTCCGAATTTTTTGGTCGATTTTTGACCCCAGAAATTTTCTGGAGGGCAGGCGCCATTTACAGAACTGCAAGTTGGTGAAAATTTAGTGACCTTTTGCAGTGGGTTCAAAGCTGCTGTTGTGGGAAACGTCCACAAGGAGGTAGCATTTCTCCATTCCCCAATCTGGGTACTAGGGCAGCAGAGCCTTTCTGGAAGTCATTGTCCTAGGTTGTAAATTAGAATGGAATTTGCCAGGAGAAATCCCCATAAGTTTATGTCTCATTACTTCTTCTTGGTTTTTAAAATTTTTTTAATCTGGGTAAAGTTTAGAAAATTGTTTGTCCTAGGTGTACACAATCTGGTTCATTTGTACATTATGTATGTCTATTAATGTACAGATCCTCTTCCCATGTAAAATATTACAGTGTTCCGTCGACCTCCCTTGCTATATGTTCGGTCTTTTTGATACATGTATATAATATGTATTTGTATATGTATAGTCACACTAATCTTCATTTCTCAATTTCCCCCCTCCTTTCCTTTTAGATGAGCATAGTTTGTTTTCTACGCCTGTGAGTGTCTTTCTCTTTGGAAATATGTTCATCTGTGTCAGTTATTAGATAATGCCGTACGTGATAATATGGGATATAGGTCTTTTGCTTTCCGACCTACTTCATGTTTTGTGATTATCTCCAGGCTCATCTATGGTGCCTCAAAGAGCAGTGCTTCAATGTTTTCCATGGCTAATATTCCATTGTGTACATGGACCACTTCTTCTTGGTGCATTCCTCTGTTGATGGACATTTTCGTTGCTTCCAAGCATTGCCTATGGTAAATATTGCTGGAGTGCAGGATTGCCAGCCTGCGATTTTTGATTTTCATTCTCTCAGGTGATAGACCCAGCAGTGGGTATGATTGATTGACTGGTATGGTAGCTCAACGTTTACCTTTTCAAGGCACCTCAATTGTGCTGTCATTAGTGGCTCTTACCACGTCCCCCTTAGAATCGAGGGTACGCATTTCTCCACAATCACGTCAGCATTTCTTGTTTGCAGCATTTTTGTTGATGGCCATTCTGACTGGGGTGAGCTGATAGGTTTTTGTAATTTGGGTTTACATGTCTGTAAAAATTCCTACAATTCATCATTTTTCCACGCCTTTTGCTTTTCTGTTAAAAGAAAAAAGAAAAAGAGTGTGAGTATAATATACCTCTTCAAATTTTCTTTTTGGAAGGTTGCACTCTAGAATTTTTTGGTCGATTTTCGACCTCAGTATTTTTTGGAGGGCAGGTGTCATTTACAGAACTGCAATTGGTGAATATTTAGTGACCTTTTGCAGTGGGTTTAAAGCTGCTGTTGTGGGAAACGGCCACAAGGATGCAGCATTTCTCCATTCCCAAATCGGGGTACTAGGGCAGCAGAGCCGTTCTGGAAGTCGTTTGCCTAGGTGGTCAATTTGAATGGAATGTGCCAGGAAAACCCCCCATAAGTTTATGTCTCATTACTCCTAGTTCGTTGTTTTAATTTTTTCAATTGGGGTAATGGTTAGAATGTTGCTTGTCCAAGGTGTACACACTCTGGTTCATCTACATATTCTATATACCTATTTATGTAGAGATCCTCTTCCCGTGTAAATTATTACAGAGTGTTCCGTAAACCTTCCTTGCTATATGGTCGGTCTTTTTGATATATGTATATAATATGTATTTGTATACATATGGTAACGCTAATCTTCATTTATCCATTCCCCCACCTTTCCTTTTAGATAAGCATAGTTTTTTTTTTAATAAGTCTGTGATGGACTTTCTCTGTGGAAATATGTTCATTTGTGTCAGTTATTAGAGAACGCCTATAAGTGATATCATGGGATATAGGACTTTTGCTTTCCGACTTACCTCATGTTCTGTGATTATCTCCAAGATCATCTATGGTGCCTCAAAGAGCAGTGTTTCATTGTTTTCCATGGCTAGTATTCATTGTGTACATGGGCCGCTTCTTCCTTTTCCTTTCATCTGTTGATGGACATTTTGGTTGCTTCACTGTCTTGTCTATTGTGAATAAGGCTGCAGTGCAGCTTTTGCAGCCCGGGTCTTCTTCATTCTGGTCTTCTCAGGTGAGAGGCCCATTGGTGCGCCTGCTGGATTGAATGGTACCTCAATTTTTCCTTTTCAACGCAGCTCCTTTCTGTTCTCATTATTAGCGTTTAACCCTTTTACATCTCACCAGCAGCTAGAGGGTACACAGTTCTCTAAAACCTCTTCAGCATTGACTGTTTGTAGACTTTTTGCCAATGGTCAGTCGACGGGTGTGAGTTGAGAACTTTTCGTAGATTAGATTGCATGAGTCTAATACTTCCTGAGGTTGAGCTTTTATCCATTTCCCTTTCTTTAAAAAGAGAGTGAGTAAAACTTACCTCTTCATACTAGCTTCGTGAACATTTTGCCTGTTTTGAATTTTTTTTATCCATTCCCTACCTCAGCACAATTTTGAGGGCAGGTGTCCTTTACAGCCCTGCGTCCTTGTGAATGAATGGTAAGTGACCATTAGCTGTGGGTTAAAAGCTGCTCTTGCGGGAATCGGCCACAAGGCGGCAGCATTTCTCCTTTACCAAATCTGGTTACTAGGGCAACAGAGCCTTACTGGAAGTGGTGTTCTAGGTTGCAAATTAGAATGGAATGTGCGAGGCAAAAGCCCTTTAAGTTTATGTCTCATTACTTCTTGTTGGTATTTTTAACTTAATTTTTATTTTTTATCACAGCAAACTTGATTACAATGTTTTGTTTGTTCTAGGTGTGCAAGATGTGGTTCTTTCACACATATACATATATCTATTCTTCTTCGGATCCTTTTCCCATGTAGGTTATGACACAGTGTTGAGTAGTCTTCTCTTGGTATTGCGTAGGTCTTTGGTGATTATGTATTTCACGTGTGTTTGTGTCTCTCTGTTAACCTCAATATGGTAATGTATCCAATCCTCACACCTTTCCATTTGGTGAACCATAAGTTTTTTTAATGAATCTATGATAGTGTTTCTCTGTGGAAATACCTTTGTCTGTATCATTTTTTAGGTAACACCTATATGTGATATGATAGGCTATGTGTCTTTCGCTTTCTCACTTACTCCGAGTTGCGTGATTACTTCTAGACTCATCTATGGTGCTGCAAATGGCATTGTTTCATTTTTTCACTAGCTCATATTCCATCTGTACAGGTAGCAGTTCTTCTTTGTCCACCCATCTGTCGGTGGACTTTTTGGTTACTTCCATATCTTGGCCATTGTAATACTGTGCAATGCAGATTTGCGTGCCTGTGTCCTTCCAATTCTGTCTTCTTAGGTTATAGGTCCAGGAATAGGTCTGCTGGATCATATGGTAGCTCAATGTTTACCTTTTAAAGGCACCTCTATTCTGATCTCTTTAGTGGCTCTTTCCAGGTTACGTCCCACTTAAAGTGGAGGGTATGTATTTCTTCCCAGCACCTTCAGCATTTATTCTTTGTAGTTTTTGCTGATGGTTATTCTGAGTGGTGTGAGCTGATACCTCTTTGTGGTTGAATTTGCATGTGTCTCATAATGCGTTGAAATTGAGCTTTAAGACTTGTCCTTTTTATTTTTCCAGCTGTGATTGGAGCTTATTTCTTCAAAGTGTTTTCTTAAAGTATGTGTCACCGTTTGAAATATTTTGGCCATGATCTCCCTCAAGACATTTTGAGGGCAGGTTTCATTTACAGCCCTGCAGTACTTGTTCATATGAAGTGACCATTAGCTCAGGCTTTAAACCTGCTTTTGCAGGTAACGGCCAGAGAGCGGCAGCCTTTCTACGTTCCCCTTGCTGCTACTAGGGAAACAGACCTACCGGTCCGTGGTGTTCTTCGGTTATAAATTAGAGTGCAATGTGCCCGGATAAACCCACAAATGTTGATGTCTCCTTCCTTTTGTTTGTTTTTAAATTTAATTTATATTTATTATTAATTAGAGTAATATTCCATTGTGTACGTGGACCACTTCTTCTTGGTGCATTCCTCGGTTGATGGACATTTTCATTGCTTCCAAGTGTTGGCTATGGTAAATATTGCTGGCGTACAGGTTTGCCAGCCTGTGACTTTTTGATTCTCATTTTCTCAGGTGATAGGCCAAGCAGTGGTTGTGATTGATTGACTGGTAGCTCAATGTTTCCCTTTTCAAAGCACCTACATTGTGTTTTCATTAGTGGCTCTTTACATGCCCCCCCTTACCACCGAGGGTACGCATTTCTCCACACTCCCTTCACCGTTTATTTTTTGCAGCACTTTTCCTAATGGCCATTGTGACTGCTGCGAGCTGATAGGTTTTTGTAATATGGGTATGCATGTCATTAAAATTTTTAAAATTCATCATATTCCTACGCCTTTTTCTTTTCTCTTAAAAGAAAAAACCGTGAGTACAATATAGCTCTTGAAATTGTCTTCTTCGAAGGTTGCCCTCTTCTGAATTTTTTGGTCGATTTTTGACCCCAGAAATTTTCTGGAGGGCAGGCGCCATTTACAGAACTGCAAGTTGGTGAAAATTTAGTGACCTTTTGCAGTGGGTTCAAAGCTGCTGTTGTGGGAAACGTCCACAAGGAGGTAGCATTTCTCCATTCCCCAATCTGGGTACTAGGGCAGCAGAGCCTTTCTGGAAGTCATTGTCCTAGGTTGTAAATTAGAATGGAATTTGCCAGGAGAAATCCCCATAAGTTTATGTCTCATTACTTCTTCTTGGTTTTTAAAATTTTTTTAATCTGGGTAAAGTTTAGAAAATTGTTTGTCCTAGGTGTACACAATCTGGTTCATTTGTACATTATGTATGTCTATTAATGTACAGATCCTCTTCCCATGTAAAATATTACAGTGTTCCGTCGACCTCCCTTGCTATATGTTCGGTCTTTTTGATACATGTATATAATATGTATTTGTATATGTATAGTCACACTAATCTTCATTTCTCAATTTCCCCCCTCCTTTCCTTTTAGATGAGCATAGTTTGTTTTCTACGCCTGTGAGTGTCTTTCTCTTTGGAAATATGTTCATCTGTGTCAGTTATTAGATAATGCCGTACGTGATAATATGGGATATAGGTCTTTTGCTTTCCGACCTACTTCATGTTTTGTGATTATCTCCAGGCTCATCTATGGTGCCTCAAAGAGCAGTGCTTCAATGTTTTCCATGGCTAATATTCCATTGTGTACATGGACCACTTCTTCTTGGTGCATTCCTCTGTTGATGGACATTTTCGTTGCTTCCAAGCGTTGCCTATGGTAAATATTGCTGGAGTGCAGGATTGCCAGCCTGCGATTTTTGATTTTCATTCTCTCAGGTGATAGACCCAGCAGTGGGTATGATTGATTGACTGGTATGGTAGCTCAACGTTTACCTTTTCAAGGCACCTCAATTGTGCTGTCATTAGTGGCTCTTACCACGTCCCCCTTAGAATCGAGGGTACGCATTTCTCCACAATCACGTCAGCATTTCTTGTTTGCAGCATTTTTGTTGATGGCCATTCTGACTGGGGTGAGCTGATAGGTTTTTGTAATTTGGGTTTACATGTCTGTAAAAATTCCTACAATTCATCATTTTTCCACGCCTTTTGCTTTTCTGTTAAAAGAAAAAAGAAAAAGAGTGTGAGTATAATATACCTCTTCAAATTTTCTTTTTGGAAGGTTGCACTCTAGAATTTTTTGGTCGATTTTCGACCTCAGTATTTTTTGGAGGGCAGGTGTCATTTACAGAACTGCAATTGGTGAACATTTAGTGACCTTTTGCAGTGGGTTTAAAGCTGCTGTTGTGGGAAACGGCCACAAGGATGCAGCATTTCTCCATTCCCAAATCGGGGTACTAGGGCAGCAGAGCCGTTCTGGAAGTCGTTTGCCTAGGTGGTCAATTTGAATGGAATGTGCCAGGAAAACCCCCCATAAGTTTATGTCTCATTACTCCTAGTTCGTTGTTTTAATTTTTTCAATTGGGGTAATGGTTAGAATGTTGCTTGTCCAAGGTGTACACACTCTGGTTCATCTACATATTCTATATACCTATTTATGTAGAGATCCTCTTCCCGTGTAAATTATTACAGAGTGTTCCGTAAACCTTCCTTGCTATATGGTCGGTCTTTTTGATATATGTATATAATATGTATTTGTATACATATGGTAACGCTAATCTTCATTTATCCATTCCCCCACCTTTCCTTTTAGATAAGCATAGTTTTTTTTTTAATAAGTCTGTGATGGACTTTCTCTGTGGAAATATGTTCATTTGTGTCAGTTATTAGAGAACGCCTATAAGTGATATCATGGGATATAGGACTTTTGCTTTCCGACTTACCTCATGTTCTGTGATTATCTCCAAGATCATCTATGGTGCCTCAAAGAGCAGTGTTTCATTGTTTTCCATGGCTAGTATTCATTGTGTACATGGGCCGCTTCTTCCTTTTCCTTTCATCTGTTGATGGACATTTTGGTTGCTTCACTGTCTTGTCTATTGTGAATAAGGCTGCAGTGCAGCTTTTGCAGCCCGGGTCTTCTTCATTCTGGTCTTCTCAGGTGAGAGGCCCATTGGTGCGCCTGCTGGATTGAATGGTACCTCAATTTTTCCTTTTCAACGCAGCTCCTTTCTGTTCTCATTATTAGCGTTTAACCCTTTTACATCTCACCAGCAGCTAGAGGGTACACAGTTCTCTAAAACCTCTTCAGCATTGACTGTTTGTAGACTTTTTGCCAATGGTCAGTCGACGGGTGTGAGTTGAGAACTTTTCGTAGATTAGATTGCATGAGTCTAATACTTCCTGAGGTTGAGCTTTTATCCATTTCCCTTTCTTTAAAAAGAGAGTGAGTAAAACTTACCTCTTCATACTAGCTTCGTGAACATTTTGCCTGTTTTGAATTTTTTTTATCCATTCCCTACCTCAGCACAATTTTGAGGGCAGGTGTCCTTTACAGCCCTGCGTCCTTGTGAATGAATGGTAAGTGACCATTAGCTGTGGGTTAAAAGCTGCTCTTGCGGGAATCGGCCACAAGGCGGCAGCATTTCTCCTTTACCAAATCTGGTTACTAGGGCAACAGAGCCTTACTGGAAGTGGTGTTCTAGGTTGCAAATTAGAATGGAATGTGCGAGGCAAAAGCCCTTTAAGTTTATGTCTCATTACTTCTTGTTGGTATTTTTAACTTAATTTTTATTTTTTATCACAGCAAACTTGATTACAATGTTTTGTTTGTTCTAGGTGTGCAAGATGTGGTTCTTTCACACATATACATATATCTATTCTTCTTCGGATCCTTTTCCCATGTAGGTTATGACACAGTGTTGAGTAGTCTTCTCTTGGTATTGCGTAGGTCTTTGGTGATTATGTATTTCACGTGTGTTTGTGTCTCTCTGTTAACCTCAATATGGTAATGTATCCAATCCTCACACCTTTCCATTTGGTGAACCATAAGTTTTTTTAATGAATCTATGATAGTGTTTCTCTGTGGAAATACCTTTGTCTGTATCATTTTTTAGGTAACACCTATATGTGATATGATAGGCTATGTGTCTTTCGCTTTCTCACTTACTCCGAGTTGCGTGATTACTTCTAGACTCATCTATGGTGCTGCAAATGGCATTGTTTCATTTTTCACTAGCTCATATTCCATCTGTACAGGTAGCAGTTCTTCTTTGTCCACCCATCTGTCGGTGGACTTTTTGGTTACTTCCATATCTTGGCCATTGTAATACTGTGCAATGCAGATTTGCGTGCCTGTGTCCTTCCAATTCTGTCTTCTTAGGTTATAGGTCCAGGAATAGGTCTGCTGGATCATATGGTAGCTCAATGTTTACCTTTTAAAGGCACCTCTATTCTGATCTCTTTAGTGGCTCTTTCCAGGTTACGTCCCACTTAAAGTGGAGGGTATGTATTTCTTCCCAGCACCTTCAGCATTTATTCTTTGTAGTTTTTGCTGATGGTTATTCTGAGTGGTGTGAGCTGATACCTCTTTGTGGTTGAATTTGCATGTGTCTCATAATGCGTTGAAATTGAGCTTTAAGACTTGTCCTTTTTATTTTTCCAGCTGTGATTGGAGCTTATTTCTTCAAAGTGTTTTCTTAAAGTATGTGTCACCGTTTGAAATATTTTGGCCATGATCTCCCTCAAGACATTTTGAGGGCAGGTTTCATTTACAGCCCTGCAGTACTTGTTCATATGAAGTGACCATTAGCTCAGGCTTTAAACCTGCTTTTGCAGGTAACGGCCAGAGAGCGGCAGCCTTTCTACGTTCCCCTTGCTGCTACTAGGGAAACAGACCTACCGGTCCGTGGTGTTCTTCGGTTATAAATTAGAGTGCAATGTGCCCGGATAAACCCACAAATGTTGATGTCTCCTTGCTTTTCTTTGTTTTTAAATTTAATTTATATTTATTATTAATTAGAGTAATATTCCATTGTGTACGTGGACCACTTCTTCTTGGTGCATTCCTCGGTTGATGGACATTTTCATTGCTTCCAAGTGTTGGCTATGGTAAATATTGCTGGCGTACAGGTTTGCCAGCCTGTGACTTTTTGATTCTCATTTTCTCAGGTGATAGGCCAAGCAGTGGTTGTGATTGATTGACTGGTAGCTCAATGTTTCCCTTTTCAAAGCACCTACATTGTGTTTTCATTAGTGGCTCTTTACATGCCCCCCCTTACCACCGAGGGTACGCATTTCTCCACACTCCCTTCACCGTTTATTTTTTGCAGCACTTTTCCTAATGGCCATTGTGACTGCTGCGAGCTGATAGGTTTTTGTAATATGGGTATGCATGTCATTAAAATTTTTAAAATTCATCATATTCCTACGCCTTTTTCTTTTCTCTTAAAAGAAAAAACCGTGAGTACAATATAGCTCTTGAAATTGTCTTCTTCGAAGGTTGCCCTCTTCTGAATTTTTTGGTCGATTTTTGACCCCAGAAATTTTCTGGAGGGCAGGCGCCATTTACAGAACTGCAAGTTGGTGAAAATTTAGTGACCTTTTGCAGTGGGTTCAAAGCTGCTGTTGTGGGAAACGTCCACAAGGAGGTAGCATTTCTCCATTCCCCAATCTGGGTACTAGGGCAGCAGAGCCTTTCTGGAAGTCATTGTCCTAGGTTGTAAATTAGAATGGAATTTGCCAGGAGAAATCCCCATAAGTTTATGTCTCATTACTTCTTCTTGGTTTTTAAAATTTTTTTAATCTGGGTAAAGTTTAGAAAATTGTTTGTCCTAGGTGTACACAATCTGGTTCATTTGTACATTATGTATGTCTATTAATGTACAGATCCTCTTCCCATGTAAAATATTACAGTGTTCCGTCGACCTCCCTTGCTATATGTTCGGTCTTTTTGATACATGTATATAATATGTATTTGTATATGTATAGTCACACTAATCTTCATTTCTCAATTTCCCCCCTCCTTTCCTTTTAGATGAGCATAGTTTGTTTTCTACGCCTGTGAGTGTCTTTCTCTTTGGAAATATGTTCATCTGTGTCAGTTATTAGATAATGCCGTACGTGATAATATGGGATATAGGTCTTTTGCTTTCCGACCTACTTCATGTTTTGTGATTATCTCCAGGCTCATCTATGGTGCCTCAAAGAGCAGTGCTTCAATGTTTTCCATGGCTAATATTCCATTGTGTACATGGACCACTTCTTCTTGGTGCATTCCTCTGTTGATGGACATTTTCGTTGCTTCCAAGCGTTGCCTATGGTAAATATTGCTGGAGTGCAGGATTGCCAGCCTGCGATTTTTGATTTTCATTCTCTCAGGTGATAGACCCAGCAGTGGGTATGATTGATTGACTGGTATGGTAGCTCAACGTTTACCTTTTCAAGGCACCTCAATTGTGCTGTCATTAGTGGCTCTTACCACGTCCCCCTTAGAATCGAGGGTACGCATTTCTCCACAATCACGTCAGCATTTCTTGTTTGCAGCATTTTTGTTGATGGCCATTCTGACTGGGGTGAGCTGATAGGTTTTTGTAATTTGGGTTTACATGTCTGTAAAAATTCCTACAATTCATCATTTTTCCACGCCTTTTGCTTTTCTGTTAAAAGAAAAAAGAAAAAGAGTGTGAGTATAATATACCTCTTCAAATTTTCTTTTTGGAAGGTTGCACTCTAGAATTTTTTGGTCGATTTTCGACCTCAGTATTTTTTGGAGGGCAGGTGTCATTTACAGAACTGCAATTGGTGAACATTTAGTGACCTTTTGCAGTGGGTTTAAAGCTGCTGTTGTGGGAAACGGCCACAAGGATGCAGCATTTCTCCATTCCCAAATCGGGGTACTAGGGCAGCAGAGCCGTTCTGGAAGTCGTTTGCCTAGGTGGTCAATTTGAATGGAATGTGCCAGGAAAACCCCCCATAAGTTTATGTCTCATTACTCCTAGTTCGTTGTTTTAATTTTTTCAATTGGGGTAATGGTTAGAATGTTGCTTGTCCAAGGTGTACACACTCTGGTTCATCTACATATTCTATATACCTATTTATGTAGAGATCCTCTTCCCGTGTAAATTATTACAGAGTGTTCCGTAAACCTTCCTTGCTATATGGTCGGTCTTTTTGATATATGTATATAATATGTATTTGTATACATATGGTAACGCTAATCTTCATTTATCCATTCCCCCACCTTTCCTTTTAGATAAGCATAGTTTTTTTTTTTTAATAAGTCTGTGATGGACTTTCTCTGTGGAAATATGTTCATTTGTGTCAGTTATTAGAGAACGCCTATAAGTGATATCATGGGATATAGGACTTTTGCTTTCCGACTTACCTCATGTTCTGTGATTATCTCCAAGATCATCTATGGTGCCTCAAAGAGCAGTGTTTCATTGTTTTCCATGGCTAGTATTCATTGTGTACATGGGCCGCTTCTTCCTTTTCCTTTCATCTGTTGATGGACATTTTGGTTGCTTCACTGTCTTGTCTATTGTGAATAAGGCTGCAGTGCAGCTTTTGCAGCCCGGGTCTTCTTCATTCTGGTCTTCTCAGGTGAGAGGCCCATTGGTGCGCCTGCTGGATTGAATGGTACCTCAATTTTTCCTTTTCAACGCAGCTCCTTTCTGTTCTCATTATTAGCGTTTAACCCTTTTACATCTCACCAGCAGCTAGAGGGTACACAGTTCTCTAAAACCTCTTCAGCATTGACTGTTTGTAGACTTTTTGCCAATGGTCAGTCGACGGGTGTGAGTTGAGAACTTTTCGTAGATTAGATTGCATGAGTCTAATACTTCCTGAGGTTGAGCTTTTATCCATTTCCCTTTCTTTAAAAAGAGAGTGAGTAAAACTTACCTCTTCATACTAGCTTCGTGAACATTTTGCCTGTTTTGAATTTTTTTTATCCATTCCCTACCTCAGCACAATTTTGAGGGCAGGTGTCCTTTACAGCCCTGCGTCCTTGTGAATGAATGGTAAGTGACCATTAGCTGTGGGTTAAAAGCTGCTCTTGCGGGAATCGGCCACAAGGCGGCAGCATTTCTCCTTTACCAAATCTGGTTACTAGGGCAACAGAGCCTTACTGGAAGTGGTGTTCTAGGTTGCAAATTAGAATGGAATGTGCGAGGCAAAAGCCCTTTAAGTTTATGTCTCATTACTTCTTGTTGGTATTTTTAACTTAATTTTTATTTTTTATCACAGCAAACTTGATTACAATGTTTTGTTTGTTCTAGGTGTGCAAGATGTGGTTCTTTCACACATATACATATATCTATTCTTCTTCGGATCCTTTTCCCATGTAGGTTATGACACAGTGTTGAGTAGTCTTCTCTTGGTATTGCGTAGGTCTTTGGTGATTATGTATTTCACGTGTGTTTGTGTCTCTCTGTTAACCTCAATATGGTAATGTATCCAATCCTCACACCTTTCCATTTGGTGAACCATAAGTTTTTTTAATGAATCTATGATAGTGTTTCTCTGTGGAAATACCTTTGTCTGTATCATTTTTTAGGTAACACCTATATGTGATATGATAGGCTATGTGTCTTTCGCTTTCTCACTTACTCCGAGTTGCGTGATTACTTCTAGACTCATCTATGGTGCTGCAAATGGCATTGTTTCATTTTTTCACTAGCTCATATTCCATCTGTACAGGTAGCAGTTCTTCTTTGTCCACCCATCTGTTGGTGGACTTTTTGGTTACTTCCATATCTTGGCCATTGTAATACTGTGCAATGCAGATTTGCGTGCCTGTGTCCTTCCAATTCTGTCTTCTTAGGTTATAGGTCCAGGAATAGGTCTGCTGGATCATATGGTAGCTC
Organism: Balaenoptera borealis; assembly: GCF_965194805.1. Lineage (NCBI taxonomy): Eukaryota > Metazoa > Chordata > Mammalia > Artiodactyla > Balaenopteridae > Balaenoptera > Balaenoptera borealis. The sequence continues at coordinate 95,764 of NW_028123455.1, forward strand.
AATGTTTACCTTTTAAAGGCACCTCTATTCTGATCTCTTTAGTGGCTCTTTCCAGGTTACGTCCCACTTAAAGTGGAGGGTATGTATTTCTTCCCAGCACCTTCAGCATTTATTCTTTGTAGTTTTTGCTGATGGTTATTCTGAGTGGTGTGAGCTGATACCTCTTTGTGGTTGAATTTGCATGTGTCTCATAATGCGTTGAAATTGAGCTTTAAGACTTGTCCTTTTTATTTTTCCAGCTGTGATTGGAGCTTATTTCTTCAAAGTGTTTTCTTAAAGTATGTGTCACCGTTTGAAATATTTTGGCCATGATCTCCCTCAAGACATTTTGAGGGCAGGTTTCATTTACAGCCCTGCAGTACTTGTTCATATGAAGTGACCATTAGCTCAGGCTTTAAACCTGCTTTTGCAGGTAACGGCCAGAGAGCGGCAGCCTTTCTACGTTCCCCTTGCTGCTACTAGGGAAACAGACCTACCGGTCCGTGGTGTTCTTCGGTTATAAATTAGAGTGCAATGTGCCCGGATAAACCCACAAATGTTGATGTCTCCTTCCTTTTGTTTGTTTTAAATTTAATTTATATTTATTATTAATTAGAGTAATATTCCATTGTGTACGTGGACCACTTCTTCTTGGTGCATTCCTCGGTTGATGGACATTTTCATTGCTTCCAAGTGTTGGCTATGGTAAATATTGCTGGCGTACAGGTTTGCCAGCCTGTGACTTTTTGATTCTCATTTTCTCAGGTGATAGGCCAAGCAGTGGTTGTGATTGATTGACTGGTAGCTCAATGTTTCCCTTTTCAAAGCACCTACATTGTGTTTTCATTAGTGGCTCTTTACATGCCCCCCCTTACCACCGAGGGTACGCATTTCTCCACACTCCCTTCACCGTTTATTTTTTGCAGCACTTTTCCTAATGGCCATTGTGACTGCTGCGAGCTGATAGGTTTTTGTAATATGGGTATGCATGTCATTAAAATTTTTAAAATTCATCATATTCCTACGCCTTTTTCTTTTCTCTTAAAAGAAAAAACCGTGAGTACAATATAGCTCTTGAAATTGTCTTCTTCGAAGGTTGCCCTCTTCTGAATTTTTTGGTCGATTTTTGACCCCAGAAATTTTCTGGAGGGCAGGCGCCATTTACAGAACTGCAAGTTGGTGAAAATTTAGTGACCTTTTGCAGTGGGTTCAAAGCTGCTGTTGTGGGAAACGTCCACAAGGAGGTAGCATTTCTCCATTCCCCAATCTGGGTACTAGGGCAGCAGAGCCTTTCTGGAAGTCATTGTCCTAGGTTGTAAATTAGAATGGAATTTGCCAGGAGAAATCCCCATAAGTTTATGTCTCATTACTTCTTCTTGGTTTTTAAAATTTTTTTAATCTGGGTAAAGTTTAGAAAATTGTTTGTCCTAGGTGTACACAATCTGGTTCATTTGTACATTATGTATGTCTATTAATGTACAGATCCTCTTCCCATGTAAAATATTACAGTGTTCCGTCGACCTCCCTTGCTATATGTTCGGTCTTTTTGATACATGTATATAATATGTATTTGTATATGTATAGTCACACTAATCTTCATTTCTCAATTTCCCCCCTCCTTTCCTTTTAGATGAGCATAGTTTGTTTTCTACGCCTGTGAGTGTCTTTCTCTTTGGAAATATGTTCATCTGTGTCAGTTATTAGATAATGCCGTACGTGATAATATGGGATATAGGTCTTTTGCTTTCCGACCTACTTCATGTTTTGTGATTATCTCCAGGCTCATCTATGGTGCCTCAAAGAGCAGTGCTTCAATGTTTTCCATGGCTAATATTCCATTGTGTACATGGACCACTTCTTCTTGGTGCATTCCTCTGTTGATGGACATTTTCGTTGCTTCCAAGCGTTGCCTATGGTAAATATTGCTGGAGTGCAGGATTGCCAGCCTGCGATTTTTGATTTTCATTCTCTCAGGTGATAGACCCAGCAGTGGGTATGATTGATTGACTGGTATGGTAGCTCAACGTTTACCTTTTCAAGGCACCTCAATTGTGCTGTCATTAGTGGCTCTTACCACGTCCCCCTTAGAATCGAGGGTACGCATTTCTCCACAATCACGTCAGCATTTCTTGTTTGCAGCATTTTTGTTGATGGCCATTCTGACTGGGGTGAGCTGATAGGTTTTTGTAATTTGGGTTTACATGTCTGTAAAAATTCCTACAATTCATCATTTTTCCATGCCTTTTGCTTTTCTGTTAAAAGAAAAAAGAAAAAGAGTGTGAGTATAATATACCTCTTCAAATTTTCTTTTTGGAAGGTTGCACTCTAGAATTTTTTGGTCGATTTTCGACCTCAGTATTTTTTGGAGGGCAGGTGTCATTTACAGAACTGCAATTGGTGAATATTTAGTGACCTTTTGCAGTGGGTTTAAAGCTGCTGTTGTGGGAAACGGCCACAAGGATGCAGCATTTCTCCATTCCCAAATCGGTGTACTAGGGCAGCAGAGCCGTTCTGGAAGTCGTTTGCCTAGGTGGTCAATTTGAATGGAATGTGCCAGGAAAACCCCCCATAAGTTTATGTCTCATTACTCCTAGTTCGTTGTTTTAATTTTTTCAATTGGGGTAATGGTTAGAATGTTGCTTGTCCAAGGTGTACACACTCTGGTTCATCTACATATTCTATATACCTATTTATGTAGAGATCCTCTTCCCGTGTAAATTATTACAGAGTGTTCCGTAAACCTTCCTTGCTATATGGTCGGTCTTTTTGATATATGTATATAATATGTATTTGTATACATATGGTAACGCTAATCTTCATTTATCCATTCCCCCACCTTTCCTTTTAGATAAGCATAGTTTTTTTTTTAATAAGTCTGTGATGGACTTTCTCTGTGGAAATATGTTCATTTGTGTCAGTTATTAGAGAACGCCTATAAGTGATATCATGGGATATAGGACTTTTGCTTTCCGACTTACCTCATGTTCTGTGATTATCTCCAAGATCATCTATGGTGCCTCAAAGAGCAGTGTTTCATTGTTTTCCATGGCTAGTATTCATTGTGTACATGGGCCGCTTCTTCCTTTTCCTTTCATCTGTTGATGGACATTTTGGTTGCTTCACTGTCTTGTCTATTGTGAATAAGGCTGCAGTGCAGCTTTTGCAGCCCGGGTCTTCTTCATTCTGGTCTTCTCAGGTGAGAGGCCCATTGGTGCGCCTGCTGGATTGAATGGTACCTCAATTTTTCCTTTTCAACGCAGCTCCTTTCTGTTCTCATTATTAGCGTTTAACCCTTTTACATCTCACCAGCAGCTAGAGGGTACACAGTTCTCTAAAACCTCTTCAGCATTGACTGTTTGTAGACTTTTTGCCAATGGTCAGTCGACGGGTGTGAGTTGAGAACTTTTCGTAGATTAGATTGCATGAGTCTAATACTTCCTGAGGTTGAGCTTTTATCCATTTCCCTTTCTTTAAAAAGAGAGTGAGTAAAACTTACCTCTTCATACTAGCTTCGTGAACATTTTGCCTGTTTTGAATTTTTTTTATCCATTCCCTACCTCAGCACAATTTTGAGGGCAGGTGTCCTTTACAGCCCTGCGTCCTTGTGAATGAATGGTAAGTGACCATTAGCTGTGGGTTAAAAGCTGCTCTTGCGGGAATCGGCCACAAGGCGGCAGCATTTCTCCTTTACCAAATCTGGTTACTAGGGCAACAGAGCCTTACTGGAAGTGGTGTTCTAGGTTGCAAATTAGAATGGAATGTGCGAGGCAAAAGCCCTTTAAGTTTATGTCTCATTACTTCTTGTTGGTATTTTTAACTTAATTTTTATTTTTTATCACAGCAAACTTGATTACAATGTTTTGTTTGTTCTAGGTGTGCAAGATGTGGTTCTTTCACACATATACATATATCTATTCTTCTTCGGATCCTTTTCCCATGTAGGTTATGACACAGTGTTGAGTAGTCTTCTCTTGGTATTGCGTAGGTCTTTGGTGATTATGTATTTCACGTGTGTTTGTGTCTCTCTGTTAACCTCAATATGGTAATGTATCCAATCCTCACACCTTTCCATTTGGTGAACCATAAGTTTTTTTAATGAATCTATGATAGTGTTTCTCTGTGGAAATACCTTTGTCTGTATCATTTTTTAGGTAACACCTATATGTGATATGATAGGCTATGTGTCTTTCGCTTTCTCACTTACTCCGAGTTGCGTGATTACTTCTAGACTCATCTATGGTGCTGCAAATGGCATTGTTTCATTTTTTCACTAGCTCATATTCCATCTGTACAGGTAGCAGTTCTTCTTTGTCCACCCATCTGTCGGTGGACTTTTTGGTTACTTCCATATCTTGGCCATTGTAATACTGTGCAATGCAGATTTGCGTGCCTGTGTCCTTCCAATTCTGTCTTCTTAGGTTATAGGTCCAGGAATAGGTCTGCTGGATCATATGGTAGCTCAATGTTTACCTTTTAAAGGCACCTCTATTCTGATCTCTTTAGTGGCTCTTTCCAGGTTACGTCCCACTTAAAGTGGAGGGTATGTATTTCTTCCCAGCACCTTCAGCATTTATTCTTTGTAGTTTTTGCTGATGGTTATTCTGAGTGGTGTGAGCTGATACCTCTTTGTGGTTGAATTTGCATGTGTCTCATAATGCGTTGAAATTGAGCTTTAAGACTTGTCCTTTTTATTTTTCCAGCTGTGATTGGAGCTTATTTCTTCAAAGTGTTTTCTTAAAGTATGTGTCACCGTTTGAAATATTTTGGCCATGATCTCCCTCAAGACATTTTGAGGGCAGGTTTCATTTACAGCCCTGCAGTACTTGTTCATATGAAGTGACCATTAGCTCAGGCTTTAAACCTGCTTTTGCAGGTAACGGCCAGAGAGCGGCAGCCTTTCTACGTTCCCCTTGCTGCTACTAGGGAAACAGACCTACCGGTCCGTGGTGTTCTTCGGTTATAAATTAGAGTGCAATGTGCCCGGATAAACCCACAAATGTTGATGTCTCCTTCCTTTTGTTTGTTTTTAAATTTAATTTATATTTATTATTAATTAGAGTAATATTCCATTGTGTACGTGGACCACTTCTTCTTGGTGCATTCCTCGGTTGATGGACATTTTCATTGCTTCCAAGTGTTGGCTATGGTAAATATTGCTGGCGTACAGGTTTGCCAGCCTGTGACTTTTTGATTCTCATTTTCTCAGGTGATAGGCCAAGCAGTGGTAGTGATTGATTGACTGGTAGCTCAATGTTTCCCTTTTCAAAGCACCTACATTGTGTTTTCATTAGTGGCTCTTTACATGCCCCCCCTTACCACCGAGGGTACGCATTTCTCCACACTCCCTTCACCGTTTATTTTTTGCAGCACTTTTCCTAATGGCCATTGTGACTGCTGCGAGCTGATAGGTTTTTGTAATATGGGTATGCATGTCATTAAAATTTTTAAAATTCATCATATTCCTACGCCTTTTTCTTTTCTCTTAAAAGAAAAAACCGTGAGTACAATATAGCTCTTGAAATTGTCTTCTTCGAAGGTTGCCCTCTTCTGAAATTTTTGGTCGATTTTTGACCCCAGAAATTTTCTGGAGGGCAGGCGCCATTTACAGAACTGCAAGTTGGTGAAAATTTAGTGACCTTTTGCAGTGGGTTCAAAGCTGCTGTTGTGGGAAACGTCCACAAGGAGGTAGCATTTCTCCATTCCCCAATCTGGGTACTAGGGCAGCAGAGCCTTTCTGGAAGTCATTGTCCTAGGTTGTAAATTAGAATGGAATTTGCCAGGAGAAATCCCCATAAGTTTATGTCTCATTACTTCTTCTTGGTTTTTAAAATTTTTTTAATCTGGGTAAAGTTTAGAAAATTGTTTGTCCTAGGTGTACACAATCTAGTTCATTTGGAAATTATGTATGTCTATTAATGTACAGATCCTCTTCCCATGTAAAATATTACAGTGTTCCGTCGACCTCCCATGCTATATGTTCGGTCTTTTTGATACATGTATATAATATGTATTTGTATATGTATAGTCACACTAATCTTCATTTCTCAATTTCCCCCCTCCTTTCCTTTTAGATGAGCATAGTTTGTGTTCTACGCCTGTGAGTGTCTTTCTCTTTGGAAATATGTTCATCTGTGTCAGTTATTAGATAATGCCGTACGTGATAATATGGGATATAGGTCTTTTGCTTTCCGACCTACTTCATGTTTTGTGATTATCTCCAGGCTCATCTATGGTGCCTCAAAGAGCAGTGCTTCAATGTTTTCCATGGCTAATATTCCATTGTGTACATGGACCACTTCTTCTTGGTGCATTCCTCTGTTGATGGACATTTTCGTTGCTTCCAAGCGTTGCCTATGGTAAATATTGCTGGAGTGCAGGATTGCCAGCCTGCGATTTTTGATTTTCATTCTCTCAGGTGATAGACCCAGCAGTGGGTATGATTGATTGACTGGTATGGTAGCTCAATGTTTACCTTTTCAAGGCACCTCAATTGTGCTGTCATTAGTGGCTCTTACCACGTCCCCCTTAGAATCGAGGGTACGCATTTCTCCACAATCACGTCAGCATTTCTTGTTTGCAGCATTTTTGTTGATGGCCATTCTGACTGGGGTGAGCTGATAGGTTTTTGTAATTTGGGTTTACATGTCTGTAAAAATTCCTACAATTCATCATTTTTCCACGCCTTTTGCTTTTCTGTTAAAAGAAAAAAGAAAAAGAGTGTGAGTATAATATACCTCTTCAAATTTTCTTTTTGGAAGGTTGCACTCTAGAATTTTTTGGTCGATTTTCGACCTCAGTATTTTTTGGAGGGCAGGTGTCATTTACAGAACTGCAATTGGTGAACATTTAGTGACCTTTTGCAGTGGGTTTAAAGCTGCTGTTGTGGGAAACGGCCACAAGGATGCAGCATTTCTCCATTCCCAAATCGGGGTACTAGGGCAGCAGAGCCGTTCTGGAAGTCGTTTGCCTAGGTGGTCAATTTGAATGGAATGTGCCAGGAAAATCCCCCATAAGTTTATGTCTCATTACTCCTAGTTCGTTGTTTTAATTTTTTCAATTGGGGTAATGGTTAGAATGTTGCTTGTCCAAGGTGTACACACTCTGGTTCATCTACATATTCTATATACCTATTTATGTAGAGATCCTCTTCCCGTGTAAATTATTACAGAGTGTTCCGTAAACCTTCCTTGCTATATGGTCGGTCTTTTTGATATATGTATATAATATGTATTTGTATACATATGGTAACGCTAATCTTCATGTATCCATTCCCCCCACCTTTCCTTGTAGATAAGCATAGTTTTTTTTTAATAAGTCTGTGATTGACTTTCTCAGTGGAAATATGTTCATTTGTGTCAGTTATTAGAGAACACGTATAAGTGATATCATAGGATATAGGACTTTTGCTTTCCGACTTACCTCATGTTCTGTGATTATCTCCAAGATCATCTATGGTGCCTCAAAGAGCAGTGTTTCATTGTTTTCCATGGCTAGTATTCATTGTGTACATGGGCCGCTTCTTCCTTTTCCTTTCATCTGTTAATGGACATTTTGGTTGCTTCACTGTCTTGTCTATTGTGAATAAGGCTGCAGTGCAGCTTTTGCAGCCCGGGTCTTCTTCATTCTGGTCTTCTCAGGTGAGAGGCCCATTGGTGCGCCTGCTGGATTGAATGGTACCTCAATTTTTCCTTTTCAACGCAGGTACTAGGAAAACAGACCTACCGGCCAGTGTTGTTTTTCGGTTATAAATTAGAGTGCAATGTGCCCGGATAAACCCACAAATGTTGATGTCTCCTTGCTTTTGTTTGTTTTTAAATTTAATTTATATTTATTATTAGAGTAATATTCCATTGTGTACGTGGACCACTTCTTCTTGGTGCATTCCTTGGTTGATGGACATTTTCATTTCTTCCAAGCGCTGCCTATGGTAAATATTGCTGGCATACAGGTTTCCCAGCCTGTGACTTTTTGATTCTCATTTTCTCAGGTGATAGGCCAAGCAGTGGTTGTGATTGATGGACTGGTAGTTCATTGTTTCCCTTTTCAAAGCACCTACATTGTGTTTTCATTAGTGGCTCTTTACATGCCCCCCCTTACAACCGAGGGTACGCATTTCTCCACACTCCCTTCACCGTTTATTTTTTGCAGCATTTTTCCTAATGGCCATTCTGACTGCTGTGAGCTGATAGGGTTTTGTAATGTGGGTATGCATGTCATGAAAATTTTTAAAATTCATCATATTCCTATGCCTTTTTCTTTTCTCTTAAAAGAAAAAACCGTGAGTACAATATAGCTCTTGAAATTGTCTTCTTCGAAGGTTGCCCTCTTCCGAATTTTTTGGTCGATTTTTGACCCCAGAAATTTTCTGGAGGGCAGGCGCCATTTACAGAACTGCAAGTTGGTGAAAATTTAGTGACCTTTTGCAGTGGGTTCAAAGCTGCTGTTGTGGGAAACGTCCACAAGGAGGTAGCATTTCTCCATTCCCCAATCTGGGTACTAGGGCAGCAGAGCCTTTCTGGAAGTCATTGTCCTAGGTTGTAAATTAGAATGGAATTTGCCAGGAGAAATCCCCATAAGTTTATGTCTCATTACTTCTTCTTGGTTTTTAAAATTTTTTTAATCTGGGTAAAGTTTAGAAAATTGTTTGTCCTAGGTGTACACAATCTGGTTCATTTGTACATTATGTATGTCTATTAATGTACAGATCCTCTTCCCATGTAAAATATTACAGTGTTCCGTCGACCTCCCTTGCTATATGTTCGGTCTTTTTGATACATGTATATAATATGTATTTGTATATGTATAGTCACACTAATCTTCATTTCTCAATTTCCCCCCTCCTTTCCTTTTAGATGAGCATAGTTTGTTTTCTACGCCTGTGAGTGTCTTTCTCTTTGGAAATATGTTCATCTGTGTCAGTTATTAGATAATGCCGTACGTGATAATATGGGATATAGGTCTTTTGCTTTCCGACCTACTTCATGTTTTGTGATTATCTCCAGGCTCATCTATGGTGCCTCAAAGAGCAGTGCTTCAATGTTTTCCATGGCTAATATTCCATTGTGTACATGGACCACTTCTTCTTGGTGCATTCCTCTGTTGATGGACATTTTCGTTGCTTCCAAGCATTGCCTATGGTAAATATTGCTGGAGTGCAGGATTGCCAGCCTGCGATTTTTGATTTTCATTCTCTCAGGTGATAGACCCAGCAGTGGGTATGATTGATTGACTGGTATGGTAGCTCAACGTTTACCTTTTCAAGGCACCTCAATTGTGCTGTCATTAGTGGCTCTTACCACGTCCCCCTTAGAATCGAGGGTACGCATTTCTCCACAATCACGTCAGCATTTCTTGTTTGCAGCATTTTTGTTGATGGCCATTCTGACTGGGGTGAGCTGATAGGTTTTTGTAATTTGGGTTTACATGTCTGTAAAAATTCCTACAATTCATCATTTTTCCACGCCTTTTGCTTTTCTGTTAAAAGAAAAAAGAAAAAGAGTGTGAGTATAATATACCTCTTCAAATTTTCTTTTTGGAAGGTTGCACTCTAGAATTTTTTGGTCGATTTTCGACCTCAGTATTTTTTGGAGGGCAGGTGTCATTTACAGAACTGCAATTGGTGAATATTTAGTGACCTTTTGCAGTGGGTTTAAAGCTGCTGTTGTGGGAAACGGCCACAAGGATGCAGCATTTCTCCATTCCCAAATCGGTGTACTAGGGCAGCAGAGCCGTTCTGGAAGTCGTTTGCCTAGGTGGTCAATTTGAATGGAATGTGCCAGGAAAACCCCCCATAAGTTTATGTCTCATTACTCCTAGTTCGTTGTTTTAATTTTTTCAATTGGGGTAATGGTTAGAATGTTGCTTGTCCAAGGTGTACACACTCTGGTTCATCTACATATTCTATATACCTATTTATGTAGAGATCCTCTTCCCGTGTAAATTATTACAGAGTGTTCCGTAAACCTTCCTTGCTATATGGTCGGTCTTTTTGATATATGTATATAATATGTATTTGTATACATATGGTAACGCTAATCTTCATTTATCCATTCCCCCACCTTTCCTTTTAGATAAGCATAGTTTTTTTTTTAATAAGTCTGTGATGGACTTTCTCTGTGGAAATATGTTCATTTGTGTCAGTTATTAGAGAACGCCTATAAGTGATATCATGGGATATAGGACTTTTGCTTTCCGACTTACCTCATGTTCTGTGATTATCTCCAAGATCATCTATGGTGCCTCAAAGAGCAGTGTTTCATTGTTTTCCATGGCTAGTATTCATTGTGTACATGGGCCGCTTCTTCCTTTTCCTTTCATCTGTTGATGGACATTTTGGTTGCTTCACTGTCTTGTCTATTGTGAATAAGGCTGCAGTGCAGCTTTTGCAGCCCGGGTCTTCTTCATTCTGGTCTTCTCAGGTGAGAGGCCCATTGGTGCGCCTGCTGGATTGAATGGTACCTCAATTTTTCCTTTTCAACGCAGCTCCTTTCTGTTCTCATTATTAGCGTTTAACCCTTTTACATCTCACCAGCAGCTAGAGGGTACACAGTTCTCTAAAACCTCTTCAGCATTGACTGTTTGTAGACTTTTTGCCAATGGTCAGTCGACGGGTGTGAGTTGAGAACTTTTCGTAGATTAGATTGCATGAGTCTAATACTTCCTGAGGTTGAGCTTTTATCCATTTCCCTTTCTTTAAAAAGAGAGTGAGTAAAACTTACCTCTTCATACTAGCTTCGTGAACATTTTGCCTGTTTTGAATTTTTTTTATCCATTCCCTACCTCAGCACAATTTTGAGGGCAGGTGTCCTTTACAGCCCTGCGTCCTTGTGAATGAATGGTAAGTGACCATTAGCTGTGGGTTAAAAGCTGCTCTTGCGGGAATCGGCCACAAGGCGGCAGCATTTCTCCTTTACCAAATCTGGTTACTAGGGCAACAGAGCCTTACTGGAAGTGGTGTTCTAGGTTGCAAATTAGAATGGAATGTGCGAGGCAAAAGCCCTTTAAGTTTATGTCTCATTACTTCTTGTTGGTATTTTTAACTTAATTTTTATTTTTTATCACAGCAAACTTGATTACAATGTTTTGTTTGTTCTAGGTGTGCAAGATGTGGTTCTTTCACACATATACATATATCTATTCTTCTTCGGATCCTTTTCCCATGTAGGTTATGACACAGTGTTGAGTAGTCTTCTCTTGGTATTGCGTAGGTCTTTGGTGATTATGTATTTCACGTGTGTTTGTGTCTCTCTGTTAACCTCAATATGGTAATGTATCCAATCCTCACACCTTTCCATTTGGTGAACCATAAGTTTTTTTAATGAATCTATGATAGTGTTTCTCTGTGGAAATACCTTTGTCTGTATCATTTTTTAGGTAACACCTATATGTGATATGATAGGCTATGTGTCTTTCGCTTTCTCACTTACTCCGAGTTGCGTGATTACTTCTAGACTCATCTATGGTGCTGCAAATGGCATTGTTTCATTTTTTCACTAGCTCATATTCCATCTGTACAGGTAGCAGTTCTTCTTTGTCCACCCATCTGTCGGTGGACTTTTTGGTTACTTCCATATCTTGGCCATTGTAATACTGTGCAATGCAGATTTGCGTGCCTGTGTCCTTCCAATTCTGTCTTCTTAGGTTACAGGTCCAGGAATAGGTCTGCTGGATCATATGGTAGCTCAATGTTTACCTTTTAAAGGCACCTCTATTCTGATCTCTTTAGTGGCTCTTTCCAGGTTACGTCCCACTTAAAGTGGAGGGTATGTATTTCTTCCCAGCACCTTCAGCATTTATTCTTTGTAGTTTTTGCTGATGGTTATTCTGAGTGGTGTGAGCTGATACCTCTTTGTGGTTGAATTTGCATGTGTCTCATAATGCGTTGAAATTGAGCTTTAAGACTTGTCCTTTTTATTTTTCCAGCTGTGATTGGAGCTTATTTCTTCAAAGTGTTTTCTTAAAGTATGTGTCACCGTTTGAAATATTTTGGCCATGATCTCCCTCAAGACATTTTGAGGGCAGGTTTCATTTACAGCCCTGCAGTACTTGTTCATATGAAGTGACCATTAGCTCAGGCTTTAAACCTGCTTTTGCAGGTAACGGCCAGAGAGCGGCAGCCTTTCTACGTTCCCCTTGCTGCTACTAGGGAAACAGACCTACCGGTCCGTGGTGTTCTTCGGTTATAAATTAGAGTGCAATGTGCCCGGATAAACCCACAAATGTTGATGTCTCCTTCCTTTTGTTTGTTTTTAAATTTAATTTATATTTATTATTAATTAGAGTAATATTCCATTGTGTACGTGGACCACTTCTTCTTGGTGCATTCCTCGGTTGATGGACATTTTCATTGCTTCCAAGTGTTGGCTATGGTAAATATTGCTGGCGTACAGGTTTGCCAGCCTGTGACTTTTTGATTCTCATTTTCTCAGGTGATAGGCCAAGCAGTGGTAGTGATTGATTGACTGGTAGCTCAATGTTTCCCTTTTCAAAGCACCTACATTGTGTTTTCATTAGTGGCTCTTTACATGCCCCCCCTTACCACCGAGGGTACGCATTTCTCCACACTCCCTTCACCGTTTATTTTTTGCAGCACTTTTCCTAATGGCCATTGTGACTGCTGCGAGCTGATAGGTTTTTGTAATATGGGTATGCATGTCATTAAAATTTTTAAAATTCATCATATTCCTACGCCTTTTTCTTTTCTCTTAAAAGAAAAAACCGTGAGTACAATATAGCTCTTGAAATTGTCTTCTTCGAAGGTTGCCCTCTTCTGAAATTTTTGGTCGATTTTTGACCCCAGAAATTTTCTGGAGGGCAGGCGCCATTTACAGAACTGCAAGTTGGTGAAAATTTAGTGACCTTTTGCAGTGGGTTCAAAGCTGCTGTTGTGGGAAACGTCCACAAGGAGGTAGCATTTCTCCATTCCCCAATCTGGGTACTAGGGCAGCAGAGCCTTTCTGGAAGTCATTGTCCTAGGTTGTAAATTAGAATGGAATTTGCCAGGAGAAATCCCCATAAGTTTATGTCTCATTACTTCTTCTTGGTTTTTAAAATTTTTTTAATCTGGGTAAAGTTTAGAAAATTGTTTGTCCTAGGTGTACACAATCTGGTTCATTTGTACATTATGTATGTCTATTAATGTACAGATCCTCTTCCCATGTAAAATATTACAGTGTTCCGTCGACCTCCCATGCTATATGTTCGGTCTTTTTGATACATGTATATAATATGTATTTGTATATGTATAGTCACACTAATCTTCATTTCTCAATTTCCCCCCTCCTTTCCTTTTAGATGAGCATAGTTTGTGTTCTACGCCTGTGAGTGTCTTTCTCTTTGGAAATATGTTCATCTGTGTCAGTTATTAGATAATGCCGTACGTGATAATATGGGATATAGGTCTTTTGCTTTCCGACCTACTTCATGTTTTGTGATTATCTCCAGGCTCATCTATGGTGCCTCAAAGAGCAGTGCTTCAATGTTTTCCATGGCTAATATTCCATTGTGTACATGGACCACTTCTTCTTGGTGCATTCCTCTGTTGATGGACATTTTCGTTGCTTCCAAGCGTTGCCTATGGTAAATATTGCTGGAGTGCAGGATTGCCAGCCTGCGATTTTTGATTTTCATTCTCTCAGGTGATAGACCCAGCAGTGGGTATGATTGATTGACTGGTATGGTAGCTCAACGTTTACCTTTTCAAGGCACCTCAATTGTGCTGTCATTAGTGGCTCTTACCACGTCCCCCTTAGAATCGAGGGTACGCATTTCTCCACAATCACGTCAGCATTTCTTGTTTGCAGCATTTTTGTTGATGGCCATTCTGACTGGGGTGAGCTGATAGGTTTTTGTAATTTGGGTTTACATGTCTGTAAAAATTCCTACAATTCATCATTTTTCCACGCCTTTTGCTTTTCTGTTAAAAGAAAAAAGAAAAAGAGTGTGAGTATAATATACCTCTTCAAATTTTCTTTTTGGAAGGTTGCACTCTAGAATTTTTTGGTCGATTTTCGACCTCAGTATTTTTTGGAGGGCAGGTGTCATTTACAGAACTGCAATTGGTGAACATTTAGTGACCTTTTGCAGTGGGTTTAAAGCTGCTGTTGTGGGAAACGGCCACAAGGATGCAGCATTTCTCCATTCCCAAATCGGGGTACTAGGGCAGCAGAGCCGTTCTGGAAGTCGTTTGCCTAGGTGGTCAATTTGAATGGAATGTGCCAGGAAAATCCCCCATAAGTTTATGTCTCATTACTCCTAGTTCGTTGTTTTAATTTTTTCAATTGGGGTAATGGTTAGAATGTTGCTTGTCCAAGGTGTACACACTCTGGTTCATCTACATATTCTATATACCTATTTATGTAGAGATCCTCTTCCCGTGTAAATTATTACAGAGTGTTCCGTAAACCTTCCTTGCTATATGGTCGGTCTTTTTGATATATGTATATAATATGTATTTGTATACATATGGTAACGCTAATCTTCATGTATCCATTCCCCCCACCTTTCCTTGTAGATAAGCATAGTTTTTTTTTAATAAGTCTGTGATTGACTTTCTCAGTGGAAATATGTTCATTTGTGTCAGTTATTAGAGAACACGTATAAGTGATATCATAGGATATAGGACTTTTGCTTTCCGACTTACCTCATGTTCTGTGATTATCTCCAAGATCATCTATGGTGCCTCAAAGAGCAGTGTTTCATTGTTTTCCATGGCTAGTATTCATTGTGTACATGGGCCGCTTCTTCCTTTTCCTTTCATCTGTTAATGGACATTTTGGTTGCTTCACTGTCTTGTCTATTGTGAATAAGGCTGCAGTGCAGCTTTTGCAGCCCGGGTCTTCTTCATTCTGGTCTTCTCAGGTGAGAGGCCCATTGGTGCGCCTGCTGGATTGAATGGTACCTCAATTTTTCCTTTTCAACGCAGGTACTAGGAAAACAGACCTACCGGCCAGTGTTGTTTTTCGGTTATAAATTAGAGTGCAATGTGCCCGGATAAACCCACAAATGTTGATGTCTCCTTGCTTTTGTTTGTTTTTAAATTTAATTTATATTTATTATTAGAGTAATATTCCATTGTGTACGTGGACCACTTCTTCTTGGTGCATTCCTTGGTTGATGGACATTTTCATTTCTTCCAAGCGCTGCCTATGGTAAATATTGCTGGCATACAGGTTTCCCAGCCTGTGACTTTTTGATTCTCATTTTCTCAGGTGATAGGCCAAGCAGTGGTTGTGATTGATGGACTGGTAGTTCATTGTTTCCCTTTTCAAAGCACCTACATTGTGTTTTCATTAGTGGCTCTTTACATGCCCCCCCTTACAACCGAGGGTACGCATTTCTCCACACTCCCTTCACCGTTTATTTTTTGCAGCATTTTTCCTAATGGCCATTCTGACTGCTGTGAGCTGATAGGGTTTTGTAATGTGGGTATGCATGTCATGAAAATTTTTAAAATTCATCATATTCCTATGCCTTTTTCTTTTCTCTTAAAAGAAAAAACCGTGAGTACAATATAGCTCTTGAAATTGTCTTCTTCGAAGGTTGCCCTCTTCCGAATTTTTTGGTCGATTTTTGACCCCAGAAATTTTCTGGAGGGCAGGCGCAATTTACAGAACTGCAAGTTGGTGAAAATTTAGTGACCTTTTGCAGTGAGTTCAAAGCTGCTGTTGTGGGAAACGTCCACAAGGAGGTAGCATTTCTCCATTCCCCAATCTGGGTTCTAGGGCAGCAGAGCCTTTCTGGAAGTCATTGTCCAGGTTGTAAATTAGAATGGAATTTGCCTGGAGAAATCCCCATAAGTTTATGTCTCATTACTTCTTCTTGGTTTTTAAAATTTTTAAAATCTGGGTAAAGTTTAGAATATTGTTTGTCCTAGGTGTACACAATCTAGTTCATTTGGACATTATGTATGTCTATTAATGTACAGATCCTCTTCCCATATAAAATATTACAGTGTTCCGTCGACCTCCCTTGCTATATGTTCGATCTTTTTGATACATGTATATAATATGTATTTGAATATGTATAGTAACACTAATCTTCATTTCTCAATTTCCCCCCTCCTTTCCTTTTAGATGAGCATAGTTTGTTTTCTACGCCTGTGAGTGTCTTTCTCTTTGGAAATATGTTCATCTGTGTCAGTTATTAGATAATGCCATAAGTGATAATAGAAGATATAGGTCTTTTGCTTTCCGACCTACTTCATGTTTTGTGATTATCTCCAGGCTCATCTATGGTGCCTCAAAGAGCAGTGCTTCAATGTTTTCCATGGCTAATATTCCATTGTGTACATGGACCACTTCTTCTTGGTGCATTCCTCTGTTGATGGACACTTTCGTTGCTTCCAAGTGTTGCCTATGGTAAATATTGCTGGAGTGCAGGATTGCCAGCCTGCGATTTTTGATTTTCATTTTCTCAGGTGATAGACCCAGCAGTGGGTATGATTGATTGACTGGTATGGTAGCTCAACGTTTACCTTTTCAAGGCACCTCAATTGTGCTTTCATTAGTGGCTCTTACCACGTCCCCCTTAGAATCGAGGGTACGCATTTCTCCACAATCAAGTCAGCATTTCTTGTTTGCAGCATTTTTGTTGATGGCCATTCTGACTGGTGTGAGCTGATAGGTTTTTGTAATTTTGGTTTACATGTCTGTAAAAATTCCTACAATTCATCATTTTTCCACGCCTTTTCCTTTTCTGTTAAAAGAAAAAAAAAAAAGTGTGAGTACAATATACCTCTTCAAATTTTCTTTTTGGAAGTTTGCACTCTGGAATATTTTGGTCGATTTTCGACCTCAGTATTTTTTGGAGGGCAGGTGTCATTTACAGACCTGCAATTGGTGAATATTTAGTGACCTTTTGCAGTGGGTTTAAAGCTGCTGTTGTGGGAAACGGCCACAAGGATGCAGCATTTCTCCATTCCCAAATCTGGGTACTAGGGCAGCAGAGCCGTTGTGGAAGTCGTTTGCCTAGGTTGTAAATTTGAATGGAATGTGCCAGGAGAACCCCCCATAAGTTTATGTCTCATTACTCCTAGTTCATTGTTTTAATTTTTTCAATTGGGGTAATGGATAGAATGTTGCTTGTCCAAGGTGTACATACTCTGGTTCATCTACATATTCTATATACCTATTTATGTAGAGATCCTCTTCCCGTGTAAATTATTACACAGTGTTCCGTAAACCTTCCTTGCTATATGGTCGGTCTTTTTGATATATGTATATAATATGTATTTGTATACATATCGTAACGCTAATCTTCATGTATCCATTCCCCCCACCTTTCCTTGTAGATAAGCATAGTTTTTTTTTAATAAGTCTGTGATTGACTTTCTCAGTGGAAATATGTTCATTTGTGTCAGTTATTAGAGAACGCGTATAAGTGATATCATAGGATATAGGACTTTTGCTTTCCGACTTACCTCATGTTCTGTGATTATCTCCAAGATCATCTATGGTGTCTCAAAGAGCAGTGTTTCATTGTTTTCCATGGCTAGTATTCATTGTGTACATGGGCCGCTTCTGCTTTTTCCTTTCATCTGTTGATGGACATTTTGGTTGCTTCACTGTCTTGTCTATTGTGAATAAGGCTGCAGTGCAGCTTTTGCAGCCCGGGTCTTCTTCATTCTGGTCTTCTCAGGTGAGAGGCCCATTGGTGCGCCTGCTGGATTGAATGGTACCTCAATTTTTCCTTTTCAACGCAGCTCCTTTCTGTTCTCATTATTAGCGTTTAACCCTTTTACATCTCACCAGCAGCTAGAGGGTACACAGTTCTCTAAAACCTCTTCAGCATTGATTGTTTGTAGACTTTTTGCCAATGGTCAGTCGACGGGTGTGAGTTGAAAACTTTTTGTAGATTAGATTGCATGAGTCTAATACTTCCTGAGGTTGAGCTTTTATCCATTTTCCTTTCTTTAAGAAGAGAGTGAGTACAACTTACCTCTTCATACTAGCTTCGTGAACATTTTGCCTGTTTTGAATTTTTTTTATCCATTCCCTACCTCAGCACAATTTTGAGGGCAGGCGTCCTTTACAGCCCTGAGTCCTTGTGAATGGTAAGTGACCATTAGCTGTGGGTTAAAAGCTGCTGTTGCGGGAATCGGCCACAAGGCGGCAGCATTTCTCCTTTACCAAATCTGGTTACTAGGGCAACAGAGCCTTACTGGAAGTGGTGTTCTAGGTTGTAAATTAGAATGGAATGTGCGAGGAAAAAGCCCTTTAAGTTTATGTCTCATTACTTCTTGTTGGTATCTTTAACTTAATTTTTATTTTTTATCACAGCAAACTTGATTACAATGTTTTGTTTGTTCTAGGTGTGCAAGATGTGGTTCTCTCACACATATACATATATCTATTTTTCTTCGGATCCTTTTCCCATGTAGGTTACGACACAATGTTGAGTAGTCTTCTCTTGGTATTGCGTAGGTCTTTGGTGATTATATATTTCACATATGTTTGTATCACTCTGTTAACCTCAATACGGTAATGTATCCAATCCTCACACCTTTCCATTTGGTGAACCATAAGTTTTTTTAATGAATCTATGATAGTGTTTCTCTGTGGAAATACCTTTGTTTGTATCATTTTTTAGGTAACACCTATATGTGATATGATAGGATATGTGTCTTTCGCTTTCTCACTTACACCAAGTTGCGTGATTACTTCTAGACTCATCTATGGTGCTGCAAATGGCATTGTTTCATTTTTTCACTAGCTCATATTCCATCTGTACATGGTGCAGTTCTTCATTGTCCACCCATCTGTCGTTGGACTTTTTGGTTACTTCCATATCTTGGCGATTGTTATACTATGCAATGCAGATTTGCGTACCTGTGTCCTTCCAATTCTGTCTTCTTAGGTTATAGGTCCAGGAATAGGTCTGCTGGATCATATGGTAGCTCAATGTTTACCTTTTAAAGGCACCTCTATTCTGTTCTCTTTAGTGGCTCTTTCCAGGTTACGTCCCACTTAAAGTGGAGGGTATGCATTTCTTCCCAGCACCTTCAGCATTTATTCTTTGTAGTTTTTGCTGATGGTTATTCTGAGTGGTGTGAGCTGATACCTCTTTCTGGTTGAATTTGCATGTGTCTCATAATGCGTTGAAATTGAGCTGTAAGACATGTCCTTTTTATTTTTCCAGCTGTGATGAGAGCTTATTTCTTCAAAGTGTTTTCTTAAAGTATGTGTCACCATTTGAAATATTTTGGCCATTATCTCCCTCAAGACATTTTGAGGGCAGGTTTCATTTACAGCCCTGCAGTACTTGTTCATATGAAGTGACCATTAGCTCAGGCTTTAAACCTGCTTTTGCAGGTAACGGCCAGAGAGCGGCAGCCTTTCTACGTTCCCCTTGCTGGTACTAGGGAAACAGACCTACCGGCCAGTGTTGTTTTTCGGTTATAAATTAGAGTGCAATGTGCCCGGATAAACCCACAAATGTTGATGTCTCCTTGCTTTTGTTTGTTTTTAAATTTAATTTATATTTATTATTAGAGTAATATTCCATTGTGTACGTGGACCACTTCTTCTTGGTGCATTCCTCGGTTGATGGACATTTTCATTTCTTCCAAGCGCTGCCTATGGTAAATATTGCTGGCATACAGGTTTCCCAGCCTGTGACTTTTTGATTCTCATTTTCTCAGGTGATAGGCCAAGCAGTGGTTGTGATTGATGGACTGGTAGTTCATTGTTTCCCTTTTCAAAGCACCTACATTGTGTTTTCATTAGTGGCTCTTTACATGCCCCCCCTTACAACCGAGGGTACGCATTTCTCCACACTCCCTTCACCGTTTATTTTTTGCAGCATTTTTCCTAATGGCCATTCTGACTGCTGTGAGCTGATAGGGTTTTGTAATGTGGGTATGCATGTCATGAAAATTTTTAAAATTCATCATATTCCTATGCCTTTTTCTTTTCTCTTAAAAGAAAAAACCGTGAGTACAATATAGCTCTTGAAATTGTCTTCTTCGAAGGTTGCCCTCTTCCGAATTTTTTGGTCGATTTTTGACCCCAGAAATTTTCTGGAGGGCAGGCGCAATTTACAGAACTGCAAGTTGGTGAAAATTTAGTGACCTTTTGCAGTGAGTTCAAAGCTGCTGTTGTGGGAAACGTCCACAAGGAGGTAGCATTTCTCCATTCCCCAATCTGGGTTCTAGGGCAGCAGAGCCTTTCTGGAAGTCATTGTCCAGGTTGTAAATTAGAATGGAATTTGCCTGGAGAAATCCCCATAAGTTTATGTCTCATTACTTCTTCTTGGTTTTTAAAATTTTTAAAATCTGGGTAAAGTTTAGAATATTGTTTGTCCTAGGTGTACACAATCTAGTTCATTTGGACATTATGTATGTCTATTAATGTACAGATCCTCTTCCCATATAAAATATTACAGTGTTCCGTCGACCTCCCTTGCTATATGTTCGATCTTTTTGATACATGTATATAATATGTATTTGAATATGTATAGTAACACTAATCTTCATTTCTCAATTTCCCCCCTCCTTTCCTTTTAGATGAGCATAGTTTGTGTTCTACGCCTGTGAGTGTCTTTCTCTTTGGAAATATGTTCATCTGTGTCAGTTATTAGATAATGCCGTACGTGATAATATGGGATATAGGTCTTTTGCTTTCCGACCTACTTCATGTTTTGTGATTATCTCCAGGCTCATCTATGGTGCCTCAAAGAGCAGTGCTTCAATGTTTTCCATGGCTAATATTCCATTGTGTACATGGACCACTTCTTCTTGGTGCATTCCTCTGTTGATGGACATTTTCGTTGCTTCCAAGCGTTGCCTATGGTAAATATTGCTGGAGTGCAGGATTGCCAGCCTGCGATTTTTGATTTTCATTCTCTCAGGTGATAGACCCAGCAGTGGGTATGATTGATTGACTGGTATGGTAGCTCAACGTTTACCTTTTCAAGGCACCTCAATTGTGCTGTCATTAGTGGCTCTTACCACGTCCCCCTTAGAATCGAGGGTACGCATTTCTCCACAATCACGTCAGCATTTCTTGTTTGCAGCATTTTTGTTGATGGCCATTCTGACTGGGGTGAGCTGATAGGTTTTTGTAATTTGGGTTTACATGTCTGTAAAAATTCCTACAATTCATCATTTTTCCACGCCTTTTGCTTTTCTGTTAAAAGAAAAAAGAAAAAGAGTGTGAGTATAATATACCTCTTCAAATTTTCTTTTTGGAAGGTTGCACTCTAGAATTTTTTGGTCGATTTTCGACCTCAGTATTTTTTGGAGGGCAGGTGTCATTTACAGAACTGCAATTGGTGAACATTTAGTGACCTTTTGCAGTGGGTTTAAAGCTGCTGTTGTGGGAAACGGCCACAAGGATGCAGCATTTCTCCATTCCCAAATCGGGGTACTAGGGCAGCAGAGCCGTTCTGGAAGTCGTTTGCCTAGGTGGTCAATTTGAATGGAATGTGCCAGGAAAATCCCCCATAAGTTTATGTCTCATTACTCCTAGTTCGTTGTTTTAATTTTTTCAATTGGGGTAATGGTTAGAATGTTGCTTGTCCAAGGTGTACACACTCTGGTTCATCTACATATTCTATATACCTATTTATGTAGAGATCCTCTTCCCGTGTAAATTATTACAGAGTGTTCCGTAAACCTTCCTTGCTATATGGTTGGTCTTTTTGATATATGTATATAATATGTATTTGTATACATATGGTAACGCTAATCTTCATGTATCCATTCCCCCCACCTTTCCTTGTAGATAAGCATAGTTTTTTTTTAATAAGTCTGTGATTGACTTTCTCAGTGGAAATATGTTCATTTGTGTCAGTTATTAGAGAACACGTATAAGTGATATCATAGGATATAGGACTTTTGCTTTCCGACTTACCTCATGTTCTGTGATTATCTCCAAGATCATCTATGGTGCCTCAAAGAGCAGTGTTTCATTGTTTTCCATGGCTAGTATTCATTGTGTACATGGGCCGCTTCTTCCTTTTCCTTTCATCTGTTAATGGACATTTTGGTTGCTTCACTGTCTTGTCTATTGTGAATAAGGCTGCAGTGCAGCTTTTGCAGCCCGGGTCTTCTTCATTCTGGTCTTCTCAGGTGAGAGGCCCATTGGTGCGCCTGCTGGATTGAATGGTACCTCAATTTTTCCTTTTCAACGCAGGTACTAGGAAAACAGACCTACCGGCCAGTGTTGTTTTTCGGTTATAAATTAGAGTGCAATGTGCCCGGATAAACCCACAAATGTTGATGTCTCCTTGCTTTTGTTTGTTTTTAAATTTAATTTATATTTATTATTAGAGTAATATTCCATTGTGTACGTGGACCACTTCTTCTTGGTGCATTCCTTGGTTGATGGACATTTTCATTTCTTCCAAGCGCTGCCTATGGTAAATATTGCTGGCATACAGGTTTCCCAGCCTGTGACTTTTTGATTCTCATTTTCTCAGGTGATAGGCCAAGCAGTGGTTGTGATTGATGGACTGGTAGTTCATTGTTTCCCTTTTCAAAGCACCTACATTGTGTTTTCATTAGTGGCTCTTTACATGCCCCCCCTTACAACCGAGGGTACGCATTTCTCCACA
The DNA here is from genome assembly GCF_965194805.1 of Balaenoptera borealis. Taxonomy (NCBI): domain Eukaryota; kingdom Metazoa; phylum Chordata; class Mammalia; order Artiodactyla; family Balaenopteridae; genus Balaenoptera; species Balaenoptera borealis. The sequence continues at coordinate 118,297 of NW_028123455.1, forward strand.
CTCCCTTCACCGTTTATTTTTTGCAGCATTTTTCCTAATGGCCATTCTGACTGCTGTGAGCTGATAGGGTTTTGTAATGTGGGTATGCATGTCATGAAAATTTTTAAAATTCATCATATTCCTATGCCTTTTTCTTTTCTCTTAAAAGAAAAAACCGTGAGTACAATATAGCTCTTGAAATTGTCTTCTTCGAAGGTTGCCCTCTTCCGAATTTTTTGGTCGATTTTTGACCCCAGAAATTTTCTGGAGGGCAGGCGCAATTTACAGAACTGCAAGTTGGTGAAAATTTAGTGACCTTTTGCAGTGAGTTCAAAGCTGCTGTTGTGGGAAACGTCCACAAGGAGGTAGCATTTCTCCATTCCCCAATCTGGGTTCTAGGGCAGCAGAGCCTTTCTGGAAGTCATTGTCCAGGTTGTAAATTAGAATGGAATTTGCCTGGAGAAATCCCCATAAGTTTATGTCTCATTACTTCTTCTTGGTTTTTAAAATTTTTAAAATCTGGGTAAAGTTTAGAATATTGTTTGTCCTAGGTGTACACAATCTAGTTCATTTGGACATTATGTATGTCTATTAATGTACAGATCCTCTTCCCATATAAAATATTACAGTGTTCCGTCGACCTCCCTTGCTATATGTTCGATCTTTTTGATACATGTATATAATATGTATTTGAATATGTATAGTAACACTAATCTTCATTTCTCAATTTCCCCCCTCCTTTCCTTTTAGATGAGCATAGTTTGTTTTCTACGCCTGTGAGTGTCTTTCTCTTTGGAAATATGTTCATCTGTGTCAGTTATTAGATAATGCCATAAGTGATAATAGAAGATATAGGTCTTTTGCTTTCCGACCTACTTCATGTTTTGTGATTATCTCCAGGCTCATCTATGGTGCCTCAAAGAGCAGTGCTTCAATGTTTTCCATGGCTAATATTCCATTGTGTACATGGACCACTTCTTCTTGGTGCATTCCTCTGTTGATGGACACTTTCGTTGCTTCCAAGTGTTGCCTATGGTAAATATTGCTGGAGTGCAGGATTGCCAGCCTGCGATTTTTGATTTTCATTTTCTCAGGTGATAGACCCAGCAGTGGGTATGATTGATTGACTGGTATGGTAGCTCAACGTTTACCTTTTCAAGGCACCTCAATTGTGCTTTCATTAGTGGCTCTTACCACGTCCCCCTTAGAATCGAGGGTACGCATTTCTCCACAATCAAGTCAGCATTTCTTGTTTGCAGCATTTTTGTTGATGGCCATTCTGACTGGTGTGAGCTGATAGGTTTTTGTAATTTTGGTTTACATGTCTGTAAAAATTCCTACAATTCATCATTTTTCCACGCCTTTTCCTTTTCTGTTAAAAGAAAAAAAAAAGGTGTGAGTACAATATACCTCTTCAAATTTTCTTTTTGGAAGGTTGCACTCTGGAATATTTTGGTCGATTTTCGACCTCAGTATTTTTTGGAGGGCAGGTGTCATTTACAGACCTGCAATTGGTGAATATTTAATGACCTTTTGCAGTGGGTTTAAAGCTGCTGTTGTGGGAAACGGCCACAAGGATGCAGCATTTCTCCATTCCCAAATCTGGGTACTAGGGCAGCAGAGCCGTTGTGGAAGTCGTTTGCCTAGGTTGTAAATTTGAATGGAATGTGCCAGGAGAACCCCCCATAAGTTTATGTCTCATTACTCCTAGTTCATTGTTTTAATTTTTTCAATTGGGGTAATGGATAGAATGTTGCTTGTCCAAGGTGTACATACTCTGGTTCATCTACATATTCTATATACCTATTTATGTAGAGATCCTCTTCCCGTGTAAATTATTACACAGTGTTCCGTAAACCTTCCTTGCTATATGGTCGGTCTTTTTGATATATGTATATAATATGTATTTGTATACATATCGTAACGCTAATCTTCATGTATCCATTCCCCCCACCTTTCCTTGTAGATAAGCATAGTTTTTTTTTAATAAGTCTGTGATTGACTTTCTCAGTGGAAATATGTTCATTTGTGTCAGTTATTAGAGAACGCGTATAAGTGATATCATAGGATATAGGACTTTTGCTTTCCGACTTACCTCATGTTCTGTGATTATCTCCAAGATCATCTATGGTGTCTCAAAGAGCAGTGTTTCATTGTTTTCCATGGCTAGTATTCATTGTGTACATGGGCCGCTTCTGCTTTTTCCTTTCATCTGTTGATGGACATTTTGGTTGCTTCACTGTCTTGTCTATTGTGAATAAGGCTGCAGTGCAGCTTTTGCAGCCCGGGTCTTCTTCATTCTGGTCTTCTCAGGTGAGAGGCCCATTGGTGCGCCTGCTGGATTGAATGGTACCTCAATTTTTCCTTTTCAACGCAGCTCCTTTCTGTTCTCATTATTAGCGTTTAACCCTTTTACATCTCACCAGCAGCTAGAGGGTACACAGTTCTCTAAAACCTCTTCAGCATTGATTGTTTGTAGACTTTTTGCCAATGGTCAGTCGACGGGTGTGAGTTGAAAACTTTTTGTAGATTAGATTGCATGAGTCTAATACTTCCTGAGGTTGAGCTTTTATCCATTTTCCTTTCTTTAAAAAGAGAGTGAGTAAAACTTACCTCTTCATACTAGCTTCGTGAACATTTTGCCTGTTTTGAATTTATTTTATCCATTCCCTACCTCAGCACAATTTTGAGGGCAGGCGTCCTTTACAGCCCTGAGTCCTTGTGAATGGTAAGTGACCATTAGCTGTGGGTTAAAAGCTGCTGTTGCGGGAATCGGCCACAAGGCGGCAGCATTTCTCCTTTACCAAATCTGGTTACTAGGGCAACAGAGCCTTACTGGAAGTGGTGTTCTAGGTTGTAAATTAGAATGGAATGTGCGAGGAAAAAGCCCTTTAAGTTTATGTCTCATTACTTCTTGTTGGTATCTTTAACTTAATTTTTATTTTTTATCACAGCAAACTTGATTACAATGTTTTGTTTGTTCTAGGTGTGCAAGATGTGGTTCTTTCACACATATACATATATCTATTTTTCTTCGGATCCTTTTCCCATGTAGGATACGACACAATGTTGAGTAGTCTTCTCTTGGTATTGCGTAGGTCTTTGGTGATTATATATTTCACATATGTTTGTATCACTCTGTTAACCTCAATACGGTAATGTATCCAATCCTCACACCTTTCCATTTGGTGAACCATAAGTTTTTTTAATGAATCTATGATAGTGTTTCTCTGTGGAAATACCTTTGTTTGTATCATTTTTTAGGTAACACCTATATGTGATATGATAGGATATGTGTCTTTCGCTTTCTCACTTACACCAAGTTGCGTGATTACTTCTAGACTCATCTATGGTGCTGCAAATGGCATTGTTTCATTTTTTCACTAGCTCATATTCCATCTGTACATGGTGCAGTTCTTCATTGTCCACCCATCTGTCGTTGGACTTTTTGGTTACTTCCATATCTTGGCGATTGTTATACTATGCAATGCAGATTTGCGTACCTGTGTCCTTCCAATTCTGTCTTCTTAGGTTATAGGTCCAGGAATAGGTCTGCTGGATCATATGGTAGCTCAATGTTTACCTTTTAAAGGCACCTCTATTCTGTTCGCTTTAGTGGCTCTTTCCAGGTTACGTCCCACTTAAAGCGGAGGGTATGCATTTCTTCCCAGCACCTTCAGCATTTATTCTTTGTAGTTTTTGCTGATGGTTATTCTGAGTGGTGTGAGCTGATACCTCTTTCTGGTTGAATTTGCATGTGTCTCATAATGCGTTGAAATTGAGCTGTAAGACATGTCCTTTTTATTTTTCCAGCTGTGATGAGAGCTTATTTCTTCAAAGTGTTTTCTTAAAGTATGTGTCACCATTTGAAATATTTTGGCCATTATCTCCCTCAAGACATTTTGAGGGCAGGTTTCATTTACAGCCCTGCAGTACTTGTTCATATGAAGTGACCATTAGCTCAGGCTTTAAACCTGCTTTTGCAGGTAACGGCCAGAGAGCGACAGCCTTTCTACGTTCCCCTTGCTGGTACTAGGGAAACAGACCTACCGGCCAGTGTTGTTTTTCGGTTATAAATTAGAGTGCAATGTGCCCGGATAAACCCACAAATGTTGATGTCTCCTTGCTTTTGTTTGTTTTTAAATTTAATTTATATTTATTATTAGAGTAATATTCCATTGTGTACGTGGACCACTTCTTCTTGGTGCATTCCTCGGTTGATGGACATTTTCATTTCTTCCAAGCGCTGCCTATGGTAAATATTGCTGGCATACAGGTTTCCCAGCCTGTGACTTTTTGATTCTCATTTTCTCAGGTGATAGGCCAAGCAGTGGTTGTGATTGATGGACTGGTAGTTCATTGTTTCCCTTTTCAAAGCACCTACATTGTGTTTTCATTAGTGGCTCTTTACATGCCCCCCCTTACAACCGAGGGTACGCATTTCTCCACACTCCCTTCACCGTTTATTTTTTGCAGCATTTTTCCTAATGGCCATTCTGACTGCTGTGAGCTGATAGGGTTTTGTAATGTGGGTATGCATGTCATGAAAATTTTTAAAATTCATCATATTCCTATGCCTTTTTCTTTTCTCTTAAAAGAAAAAAACCGTGAGTACAATATAGCTCTTGAAATTGTCTTCTTCGAAGGTTGCCCTCTTCCGAATTTTTTGGTCGATTTTTGACCCCAGAAATTTTCTGGAGGGCAGGCGCAATTTACAGAACTGCAAGTTGGTGAAAATTTAGTGACCTTTTGCAGTGAGTTCAAAGCTGCTGTTGTGGGAAACGTCCACAAGGAGGTAGCATTTCTCCATTCCCCAATCTGGGTTCTAGGGCACCAGAGCCTTTCTGGAAGTCATTGTCCAGGTTGTAAATTAGAATGGAATTTGCCTGGAGAAATCCCCATAAGTTTATGTCTCATTACTTCTTCTTGGTTTTTAAAATTTTTTAAATCTGGGTAAAGTTTAGAATATTGTTTGTCCTAGGTGTACACAATCTAGTTCATTTGGACATTATGTATGTCTATTAATGTACAGATCCTCTTCCCATATAAAATATTACAGTGTTCCGTCGACCTCCCTTGCTATATGTTCGATCTTTTTGATACATGTATATAATATGTATTTGAATATGTATAGTAACACTAATCTTCATTTCTCAATTTCCCCCCTCCTTTCCTTTTAGATGAGCATAGTTTGTTTTCTACGCCTGTGAGTGTCTTTCTCTTTGGAAATATGTTCATCTGTGTCAGTTATTAGATAATGCCATAAGTGATAATATAAGATATAGGTCTTTTGCTTTCCGACCTACTTCATGTTTTGTGATTATCTCCAGGCTCATCTATGGTGCCTCAAAGAGCAGTGCTTCAATGTTTTCCATGGCTAATATTCCATTGTGTACATGGACCACTTCTTCTTGGTGCATTCCTCTGTTGATGGACACTTTCGTTGCTTCCAAGTGTTGCCTATGGTAAATATTGCTGGAGTGCAGGATTGCCAGCCTGCGATTTTTGATTTTCATTTTCTCAGGTGATAGACCCAGCAGTGGGTATGATTGATTGACTGGTATGGTAGCTCAACGTTTACCTTTTCAAGGCACCTCAATTGTGCTTTCATTAGTGGCTCTTACCACGTGCCCCTTAGAATCGAGGGTACGCATTTCTCCACAATCAAGTCAGCATTTCTTGTTTGCAGCATTTTTGTTGATGGCCATTCTGACTGGTGTGAGCTGATAGGTTTTTGTAATTTTGGTTTACATGTCTGTAAAAATTCCTACAATTCATCATTTTTCCACGCCTTTTCCTTTTCTGTTAAAATAAAAAAAAAAAAGTGTGAGTACAATATACCTCTTCAAATTTTCTTTTTGGAAGGTTGCACTCTAGAATATTTTGGTCGATTTTCGACCTCAGTATTTTTTGGAGGGCAGGTGTCATTTACAGACCTGCAATTGGTGAATATTTAGTGACCTTTTGCAGTGGGTTTAAAGCTGCTGTTGTGGGAAACGGCCACAAGGATGCAGCATTTCTCCATTCCCAAATCTGGGTACTAGGGCAGCAGAGCCGTTCTGGAAGTCGTTTGCCTAGGTTGTAAATTTGAATGGAATGTGCCAGGAGAACCCCCCATAAGTTTATGTCTCATTACTCCTAGTTCATTGTTTTAATTTTTTCAATTGGGGTAATGGATAGAATGTTGCTTGTCCAAGGTGTACATACTCTGGTTCATCTACATATTCTATATACCTATTTATGTAGAGTTCCTCTTCCCGTGTAAATTGTTACACAGTGTTCCGTAAACCTTCCTTGCTATATGGTCGGTCTTTTGGATATATGTATATAATATGTATTTGTATACATATGGTAACGCCAATCATCATGTATCCATTCCCCCCACCTTTCCTTGTAGATAAGCATAGTTTTTTTTAATAAGTCTGTGATTGACTTTCTCAGTGGAAATATGTTCATTTGTGTCAGTTATTAGAGAACGCGTATAAGTGATATCATAGGATATAGGACTTTTGCTTTCCGACTTACCTCATGTTCTGTGATTATCTCCAAGATCATCTATGGTGTCTCAAAGAGCAGTGTTTCATTGTTTTCCATGGCTAGTATTCATTGTGTACATGGACCGCTTCTTCTTTTTCCTTTCATCTGTTGATGGACATTTTGGTTGCTTCACTGTCTTGTCTATTGTGAATAAGGCTGCAGTGCAGCTTTTGCAGCCCGGGTCTTCTTCATTCTGGTCTTCTCAGGTGAGAGGCCCATTGGTGCGCCTGCTGGATTGAATGGTACCTCAATTTTTCCTTTTCAACGCAGCTCCTTCCTGTTCTCATTATTAGCGTTTAACCCTTTTACATCTCACCAGCAGCTAGAGGGTACACAGTTCTCTAAAACCTCTTCAGCATTGATTGTTTGTAGACTTTTTGCAGATGGTCAGTCGACTGGTGTAAGTTGAAACTTTTTGTACATTAGATTGCATGGGTCTGACACTCCCTGAGGTTGAGCTTTTCTCCATTTTCCTTGTTTTTTGAACGAGCGTGAGTAAAACTTAACTCTTCATACTCTCTTCTTGAAACATTTGCCTGTTTGGAATTTTTTTGTCCATTCCCTACTTCAGCACAATTTTTTAGGGCAGGTGTCCTTTACAGCCCTGAGTCCTTGTGAATGTTAAGGGACCATTAGCTGTGAGTTTAAAGCTGCTCTTGCAGGAAACGGCCACAAGGTGGCAGCATTTCTCCTTTACCAAATTTGGTAACTGGGGAAACAGAGCCTTAGTGGAAGGGGTGTTCTAGGTTGTAAATTCGAATGGAATGTGCCAGGAAAAAAGCCCTTTCAGTTTACGTCTCATTACTTCTTGTTCATATTTGTAATTTACTTTTTAGTTTTGATCCCAGCAAATTTGATTACAATGTTCTAGGTGTGCAAGATGTGGTTCTTTCACACATATACGTGTATCTATTCTTCCTCGCATCCTTTTCCCATGTAGGTTATGACACAATGTTGAGTAGTCTTCTCCTGGTCTTCCGTACGTCTTTGGTAGTTATATATTTCACATGGTTTGTATATCTCTGTTCACCCCAATATGGTAATGTATCCAACCCTCATCCCTTTCTATTTGGTGAACCGTAAGTTTTTTTAATGAATCTGTGATTGCCTTTCTCTGTGGAAATATCTTCATTGGTATCAATTTTTAAGTAACTCCTAAAAGTGATATGATAGGATATGTGTCTTTTGCTTTCTCACTTACTACAGGTTGCGTGGTTATGTCTAGACTCATCTATGGTGCTGCAAATGGCATTGTTTCATTTTTTTCACTAGCGAATATTCCATCTGTACATGGAGGAGTTCTTCTTTGTCCACCCATCTGTTGGTGGAGTTTTTGGTTACTTCCATATCTTGGCTATTGAAATAGTGTGCAATGCAGATTTGCCTGCCTGTGTCTTTCCAATTCTCTCTTCTTAGATTATAGGTCGGGGAGTGGGCCTGCTGGATCATATGGTAGCTCAATGTTTACCTTTTTAAGGCACCTCCATTCTGCTCTCATTCGTGGCCCTTTGCAAGTTACGTCCCACTTGGAGTTGAGGGTATGCATTTCCCCACAACACCTTCAGCATTTATTGTTTGTAGTTTTCTTGCTGATGGTTATTCTGACAAGTGTGAGCTGATACCTCTTTGTGGTTGAATTCGCATGTGCCTCATAATCCGTTGAAATTGACCTTGAAGGCATGTCCTTTTTATTTTTCAAGCTGTGATTACCCCTTAGTTCTTCAAAGTGTTCTCTTAAAGTATGTGTCCCATTTTGAAATGTTTTGGCCATTACCTCCCTCAAGACATTTTGAGGGCAGGTTTCATTTACAGTTCTGCAGTACTTGTTCCTATGAAATGACCATTAGCACAGGCTTTAAAGCTGCTTTTGCAGGTAACTGCCAGAGGGCGGCAGCCTTTCTATGTTCCCCAAGCTGGTAACTAGGGAAAAGCCCTTGCGGCCTGTGGAGTTTCTCGGTTATAAATTAGAGTGGAGTGTGCCCGGACAAACCCACACAAGCTGATGTCTCCTTACTTTGGTTGGATTTTTAAATTTACTTTTTATTTTTTATTGGAGTAATTTTCCACTGAGTACGTGGACCACTTCTACTTTGTGCATTCCTCGGTTGATGGACATTTTCATTGCTTCCAAGTGTTGCCTATGGTAAATATCGTTGGAGTGCAGGATTGCCAGCCTGTGACTTTTGGATTCTCATTTTCTCAGGTGATAGGCCCAGCAGTGGGTGTGATTGATTGACTGGTAGCACCGTGTTTCCCTTTTCAAAGCACCTTCTTTGTGTTTTCATTAGTGGCTCTTACCACGTCCCCCTTAGAATCGAGGGTACGCATTTCTCCACAATCGATTTAGCATTTATTGTTTGCAGCCTTTATGCTAATGGCCCTACTGGCTGCTGTGAGCTGATAGGGTTTTGTAATTTGGGTTTGCATGTCTTTGAAAATTCGTAAAACTCATCATTTTTCTCCGCCGTTTTCTTTTCTGTTAAAAAAAGGAAACAATTGGGAGTACAGTATAACTCTTGAAATGGTCTTCTTGGAAGGTTGCCCTCTTTTGAATTTTTTGGTCGATTTTCCACGCCAGAGTTGTTTTAGAGAGCAGGTGTCATTTCCCGAACTGCAAGTTGGGTGAATATTTAGGGACCTTTAGCAATGGGTTTAAAGCTGCTGTTGTGGGAAGTGGCCTCAAGGAGGCATCATTTCTCCATTCCCAAATCTGGGTACTAGGGCAGCAGAGCCTTTCTGGAAGTCGTGTTCCTAGGTTGTAAATTACATTGGACTGTGCATGGAGAAACCCCCATAAGTTTATGTCTCATTATTTCTTCTTGGTTTTTAAAAGTGTTTTAATTGGGGTAAAGCTTAGAATATTGTTATTCCTAGGTGTACGCCATCTGGTTCATTTGTACATTATATATGTCTATTCAAGTACAGATCCTCTTCCCACGTAAAATGTTACAGAGGGTTCCGCAGACCTCCCTTGCTATATGGTCGGTCTTTTTGAGATATGGATATAATATGTGTTTGTATACATATAGTAACACTAATCTTAATTTATCCATTCCCCCCACCTTTCCTTTGAGATGAGCATAGTTTGTTTTCTAAGTCTGTGAGTGTCTTTCTCTGTGGAAATACGTTCATTTGTGTCAGTTATTAGATAACGCCTATAAGTGATATCATAGAATATAGGTCTTTTACTTTCCGACTTACCTCCTGTTTCGTGATTATCTCCAGACTCATTTGTGGTGCCTCAGAGAGCAATGGTTCGTTGTTTTCCATGGCTAATATTCCATTGCGTACATGGACCACTGCTTCTTTATCCATTCACCTCTTGTTGGATATTTTGATTGCTTCACTGTCTTGGCTATTGTGAATAAGGCTGCACTGCAGCTTTTGCGGCCTGTGTCTTCTCGATTCTTGTCTTCTCAGGTGAGAGGTCCATTGGTGCGCCTGCTGGATTGAATGGTACCTCCGTTTTTACTTTTAAACACAGCTCCTTTCTGTTCTCATTATTGGCTGTTACCCCTTTACGTCTCACCAGCAGGTAGAGGGGACACAGTTCTTTAAAACCCCTTCAGCATTTATTGTTTGTAGACTTTTTGCTGATGGTCAGTCGACTGGTGTAAGTTGAAACTTTTTGTACATTAGATTGCATGGGTCTAACACTCCCTGAGGTTGAGCTTTTCTCCATTTTCCTTGTTTTTTGAACGAGCGTGAGTAAAACTTAACTCTTCATACTCTCTTCTTGAAACATTTGCCTGTTTGGAATTTTTTTGTCCATTCCCTACTTCAGCACAATTTTTTAGGGCAGGTGTCCTTTACAGCCCTGAGTCCTTGTGAATGTTAAGGGACCATTAGCTGTGAGTTTAAAGCTGCTCTTGCAGGAAACGGCCACAAGGTGGCAGCATTTCTCCTTTACCAAATTTGGTAACTGGGGAAACAGAGCCTTAGTGGAAGGGGTGTTCTAGGTTGTAAATTCGAATGGAATGTGCCAGGAAAAACACCCTGAAGTTTATGTGTCATTACTTCTTGTTCATTATTTTAATTTTTAGAATATTGTTTTTCCTAGTTGCACACATTCTGTTTCAATTGTACATTACATATATTTCTTCATGTACAGATCACCTTCTCATGTAAATTATTAAGAGTGTTCCATAGACCTCCATTTCTATATGGTCGGTCTTTTTGATATATGTATTTAATATGTATTTCTATACGTATGCTCACTGTTATCTTAAACATAAGCATAGTTTGTATTCTAACTCTGTGAGTGTCTTTCTCGTTGGAAATATGTTCATTTGTGTCAGTTGTTAGATAATGCCTATAAGTAATATCATAGTATATTTGTCTTTTGCTTTCCGAATTACCTCATGTTCTGTGATTATATCTAGGTTCATCTACGGTGCTGCAAAGAGCAGTTTCATTGTTTTCCATGGCAAATATTCCATTGTGTACCCCGACCACTTCTTCTTTCTCTATTCATGTTGATGGGCATTTTGGTTGCTTCCTTGTCTTGCCTATCGTGAATACTGCTTCAGTGCAGCTTTTGCAGCCTGTGTCTTCTCGATTCTGCTCTTCTCTGGTGATAGGCCCAGCTCTGGTCCTGCTGGATCAAATGGTGGCTCAATTTTTACTTTTAAACGCAGCTCCTTTCTCTTCTCATTATTGGCTCTTACCACTTTACATCTCACCAGCCGCTACAGGGCACAGAGTTGGCTAAAACACCTTCAGCATTTATTGTTTGTAGACGTTTTGCTAATGGTTATTTGACTGGTGCGAGTTGAAACTTTTTGTAGATTGGATTTGCATTAGTCTAATAATTCTTTATGTTTAGTTTATATCCATTTTCCTTTTTAAAAAAAAGTGAGTAAAACTTACCCCTTAAAAAAAAGTGAGTAAAACTTACCAATGATCTTCTTGAAAAATTTGCTGTGTGTTGAGTTTTGTGCCCATTCCCTGCCTCAGGACATTTTTTGAGGGCAGGTGTCCTTTACAGCCCTGATTCCTTGTGAATATTAACTGACCATTAGCTGTGGGGTTAAAGCTGGTCTTGCGTTAAATGGCCACAAGGAGGCAGCATTTCTACATTTCCAACTCTCGGCACTTGGGCAACAGAGCCTTCCTGGAAATCGTGTTAGTAGGCTGAAAATTAGAGTGGAATGTGCCAAGACAACACCCAACAGCTTATATCTCCTTACTTTCTGTTTGATTTTTAAATTTATTTTTTATTAGAGCAAATTTGATTAAAATGTTGTGCTTCTTCTAGGTGTACAGAATCTGGTTCATTATATATATGTATCTATAGATCTTTGGATCCTATCCCACGTAGGTTATTACAGAGTGTTGAGTAGACCTCTGTAGGTATAGCCTAGGTTTTGGTGATTTATATTTTTCATATGTATTAGTATAGGTCTGTCATCCAGCATATCCTAATTTATACATGCCTCACACCTTTCCATTTGGTTAAATATAATTTTGTTTTCTTCATCCATTAGGGCCCTTGTCTTGGAAATAAGTTCATGTATATCAATTTTTAGGTAAAACCTAAAAGTGATATAATAGGATATCTGTCTTTCAGTTTCTTCATTACTTCAAGTTGTGTGATTATCTCTAGGTCTTTCTATGGTGTTGCAAACGTCACTGTTTCATTCTTTTCCATGGCTAATATTCGACTGTGTACAATGAAAACTTCTTCTTTGTGCATTCATCTGTTGAAGGACATTTTGGTTGTTTCGAACTTTTGGCTATGGTAAATATTGCTGCAGTGCAGGATTGCCAGCCTGTGTCTTTTTGATTCTGGTCTTCTAAGGTGATAGTCCCAGCAGTGGGCTTTCCAGATCATATACTAGCTCAATGTTTACCTATAAACTCACCTCCATTATGTTCTCACTACTGATGGTTACCAGTTTACATCCAATCAGATGCTAGAGGGTACACAGTTCTCTAATAACCATTCAGCATTTATCGTTTGTAGATTTTTTGGTGATGATCATTCTGACTGTTGTGAGGTAAATGTTTTTGTAGATTGGATTAGCATGTCTTTATTAATTCAAGATGTTGAGCATTTTTCCATGCCCACTGCTGGGGCTATCACCTGAGAAGATGAGGATCAAAAAGACAGGAGTTGGCAATCCTGCACTCCAGCAACATTTACCATAGCCAATATTTGGAAGCAATGAATATGTGCATCACCAGAGGAATGCACAAAGAAGATGTGCTCCATGTACACAATGGAATATTACACCAATAAAAATAAAAATTAAATTTAAAAAACAAACAAAAGTAAGGAGACATCAGCTTTTGTGGGTTTATTGGGGCACATTCCATGCTAATTTACAACCCAGGACCACCACTGGCTGGAAGGACTCTTTCCCTAGTTACCAGAGTGGGGAACGTAGAAAGGCTGCCGCTCTCTGGCCGTTATCTGCAAAAGCAGGTTTAAAGCCTGAGCTAATGGTCACTTCATATGAACAAGTACTGCAGGGCTGTAAATGAAACCTGCCCTCAAAATGTCTTGAGGGAGATAATGCCCAAAATATTTTAAACGGAGACACATACTTTAAGAAAACACTTTGAAGAAATAAGCTCTAATCACAGCTGGAAAAATAAAAACGACATATCTTAAAGCTCAATTTCAACGCATTATGAGACACATGCAAATTCAACCACAAAGAAGTATCAGCTCACACCACTCAGAATAACCATCAGCAAAAACTACAAAGAATAAATGCTGAAGGTGCTGGAAGAAATACATACCCTCCACTTTAAGAGGGACGTAACCTGGAAAGAGCCACTAAGGAGATCAGAATAGAGGTGACTTTAAAAGGTAAACATTGAGCTACCATATGATCCAGCAGACCTATTCCTGGACCTATAAACTAAGAAGACAAAATTGGAAGGACACAGGCACGCAAATCTGCATTGCATACTATTACAATGGCCAAGATATGGAAGTAACCAAAAAGTCCACTGACAGATGGGTGGACAAAGAAGAACTGCTACCTGTACAGATGGAATATGAGCTAGTGAAAAATGAAACAATGCCATTTGCAGCACCAAAGATGAGTCTAGAAGTAATCACGCAATTTGGAGTAAGTGAGAAAGCGAAAGACACATATCCTATCATATCACATATAGGTGTTACTGAAAAAATGATACAAACAAAGGTATTTCCACAGAGAAACACTATCATAGATTCATTAAAAAAACCTATGGTTCACCAAATGGAAAGGTGTGAGGATTGGATACATTACCATATTGAGGTTAACAGAGAGATACAAACACGTGTGAAATACATAATCAACAAAGACCTACGCTATACCAAGAGAAGACTACTCAACATTGTGTCGTAACAGACATGGGAAAAGGATCCGAAGAAAAATAGATATATGTATATGTGTGAAAGAACCACATCTTGCACACCTAGAACAAACAAAACATTGTAATCAAGTTTGCTGTGATAAAAAATAAAAATTAAGTTAAAAATACCAACAAGAAGTAATGAGACATAAACTTAAAGGGCTTTTTCCTCGCACATTCCATTCTAATTTACAACCTAGAACACCACTTCCACTAAGGCTCTGTTGCCCTAGTAACCAGATTTGGTAAAGGAGAAATGCTGCCGCCTTGTGGCCGATTCCCGCAACAGCAGCTTTTAACCCACAGCTAATGGTCACTTACCATTCACAAGGACTCAGGGCTGTAAAGGACACCTGCCCTCAAATTGTGCTGAAGTAGGGAATGGATAAAAAAAATTCAAAACAGGCAAAATGTTCACGAAGCTCGTATGAAGAGGTAAGTTTTACTCACTCTCTTTTTAAAGAAAGGAAAATGGATAAAAGCTCAACCTCAGGAAGTATTAGACTCATGCAATCTAATCTACAAAAAGTTTTCAACTCACACCCGTCGACTGACCGTTGGCAAAAAGTCTACAAACAATCAATGCTGAAGAGGTTTTAGAGAACTGTGTACCCTCTAGCTGCTGGTGAGATGTAAAAGGGTTAAACGCTAATAATGAGAACAGAAAGGAGCTGCGTTGAAAAGGAAAAATTGAGGTACCATTCAATCCAGCAGGCGCACCAATGGGCCTCTCACCTGAGAAGACCAGAATGAAGAAGACCCGGGCTGCAAAAGCTGCACTGCAGCCTTATTCACAATAGACAAGACAGTGAAGCAACCAAAATGTCCATCAACAGATGAAAGGAAAAAGAAGAAGCGGCCCATGTACACAATGAATACTAGCCATGGAAAACAATGAAACACTGCTCTTTGAGACACCATAGATGATCTTGGAGATAATCACAGAACATGAGGTAAGTCGGAAAGCAAAAGTCCTATATCCTATGATATCACTTATACGCGTTCTCTAGTAACTGACACAAATGAACATATTTCCACAGAGAAAGTCAATCACAGACTTATTAAAAAAAACTATGCTTATCTACAAGGAAAGGTGGGGGGGAATGGATAAATGAAGATTAGCGTTACCATATGTATACAAATACATATTATATACATATATCAAAAAGACCGACCATATAGCAAGGAAGGTTTACGGAACACTGTGTAATAATTTACACGGGAAGAGGATCTCTACATAAATAGGTATATAGAATATGTAGATGAACCAGAGTATGTACACCTTGGACAAGCAACATTCTAACCATTACCCCAATTGAAAAAATTAAAACAACCAACTAGGAGTAATGAGACATAAACTTATGGGGGGTTCTCCTGGCACATTCCATTCAAATTTACAACCTAGGCAAACGACTTCCAGAACGGCTCTGCTGCCCTAGTACCCAGATTTGGGAATGGAGAAATGCTGCATCCTTGTGGCCGTTTCCCACAACAGCAGCTTTAAACCCACTGCAAAAGGTCACTAAATATTCACCAATTGCAGGTCTGTAAATGACACCTGCCCTCCAAAAGATACTGAGGTCGAAAATCGACCAAAAAACTCTAGAGTGCAACCTTCCAAAAAGAAAATTTGAAGAGGTATATTGTACTCACACCTTTTTTCTTTTTTCTTTTAACAGAAAAGGAAAAGGCGTGGAAAAAGGATGAATTGTAGGAATTGTTACAGACATGTAAACCCAAATTACAAAAACCTATCAGCTCACACCAGTCAGAATGGCCATCAACAAAAATGCGGCAAACGATAAACGCTGACGTGATTGTGGAGAAATGCGTACCCTCGATTCTAAGGGGGACGTGGTAAGAGCCACTGATGAAAGCACAATTGAGGTGCCTTGAAAAGGTAAACGTTGAGCTACCATACCAGTCAATCAATCATACCCACTGCTGGGTCTATCACCTGAGAAAATGAAAATCAAAAATCGCAGGCTGGCAATCCTGCACTCCAGCAATATTTACCATAGGCAACACTTGGAAGCAACGAAAATGTCCATCAACAGAGGAATGCACCAAGAAGAAGTGGTCCATGTACACAATGGAATATTAGCCATGGAAAACATTGAAGCACTGCTCTTTGAGGCACCATAGATGAGCCTGGAGATAATCACAAAACATGAAGTAGGTCGGAAAGCAAAAGACCTATATCTTATATTATCACTTATGGCATTATCTAATAACTGACACAGATGAACATATTTCTAAAGAGAAAGACACTCACAGGCGTAGAACACAAACTATGCTCATCTAAAAGGAAAGGAGGGGGGAAATTGAGAAATGAAGATTAGTGTTACTATACATATTCAAATACATATTATATACATGTATCAAAAAGACCGAACATATAACAAGGGAGGTCGACGGAACAGTGTAATATTTTACATGGGAAGAGGATCTGTACATTAATAGACATACATAATGTCCAAATGAACCAGATTGTGTACACCTAGGACAAACAGTATTCTAAACTTTACCCAGATTAAAAAAATTTTAAAAACCAAGAAGAAGTAATGAGACATAAACTTATGGGGATTTCTCCTGGCAAATTCCATTCTAATTTACAACCTAGGACAATGACTTCCAGAAAGGCTCTGCTGCCCTAGAACCAGGACTGGGGAATGGAGAAATGCTACCTCCTTGTGGACGTTTCCCACAACAGCAGCTTTGAACCCACTGCAAAAGGTCACTAAATTTTCACCAACTTGCAGTTCTGTAAATTGCGCCTGGCCTCCAGAAAATTTCTGGGGTCAAAAATCGACCAAAAAATTCAGAAGAGGGCAACCTTCGAGGAAGACAATTTCAAGAGCTATATTGTACTCACGGTTTTTTTCTTTTAAGAGAAAAGAAAAAGGCGTAGGAATATGATGAATTTTAAAAATTTTCATGACATGCATACCCACATTACAAAACCCTATCAGCACACAGCAGTCAGAATGGCCATTAGGAAAAATGCTGCAAAAAATAAACGGTGAAGGGAGTGTGGAGAAATGCGTACCCTCGGCTGTAAGGGGGGGCATGTAAAGAGCCACTAACGAAAACACAACGTAGGTGCTTTGAAAAGGGAAACATTGAGCTACCAGTCCATCAATCACAACCACTGCTTGGCCTATCACCTGAGAAAATGAGAATCAAAAAGTCACAGGCTGGCAAACCAGTATGCCAGCAATATTTACCATAGCCAGCACTTGGAAGCAATGAAAATGTCCATCAACCGAGGAATGCACCAAGAAGAAGTGGTCCACGTACACAATGGGATATTACTCTAATAATAAATATAAATTAAATTTAAAAACAAAGAAAAGCAAGGAGACATCAACATTTGTGGGTTTATCCGGGCACATTGCACTCTAATTTATAACCGAAGAACACCACTGGCCGGTAGGTCTGTTTCCCTAGTACCAGCAAGGGGAACGTAGAAAGATTGCCGCTCTCTGGCCGTTACCTGCAAAAGCAGGTTTAAAGCCTGAGCTAATGGTCACTTCATGTGAACAAGTACTGCAGGGCTGTAAATGAAACCTGCCCTCAAAATGTCTTGAGGGAGATCATGGCCAAAATATTTCAAATGGTGACACATACTTTAAGAAAACACTTTGAAGAAATAAGCTCTCATCACAGCTGGAAAAATAAAAAGGACATGTCTTACAGCTCAATTTCAACGCATTATGAGACACATGCAAATTCAACCACAAAGAGGTATCAGCTCACACCACTCAGAATAACCATCAGCAAAAACTACAAAGAATAAATGCTGAAGGTGCTGGGAAGAAATGCATACCCTCCGCTTTAAGTGGGACGTAACCTGGAAAGAGCCACTAAAGAGAACGGAATAGAGGTGCCTTTAAAAGGTAAACATTGAGCTACCATATGACCCAGCAGACCTATTCCTGGACCTATAACCTAAGAAGACAGAATTGGAAGGACACAGGTACGCAAATCTGCATTGCATAGTATAACAATCGCCAAGATATGGAAGTAACCAAAAAGTCCAACGACAGATGGGTGGAGAAAGAAGAACTGCTCCATGTACAGATGGAATATGAGCTAGTGAAAAAATGAAACAATGCCATTTGCAGCACCATAGATGAGTCTAGAAGTAATCACGCAGCTTGGAGTAAGTGAGAAAGCGAAAGACACATATCCTATCCTATCACATATAGGTGTTACCGAAAAAATGATACAAACAAAGGTATTTCCACAGAGAAACACTATCATAGATTCATTTAAAAAACTTATGGTTCACCAAATGGAAAGGTGTGAGGATTGGATACATTACCGTATTGAGGTTAACAGAGAGATACAAACACATGTGAAATATATAATCACCAAAGACCTACGCTATACCAAGAGAAGACTACTCAACATTGTGTCGTAACAGACATGGGAAAAGGATCCGAAGAAAAATAGATATATGTATATGTGTGAAAGAACCACATCTTGCACACCTAGAACAAACAAAACATTGTAATCAAGTTTGCTGTGATAAAAAATAAAAATTAAGTTAAAAATACCAACAAGAAGTAATGAGACATAAACTTAAAGGGCTTTTTCCTCGCACATTCCATTCTAATTTACAACCTAGAACACCACTTCCACTAAGGCTCTGTTGCCCTAGTAACCAGATTTGGTAAAGGAGAAATGCTGCCGCCTTGTGGCCGATTCCCGCAACAGCAGCTTTTAACCCACAGCTAATGGTCACTTACCATTCACAAGGACTCAGGGCTGTAAAGGACACCTGCCCTCAAATTGTGCTGAAGTAGGGAATGGATAAAAAAAATTCAAAACAGGCAAAATGTTCACGAAGCTCGTATGAAGAGGTAAGTTTTACTCACTCTCTTTTTAAAGAAAGGAAAATGGATAAAAGCTCAACCTCAGGAAGTATTAGACTCATGCAATCTAATCTACAAAAAGTTTTCAACTCACACCCGTCGACTGACCGTTGGCAAAAAGTCTACAAACAATCAATGCTGAAGAGGTTTTAGAGAACTGTGTACCCTCTAGCTGCTGGTGAGATGTAAAAGGGTTAAACGCTAATAATGAGAACAGAAAGGAGCTGCGTTGAAAAGGAAAAATTGAGGTACCATTCAATCCAGCAGGCGCACCAATGGGCCTCTCACCTGAGAAGACCAGAATGAAGAAGACCCGGGCTGCAAAAGCTGCACTGCAGCCTTATTCACAATAGACAAGACAGTGAAGCAACCAAAATGTCCATCAACAGATGAAAGGAAAAAGCAGAAGCGGCCCATGTACACAATGAATACTAGCCATGGAAAACAATGAAACACTGCTCTTTGAGACACCATAGATGATCTTGGAGATAATCACAGAACATGAGGTAAGTCGGAAAGCAAAAGTCCTATATCCTATGATATCACTTATACGCGTTCTCTAATAACTGACACAAATGAACATATTTCCACAGAGAAAGTCAATCACAGACTTATTAAAAAAAACTATGCTTATCTACAAGGAAAGGTGGGGGGAATGGATAAATGAAGATTAGCGTTACCATATGTATACAAATACATATTATATACATATATCAAAAAGACCGACCATATAGCAAGGAAGGTTTACGGAACACTGTGTAATAATTTACACGGGAAGAGGATCTCTACATAAATAGGTATATAGAATATGTAGATGAACCAGAGTATGTACACCTTGGACAAGCAACATTCTAACCATTACCCCAATTGAAAAAATTAAAACAACCAACTAGGAGTAATGAGACATAAACTTATGGGGGGTTCTCCTGGCACATTCCATTCAAATTTACAACCTAGGCAAACGACTTCCAGAACGGCTCTGCTGCCCTAGTACCCAGATTTGGGAATGGAGAAATGCTGCATCCTTGTGGCCGTTTCCCACAACAGCAGCTTTAAACCCACTGCAAAAGGTCACTAAATATTCACCAATTGCAGGTCTGTAAATGACACCTGCCCTCCAAAAGATACTGAGGTCGAAAATCGACCAAAAAACTCTAGAGTGCAACCTTCCAAAAAGAAAATTTGAAGAGGTATATTGTACTCACACCTTTTTTCTTTTTTCTTTTAACAGAAAAGGAAAAGGCGTGGAAAAAGGATGAATTGTAGGAATTGTTACAGACATGTAAACCCAAATTACAAAAACCTATCAGCTCACACCAGTCAGAATGGCCATCAACAAAAATGCGGCAAACGATAAACGCTGACGTGATTGTGGAGAAATGCGTACCCTCGATTCTAAGGGGGACGTGGTAAGAGCCACTGATGAAAGCACAATTGAGGTGCCTTGAAAAGGTAAACGTTGAGCTACCATACCAATCAATCAATCATACCCACTGCTGGGTCTATCACCTGAGAAAATGAAAATCAAAAATCGCAGGCTGGCAATCCTGCACTCCAGCAATATTTACCATAGGCAACACTTGGAAGCAACGAAAATGTCCATCAACAGAGGAATGCACCAAGAAGAAGTGGTCCATGTACACAATGGAATATTAGCCATGGAAAACATTGAAGCACTGCTCTTTGAGGCACCATAGATGAGCCTGGAGATAATCACAAAACATGAAGTAGGTCGGAAAGCAAAAGACCTATATCTTATATTATCACTTATGGCATTATCTAATAACTGACACAGATGAACATATTTCTAAAGAGAAAGACACTCACAGGCGTAGAACACAAACTATGCTCATCTAAAAGGAAAGGAGGGGGGAAATTGAGAAATGAAGATTAGTGTTACTATACATATTCAAATACATATTATATACATGTATCAAAAAGACCGAACATATAACAAGGGAGGTCGACGGAACAGTGTAATATTTTACATGGGAAGAGGATCTGTACATTAATAGACATACATAATGTCCAAATGAACCAGATTGTGTACACCTAGGACAAACAGTATTCTAAACTTTACCCAGATTAAAAAAATTTTAAAAACCAAGAAGAAGTAATGAGACATAAACTTATGGGGATTTCTCCTGGCAAATTCCATTCTAATTTACAACCTAGGACAATGACTTCCAGAAAGGCTCTGCTGCCCTAGAACCAGGACTGGGGAATGGAGAAATGCTACCTCCTTGTGGACGTTTCCCACAACAGCAGCTTTGAACCCACTGCAAAAGGTCACTAAATTTTCACCAACTTGCAGTTCTGTAAATTGCGCCTGGCCTCCAGAAAATTTCTGGGGTCAAAAATCGACCAAAAAATTCAGAAGAGGGCAACCTTCGAAGAAGACAATTTCAAGAGCTATATTGTACTCACGGTTTTTTTCTTTTAAGAGAAAAGAAAAAGGCGTAGGAATATGATGAATTTTAAAAATTTTCATGACATGCATACCCATATTACAAAACCCTATCAGCACACAGCAGTCAGAATGGCCATTAGGAAAAATGCTGCAAAAAATAAACGGTGAAGGGAGTGTGGAGAAATGCGTACCCTCGGCTGTAAGGGGGGGCATGTAAAGAGCCACTAACGAAAACACAACGTAGGTGCTTTGAAAAGGGAAACATTGAGCTACCAGTCCATCAATCACAACCACTGCTTGGCCTATCACCTGAGAAAATGAGAATCAAAAAGTCACAGGCTGGCAAACCAGTATGCCAGCAATATTTACCATAGCCAGCACTTGGAAGCAATGAAAATGTCCATCAACCGAGGAATGCACCAAGAAGAAGTGGTCCACGTACACAATGGGATATTACTCTAATAATAAATATAAATTAAATTTAAAAACAAAGAAAAGCAAGGAGACATCAACATTTGTGGGTTTATCCGGGCACATTGCACTCTAATTTATAACCGAAGAACACCACTGGCCGGTAGGTCTGTTTCCCTAGTACCAGCAAGGGGAACGTAGAAAGATTGCCGCTCTCTGGCCGTTACCTGCAAAAGCAGGTTTAAAGCCTGAGCTAATGGTCACTTCATATGAACAAGTACTGCAGGGCTGTAAATGAAACCTGCCCTCAAAATGTCTTGAGGGAGATCATGGCCAAAATATTTCAAATGGTGACACATACTTTAAGAAAACACTTTGAAGAAATAAGCTCTCATCACAGCTGGAAAAATAAAAAGGACATGTCTTACAGCTCAATTTCAACGCATTATGAGACACATGCAAATTCAACCACAAAGAGGTATCAGCTCACACCACTCAGAATAACCATCAGCAAAAACTACAAAGAATAAATGCTGAAGGTGCTGGGAAGAAATGCATACCCTCCGCTTTAAGTGGGACGTAACCTGGAAAGAGCCACTAAAGAGAACGGAATAGAGGTGCCTTTAAAAGGTAAACATTGAGCTACCATATGATCCAGCAGACCTATTCCTGGACCTATAACCTAAGAAGACAGAATTGGAAGGACACAGGTACGCAAATCTGCATTGCATAGTATAACAATCGCCAAGATATGGAAGTAACCAAAAAGTCCAACGACAGATGGGTGGACAAAGAAGAACTGCTCCATGTACAGATGGAATATGAGCTAGTGAAAAAATGAAACAATGCCATTTGCAGCACCATAGATGAGTCTAGAAGTAATCACGCAGCTTGGAGTAAGTGAGAAAGCGAAAGACACATATCCTATCCTATCACATATAGGTGTTACCTAAAAAATGATACAAACAAAGGTATTTCCACAGAGAAACACTATCATAGATTCATTTAAAAAACTTATGGTTCACCAAATGGAAAGGTGTGAGGATTGGATACATTACCGTATTGAGGTTAACAGAGAGATACAAACACATGTGAAATATATAATCACCAAAGACCTACGCTATACCAAGAGAAGACTACTCAACATTGTGTCGTAACAGACATGGGAAAAGGATCCGAAGAAAAATAGATATATGTATATGTGTGAAAGAACCACATCTTGCACACCTAGAACAAACAAAACATTGTAATCAAGTTTGCTGTGATAAAAAATAAAAATTAAGTTAAAAATACCAACAAGAAGTAATGAGACATAAACTTAAAGGGCTTTTTCCTCGCACATTCCATTCTAATTTACAACCTAGAACACCACTTCCACTAAGGCTCTGTTGCCCTAGTAACCAGATTTGGTAAAGGAGAAATGCTGCCGCCTTGTGGCCGATTCCCGCAACAGCAGCTTTTAACCCACAGCTAATGGTCACTTACCATTCACAAGGACTCAGGGCTGTAAAGGACACCTGCCCTCAAATTGTGCTGAAGTAGGGAATGGATAAAAAAAATTCAAAACAGGCAAAATGTTCACGAAGCTCGTATGAAGAGGTAAGTTTTACTCACTCTCTTTTTAAAGAAAGGAAAATGGATAAAAGCTCAACCTCAGGAAGTATTAGACTCATGCAATCTAATCTACAAAAAGTTTTCAACTCACACCCGTCGACTGACCGTTGGCAAAAAGTCTACAAACAATCAATGCTGAAGAGGTTTTAGAGAACTGTGTACCCTCTAGCTGCTGGTGAGATGTAAAAGGGTTAAACGCTAATAATGAGAACAGAAAGGAGCTGCGTTGAAAAGGAAAAATTGAGGTACCATTCAATCCAGCAGGCGCACCAATGGGCCTCTCACCTGAGAAGACCAGAATGAAGAAGACCCGGGCTGCAAAAGCTGCACTGCAGCCTTATTCACAATAGACAAGACAGTGAAGCAACCAAAATGTCCATCAACAGATGAAAGGAAAAAGCAGAAGCGGCCCATGTACACAATGAATACTAGCCATGGAAAACAATGAAACACTGCTCTTTGAGACACCATAGATGATCTTGGAGATAATCACAGAACATGAGGTAAGTCGGAAAGCAAAAGTCCTATATCCTATGATATCACTTATACGCGTTCTCTAATAACTGACACAAATGAACATATTTCCACAGAGAAAGTCAATCACAGACTTATTAAAAAAAACTATGCTTATCTACAAGGAAAGGTGGGGGGAATGGATAAATGAAGATTAGCGTTACCATATGTATACAAATACATATTATATACATATATCAAAAAGACCGACCATATAGCAAGGAAGGTTTACGGAACACTGTGTAATAATTTACACGGGAAGAGGATCTCTACATAAATAGGTATATAGAATATGTAGATGAACCAGAGTATGTACACCTTGGACAAGCAACATTCTAACCATTACCCCAATTGAAAAAATTAAAACAACCAACTAGGAGTAATGAGACATAAACTTATGGGGGGTTCTCCTGGCACATTCCATTCAAATTTACAACCTAGGCAAACGACTTCCAGAACGGCTCTGCTGCCCTAGTACCCAGATTTGGGAATGGAGAAATGCTGCATCCTTGTGGCCGTTTCCCACAACAGCAGCTTTAAACCCACTGCAAAAGGTCACTAAATATTCACCAATTGCAGGTCTGTAAATGACACCTGCCCTCCAAAAGATACTGAGGTCGAAAATCGACCAAAAAACTCTAGAGTGCAACCTTCCAAAAAGAAAATTTGAAGAGGTATATTGTACTCACACCTTTTTTCTTTTTTCTTTTAACAGAAAAGGAAAAGGCGTGGAAAAAGGATGAATTGTAGGAATTGTTACAGACATGTAAACCCAAATTACAAAAACCTATCAGCTCACACCAGTCAGAATGGCCATCAACAAAAATGCGGCAAACGATAAACGCTGACGTGATTGTGGAGAAATGCGTACCCTCGATTCTAAGGGGGACGTGGTAAGAGCCACTGATGAAAGCACAATTGAGGTGCCTTGAAAAGGTAAACGTTGAGCTACCATACCAATCAATCAATCATACCCACTGCTGGGTCTATCACCTGAGAAAATGAAAATCAAAAATCGCAGGCTGGCAATCCTGCACTCCAGCAATATTTACCATAGGCAACACTTGGAAGCAACGAAAATGTCCATCAACAGAGGAATGCACCAAGAAGAAGTGGTCCATGTACACAATGGAATATTAGCCATGGAAAACATTGAAGCACTGCTCTTTGAGGCACCATAGATGAGCCTGGAGATAATCACAAAACATGAAGTAGGTCGGAAAGCAAAAGACCTATATCTTATATTATCACTTATGGCATTATCTAATAACTGACACAGATGAACATATTTCTAAAGAGAAAGACACTCACAGGCGTAGAACACAAACTATGCTCATCTAAAAGGAAAGGAGGGGGGAAATTGAGAAATGAAGATTAGTGTTACTATACATATTCAAATACATATTATATACATGTATCAAAAAGACCGAACATATAACAAGGGAGGTCGACGGAACAGTGTAATATTTTACATGGGAAGAGGATCTGTACATTAATAGACATACATAATGTCCAAATGAACCAGATTGTGTACACCTAGGACAAACAGTATTCTAAACTTTACCCAGATTAAAAAAATTTTAAAAACCAAGAAGAAGTAATGAGACATAAACTTATGGGGATTTCTCCTGGCAAATTCCATTCTAATTTACAACCTAGGACAATGACTTCCAGAAAGGCTCTGCTGCCCTAGAACCAGGACTGGGGAATGGAGAAATGCTACCTCCTTGTGGACGTTTCCCACAACAGCAGCTTTGAACCCACTGCAAAAGGTCACTAAATTTTCACCAACTTGCAGTTCTGTAAATTGCGCCTGGCCTCCAGAAAATTTCTGGGGTCAAAAATCGACCAAAAAATTCAGAAGAGGGCAACCTTCGAAGAAGACAATTTCAAGAGCTATATTGTACTCACGGTTTTTTTCTTTTAAGAGAAAAGAAAAAGGCGTAGGAATATGATGAATTTTAAAAATTTTCATGACATGCATACCCATATTACAAAACCCTATCAGCACACAGCAGTCAGAATGGCCATTAGGAAAAATGCTGCAAAAAATAAACGGTGAAGGGAGTGTGGAGAAATGCGTACCCTCGGCTGTAAGGGGGGGCATGTAAAGAGCCACTAACGAAAACACAACGTAGGTGCTTTGAAAAGGGAAACATTGAGCTACCAGTCCATCAATCACAACCACTGCTTGGCCTATCACCTGAGAAAATGAGAATCAAAAAGTCACAGGCTGGCAAACCAGTATGCCAGCAATATTTACCATAGCCAGCACTTGGAAGCAATGAAAATGTCCATCAACCGAGGAATGCACCAAGAAGAAGTGGTCCACGTACACAATGGGATATTACTCTAATAATAAATATAAATTAAATTTAAAAACAAAGAAAAGCAAGGAGACATCAACATTTGTGGGTTTATCCGGGCACATTGCACTCTAATTTATAACCGAAGAACACCACTGGCCGGTAGGTCTGTTTCCCTAGTACCAGCAAGGGGAACGTAGAAAGATTGCCGCTCTCTGGCCGTTACCTGCAAAAGCAGGTTTAAAGCCTGAGCTAATGGTCACTTCATATGAACAAGTACTGCAGGGCTGTAAATGAAACCTGCCCTCAAAATGTCTTGAGGGAGATCATGGCCAAAATATTTCAAATGGTGACACATACTTTAAGAAAACACTTTGAAGAAATAAGCTCTCATCACAGCTGGAAAAATAAAAAGGACATGTCTTACAGCTCAATTTCAACGCATTATGAGACACATGCAAATTCAACCACAAAGAGGTATCAGCTCACACCACTCAGAATAACCATCAGCAAAAACTACAAAGAATAAATGCTGAAGGTGCTGGGAAGAAATGCATACCCTCCGCTTTAAGTGGGACGTAACCTGGAAAGAGCCACTAAAGAGAACGGAATAGAGGTGCCTTTAAAAGGTAAACATTGAGCTACCATATGACCCAGCAGACCTATTCCTGGACCTATAACCTAAGAAGACAGAATTGGAAGGACACAGGTACGCAAATCTGCATTGCATAGTATAACAATCGCCAAGATATGGAAGTAACCAAAAAGTCCAACGACAGATGGGTGGAGAAAGAAGAACTGCTCCATGTACAGATGGAATATGAGCTAGTGAAAAAATGAAACAATGCCATTTGCAGCACCATAGATGAGTCTAGAAGTAATCACGCAGCTTGGAGTAAGTGAGAAAGCGAAAGACACATATCCTATCCTATCACATATAGGTGTTACCGAAAAAATGATACAAACAAAGGTATTTCCACAGAGAAACACTATCATAGATTCATTAAAAAAACTTATGGTTCACCAAATGGAAAGGTGTGAGGATTGGATACATTACCGTATTGAGGTTAACAGAGAGATACAAACACATGTGAAATATATAATCACCAAAGACCTACGCTATACCAAGAGAAGACTACTCAACATTGTGTCGTAACAGACATGGGAAAAGGATCCGAAGAAAAATAGATATATGTATATGTGTGAAAGAACCACATCTTGCACACCTAGAACAAACAAAACATTGTAATCAAGTTTGCTGTGATAAAAAATAAAAATTAAGTTAAAAATACCAACAAGAAGTAATGAGACATAAACTTAAAGGGCTTTTTCCTCGCACATTCCATTCTAATTTACAACCTAGAACACCACTTCCACTAAGGCTCTGTTGCCCTAGTAACCAGATTTGGTAAAGGAGAAATGCTGCCGCCTTGTGGCCGATTCCCGCAACAGCAGCTTTTAACCCACAGCTAATGGTCACTTACCATTCACAAGGACTCAGGGCTGTAAAGGACACCTGCCCTCAAATTGTGCTGAAGTAGGGAATGGATAAAAAAAATTCAAAACAGGCAAAATGTTCACGAAGCTCGTATGAAGAGGTAAGTTTTACTCACTCTCTTTTTAAAGAAAGGAAAATGGATAAAAGCTCAACCTCAGGAAGTATTAGACTCATGCAATCTAATCTACAAAAAGTTTTCAACTCACACCCGTCGACTGACCGTTGGCAAAAAGTCTACAAACAATCAATGCTGAAGAGGTTTTAGAGAACTGTGTACCCTCTAGCTGCTGGTGAGATGTAAAAGGGTTAAACGCTAATAATGAGAACAGAAAGGAGCTGCGTTGAAAAGGAAAAATTGAGGTACCATTCAATCCAGCAGGCGCACCAATGGGCCTCTCACCTGAGAAGACCAGAATGAAGAAGACCCGGGCTGCAAAAGCTGCACTGCAGCCTTATTCACAATAGACAAGACAGTGAAGCAACCAAAATGTCCATCAACAGATGAAAGGAAAAAGCAGAAGCGGCCCATGTACACAATGAATACTAGCCATGGAAAACAATGAAACACTGCTCTTTGAGACACCATAGATGATCTTGGAGATAATCACAGAACATGAGGTAAGTCGGAAAGCAAAAGTCCTATATCCTATGATATCACTTATACGCGTTCTCTAATAACTGACACAAATGAACATATTTCCACAGAGAAAGTCAATCACAGACTTATTAAAAAAAACTATGCTTATCTACAAGGAAAGGTGGGGGGAATGGATAAATGAAGATTAGCGTTACCATATGTATACAAATACATATTATATACATATATCAAAAAGACCGACCATATAGCAAGGAAGGTTTACGGAACACTGTGTAATAATTTACACGGGAAGAGGATCTCTACATAAATAGGTATATAGAATATGTAGATGAACCAGAGTATGTACACCTTGGACAAGCAACATTCTAACCATTACCCCAATTGAAAAAATTAAAACAACCAACTAGGAGTAATGAGACATAAACTTATGGGGGGTTCTCCTGGCACATTCCATTCAAATTTACAACCTAGGCAAACGACTTCCAGAACGGCTCTGCTGCCCTAGTACCCAGATTTGGGAATGGAGAAATGCTGCATCCTTGTGGCCGTTTCCCACAACAGCAGCTTTAAACCCACTGCAAAAGGTCACTAAATATTCACCAATTGCAGGTCTGTAAATGACACCTGCCCTCCAAAAGATACTGAGGTCGAAAATCGACCAAAAAACTCTAGAGTGCAACCTTCCAAAAAGAAAATTTGAAGAGGTATATTGTACTCACACCTTTTTTCTTTTTTCTTTTAACAGAAAAGGAAAAGGCGTGGAAAAAGGATGAATTGTAGGAATTGTTACAGACATGTAAACCCAAATTACAAAAACCTATCAGCTCACACCAGTCAGAATGGCCATCAACAAAAATGCGGCAAACGATAAACGCTGACGTGATTGTGGAGAAATGCGTACCCTCGATTCTAAGGGGGACGTGGTAAGAGCCACTGATGAAAGCACAATTGAGGTGCCTTGAAAAGGTAAACGTTGAGCTACCATACCAATCAATCAATCATACCCACTGCTGGGTCTATCACCTGAGAAAATGAAAATCAAAAATCGCAGGCTGGCAATCCTGCACTCCAGCAATATTTACCATAGGCAACACTTGGAAGCAACGAAAATGTCCATCAACAGAGGAATGCACCAAGAAGAAGTGGTCCATGTACACAATGGAATATTAGCCATGGAAAACATTGAAGCACTGCTCTTTGAGGCACCATAGATGAGCCTGGAGATAATCACAAAACATGAAGTAGGTCGGAAAGCAAAAGACCTATATCTTATATTATCACTTATGGCATTATCTAATAACTGACACAGATGAACATATTTCTAAAGAGAAAGACACTCACAGGCGTAGAACACAAACTATGCTCATCTAAAAGGAAAGGAGGGGGGAAATTGAGAAATGAAGATTAGTGTTACTATACATATTCAAATACATATTATATACATGTATCAAAAAGACCGAACATATAACAAGGGAGGTCGACGGAACAGTGTAATATTTTACATGGGAAGAGGATCTGTACATTAATAGACATACATAATGTCCAAATGAACCAGATTGTGTACACCTAGGACAAACAGTATTCTAAACTTTACCCAGATTAAAAAAATTTTAAAAACCAAGAAGAAGTAATGAGACATAAACTTATGGGGATTTCTCCTGGCAAATTCCATTCTAATTTACAACCTAGGACAATGACTTCCAGAAAGGCTCTGCTGCCCTAGAACCAGGACTGGGGAATGGAGAAATGCTACCTCCTTGTGGACGTTTCCCACAACAGCAGCTTTGAACCCACTGCAAAAGGTCACTAAATTTTCACCAACTTGCAGTTCTGTAAATTGCGCCTGGCCTCCAGAAAATTTCTGGGGTCAAAAATCGACCAAAAAATTCAGAAGAGGGCAACCTTCGAAGAAGACAATTTCAAGAGCTATATTGTACTCACGGTTTTTTTCTTTTAAGAGAAAAGAAAAAGGCGTAGGAATATGATGAATTTTAAAAATTTTCATGACATGCATACCCATATTACAAAACCCTATCAGCACACAGCAGTCAGAATGGCCATTAGGAAAAATGCTGCAAAAAATAAACGGTGAAGGGAGTGTGGAGAAATGCGTACCCTCGGCTGTAAGGGGGGGCATGTAAAGAGCCACTAACGAAAACACAACGTAGGTGCTTTGAAAAGGGAAACATTGAGCTACCAGTCCATCAATCACAACCACTGCTTGGCCTATCACCTGAGAAAATGAGAATCAAAAAGTCACAGGCTGGCAAACCAGTATGCCAGCAATATTTACCATAGCCAGCACTTGGAAGCAATGAAAATGTCCATCAACCGAGGAATGCACCAAGAAGAAGTGGTCCACGTACACAATGGGATATTACTCTAATAATAAATATAAATTAAATTTAAAAACAAAGAAAAGCAAGGAGACATCAACATTTGTGGGTTTATCCGGGCACATTGCACTCTAATTTATAACCGAAGAACACCACTGGCCGGTAGGTCTGTTTCCCTAGTACCAGCAAGGGGAACGTAGAAAGATTGCCGCTCTCTGGCCGTTACCTGCAAAAGCAGGTTTAAAGCCTGAGCTAATGGTCACTTCATATGAACAAGTACTGCAGGGCTGTAAATGAAACCTGCCCTCAAAATGTCTTGAGGGAGATCATGGCCAAAATATTTCAAATGGTGACACATACTTTAAGAAAACACTTTGAAGAAATAAGCTCTCATCACAGCTGGAAAAATAAAAAGGACATGTCTTACAGCTCAATTTCAACGCATTATGAGACACATGCAAATTCAACCACAAAGAGGTATCAGCTCACACCACTCAGAATAACCATCAGCAAAAACTACAAAGAATAAATGCTGAAGGTGCTGGGAAGAAATGCATACCCTCCGCTTTAAGTGGGACGTAACCTGGAAAGAGCCACTAAAGAGAACGGAATAGAGGTGCCTTTAAAAGGTAAACATTGAGCTACCATATGACCCAGCAGACCTATTCCTGGACCTATAACCTAAGAAGACAGAATTGGAAGGACACAGGTACGCAAATCTGCATTGCATAGTATAACAATCGCCAAGATATGGAAGTAACCAAAAAGTCCAACGACAGATGGGTGGAGAAAGAAGAACTGCTCCATGTACAGATGGAATATGAGCTAGTGAAAAAATGAAACAATGCCATTTGCAGCACCATAGATGAGTCTAGAAGTAATCACGCAGCTTGGAGTAAGTGAGAAAGCGAAAGACACATATCCTATCCTATCACATATAGGTGTTACCGAAAAAATGATACAAACAAAGGTATTTCCACAGAGAAACACTATCATAGATTCATTAAAAAAACTTATGGTTCACCAAATGGAAAGGTGTGAGGATTGGATACATTACCGTATTGAGGTTAACAGAGAGATACAAACACATGTGAAATATATAATCACCAAAGACCTACGCTATACCAAGAGAAGACTACTCAACATTGTGTCGTAACAGACATGGGAAAAGGATCCGAAGAAAAATAGATATATGTATATGTGTGAAAGAACCACATCTTGCACACCTAGAACAAACAAAACATTGTAATCAAGTTTGCTGTGATAAAAAATAAAAATTAAGTTAAAAATACCAACAAGAAGTAATGAGACATAAACTTAAAGGGCTTTTTCCTCGCACATTCCATTCTAATTTACAACCTAGAACACCACTTCCACTAAGGCTCTGTTGCCCTAGTAACCAGATTTGGTAAAGGAGAAATGCTGCCGCCTTGTGGCCGATTCCCGCAACAGCAGCTTTTAACCCACAGCTAATGGTCACTTACCATTCACAAGGACTCAGGGCTGTAAAGGACACCTGCCCTCAAATTGTGCTGAAGTAGGGAATGGATAAAAAAAATTCAAAACAGGCAAAATGTTCACGAAGCTCGTATGAAGAGGTAAGTTTTACTCACTCTCTTTTTAAAGAAAGGAAAATGGATAAAAGCTCAACCTCAGGAAGTATTAGACTCATGCAATCTAATCTACAAAAAGTTTTCAACTCACACCCGTCGACTGACCGTTGGCAAAAAGTCTACAAACAATCAATGCTGAAGAGGTTTTAGAGAACTGTGTACCCTCTAGCTGCTGGTGAGATGTAAAAGGGTTAAACGCTAATAATGAGAACAGAAAGGAGCTGCGTTGAAAAGGAAAAATTGAGGTACCATTCAATCCAGCAGGCGCACCAATGGGCCTCTCACCTGAGAAGACCAGAATGAAGAAGACCCGGGCTGCAAAAGCTGCACTGCAGCCTTATTCACAATAGACAAGACAGTGAAGCAACCAAAATGTCCATCAACAGATGAAAGGAAAAAGCAGAAGCGGCCCATGTACACAATGAATACTAGCCATGGAAAACAATGAAACACTGCTCTTTGAGACACCATAGATGATCTTGGAGATAATCACAGAACATGAGGTAAGTCGGAAAGCAAAAGTCCTATATCCTATGATATCACTTATACGCGTTCTCTAATAACTGACACAAATGAACATATTTCCACAGAGAAAGTCAATCACAGACTTATTAAAAAAAACTATGCTTATCTACAAGGAAAGGTGGGGGGAATGGATAAATGAAGATTAGCGTTACCATATGTATACAAATACATATTATATACATATATCAAAAAGACCGACCATATAGCAAGGAAGGTTTACGGAACACTGTGTAATAATTTACACGGGAAGAGGATCTCTACATAAATAGGTATATAGAATATGTAGATGAACCAGAGTATGTACACCTTGGACAAGCAACATTCTAACCATTACCCCAATTGAAAAAATTAAAACAACCAACTAGGAGTAATGAGACATAAACTTATGGGGGGTTCTCCTGGCACATTCCATTCAAATTTACAACCTAGGCAAACGACTTCCAGAACGGCTCTGCTGCCCTAGTACCCAGATTTGGGAATGGAGAAATGCTGCATCCTTGTGGCCGTTTCCCACAACAGCAGCTTTAAACCCACTGCAAAAGGTCACTAAATATTCACCAATTGCAGGTCTGTAAATGACACCTGCCCTCCAAAAGATACTGAGGTCGAAAATCGACCAAAAAACTCTAGAGTGCAACCTTCCAAAAAGAAAATTTGAAGAGGTATATTGTACTCACACCTTTTTTCTTTTTTCTTTTAACAGAAAAGGAAAAGGCGTGGAAAAAGGATGAATTGTAGGAATTTTTACAGACATGTAAACCCAAATTACAAAAACCTATCAGCTCACACCAGTCAGAATGGCCATCAACAAAAATGCGGCAAACGATAAACGCTGACGTGATTGTGGAGAAATGCGTACCCTCGATTCTAAGGGGGACGTGGTAAGAGCCACTGATGAAAGCACAATTGAGGTGCCTTGAAAAGGTAAACGTTGAGCTACCATACCAATCAATCAATCAATCATACCCACTGCTGGGTCTATCACCTGAGAAAATGAAAATCAAAAATCGCAGGCTGGCAATCCTGCACTCCAGCAATATTTACCATAGGCAACACTTGGAAGCAACGAAAATGTCCATCAACAGAGGAATGCACCAAGAAGAAGTGGTCCATGTACACAATGGAATATTAGCCATGGAAAACATTGAAGCACTGCTCTTTGAGGCACCATAGATGAGCCTGGAGATAATCACAAAACATGAAGTAGGTCGGAAAGCAAAAGACCTATATCTTATATTATCACTTATGGCATTATCTAATAACTGACACAGATGAACATATTTCTAAAGAGAAAGACACTCACAGGCGTAGAACACAAACTATGCTCATCTAAAAGGAAAGGAGGGGGGAAATTGAGAAATGAAGATTAGTGTTACTATACATATTCAAATACATATTATATACATGTATCAAAAAGACCGAACATATAACAAGGGAGGTCGACGGAACAGTGTAATATTTTACATGGGAAGAGGATCTGTACATTAATAGACATACATAATGTCCAAATGAACCAGATTGTGTACACCTAGGACAAACAGTATTCTAAACTTTACCCAGATTAAAAAAATTTTAAAAACCAAGAAGAAGTAATGAGACATAAACTTATGGGGATTTCTCCTGGCAAATTCCATTCTAATTTACAACCTAGGACAATGACTTCCAGAAAGGCTCTGCTGCCCTAGAACCAGGACTGGGGAATGGAGAAATGCTACCTCCTTGTGGACGTTTCCCACAACAGCAGCTTTGAACCCACTGCAAAAGGTCACTAAATTTTCACCAACTTGCAGTTCTGTAAATTGCGCCTGGCCTCCAGAAAATTTCTGGGGTCAAAAATCGACCAAAAAATTCAGAAGAGGGCAACCTTCGAAGAAGACAATTTCAAGAGCTATATTGTACTCACGGTTTTTTTCTTTTAAGAGAAAAGAAAAAGGCGTAGGAATATGATGAATTTTAAAAATTTTCATGACATGCATACCCATATTACAAAACCCTATCAGCACACAGCAGTCAGAATGGCCATTAGGAAAAATGCTGCAAAAAATAAACGGTGAAGGGAGTGTGGAGAAATGCGTACCCTCGGCTGTAAGGGGGGGCATGTAAAGAGCCAGTAACGAAAACACAACGTAGGTGCTTTGAAAAGGG
The DNA here is from genome assembly GCF_965194805.1 of Balaenoptera borealis. NCBI lineage: Eukaryota > Metazoa > Chordata > Mammalia > Artiodactyla > Balaenopteridae > Balaenoptera > Balaenoptera borealis. Next base: position 153,012 of record NW_028123455.1, read on the forward strand.
AAACATTGAGCTACCAGTCCATCAATCACAACCACTGCTTGGCCTATCACCTGAGAAAATGAGAATCAAAATGTCACAGGCTGGCAACCCAGTATGCCAGCAATATTTACCATAGCCAGCACTTGGAAGCAATGAAGATGTCCATCAACCGAGGAATGCACCAAGAAGAAGTGGTCCACGTACACAATGGAATATTACTCTAATAATAAATATAAATTAAATTTAAAAACAAAGAAAAGCAAGGAGACATCAACATTTGTGGGTTTATCCGGGCACATTGCACTCTAATTTATAACCGAAGAACACCACTGGCCGGTAGGTCTGTTTCCCTAGTACCAGCAAGGGGAACGTAGAAAGATTGCCGCTCTCTGGCCGTTACCTGCAAAAGCAGGTTTAAAGCCTGAGCTAATGGTCACTTCATATGAACAAGTACTGCAGGGCTGTAAATGAAACCTGCCCTCAAAATGTCTTGAGGGAGATCATGGCCAAAATATTTCAAATGGTGACACATACTTTAAGAAAACACTTTGAAGAAATAAGTTCTCATCACAGCTGGAAAAGTAAAAAGGACATGTCTTACAGCTCAATTTCAACGCATTATGAGACACATGCAAATTCAACCACAAAGAGGTATCAGCTCACACCACTCAGAATAACCATCAGCAAAAACTACAAAGAATAAATGCTGAAGGTGCTGGGAAGAAATGCATACCCTCCACTTTAAGTGGGACGTAACCTGGAAAGAGCCACTAAAGAGAACAGAATAGAGGTGCCTTTAAGAGGTAAACATTGAGCTACCATATGATCCAGCAGACCTATTCCTGGACCTATAACCTAAGAAGACAGAATTGGAAGGACACAGGTACGCAAATCTGCATTGCATAGTATAACAATAGCCAAGATATGGAAGTAACCAAAAAGTCCAACGACAGATGGGTGGACAAAGAAGAACTGCTCCATGTACAGATGGAATATGAGCTAGTGAAAAAATGAAACAATGCCATTTGCAGCACCATAGATGAGTCTAGAAGTAATCACGCAACTTGGAGTAAGTGAGAAAGCGAAAGACACATATCCTATCCTATCACATATAGGTGTTACCGAAAAAATGATACAAACAAAGGTATTTCCACAGAGAAACACTATCATAGATTCATTTAAAAAACTTATGGTTCACCAAATGGAAAGGTGTGAGGATTGGATACATTACCGTATTGAGGTTAACAGAGAGATACAAACACATGTGAAATATATAATCACCAAAGACCTACGCAATACCAAGAGAAGACTACTCAACATTGTGTCGTAACCTACATGGGAAAAGGATCCGAAGAAAAATAGATATATGTATATGTGTGAAAGAACCACATCTTGCACACCTGGAACAAACAAAACATTGTAATCAAGTTTGCTGTGATAAAAAATAAAAATTAAGTTAAAAATACCAACAAGAAGTAATGAGACATAAACTTAAAGGGCTTTTTCCTCTCACATTCCATTCTAATTTACAACCTAGAACACCACTTCCAGTAAGGCTCTGTTGCCCTAGTAACCAGATTTGGTAAAGGAGAAATGCTGCCGCCTTGTGGCCGATTCCCGCAACAGCAGCTTTTAACCCACAGCTAATGGTCACTTACCATTCACAAGGACTCAGGGCTGTAAAGGACGCCTGCCCTCAAAATTGTGCTGAGGTAGGGAATGGATAAATAAAATTCAAAACAGGCAAAATGTTCACGAAGCTAGTATGAAGAGGTAAGTTTTACTCACTCTCTTTTTAAAGAAAGGAAAATGGATAAAAGCTCAACCTCAGGAAGTATTAGACTCATGCAATCTAATCTACAAAAAGTTTTCAACTCACACCCGTCGACTGACCGTTGGCAAAAAGTCTACAAACAATCAATGCTGAAGAGGTTTTAGAGAACTGTGTACCCTCTAGCTGCTGGTGAGATGTAAAAGGGTTAAACGCTAATAATGAGAACAGAAAGGAGCTGCGTTGAAAAGGAAAAATTGAGGTACCATTCAATCCAGCAGGCGCACCAATGGGCCTCTCACCTGAGAAGACCAGAATGAAGAAGACCCGGGCTGCAAAAGCTGCACTGCAGCCTTATTCACAATAGACAAGACAGTGAAGCAACCAAAATGTCCATCAACAGATGAAAGGAAAAAGCAGAAGCGGCCCATGTACACAATGAATACTAGCCATGGAAAACAATGAAACACTGCTCTTTGAGACACCATAGATGATCTTGGAGATAATCACAGAACATGAGGTAAGTCGGAAAGCAAAAGTCCTATATCCTATGATATCACTTATACGCGTTCTCTAATAACTGACACAAATGAACATATTTCCACTGAGAAAGTCAATCACAGACTTATTAAAAAAAACTATGCTTATCTACAAGGAAAGGTGGGGGGAATGGATACATGAAGATTAGCGTTACCATATGTATACAAATACATATTATATACATATATCAAAAAGACCGACCATATAGCAAGGAAGGTTTACAGAACACTGTGTAATAATTTACACGGGAAGAGGATCTCTACATAAATAGGTATATAGAATATGTAGATGAACCAGAGTATGTACACCTTGGACAAGCAACATTCTAACCATTACCCCAATTGAAAAAATTAAAACAACCAACTAGGAGTAATGAGACATAAACTTATGGGGGGTTCTCCTGGCACATTCCATTCAAATTTACAACCTAGGCAAACGACTTCCAGAACGGCTCTGCTGCCCTAGTACCCAGATTTGGGAATGGAGAAATGCTGCATCCTTGTGGCCGTTTCCCACAACAGCAGCTTTAAACCCACTGCAAAAGGTCACTAAATATTCACCAATTGCAGGTCTGTAAATGACACCTGCCCTCCAAAAGATACTGAGGTCGAAAATCGACCAAAAAACTCTAGAGTGCAACCTTCCAAAAAGAAAATTTGAAGAGGTATATTGTACTCACACCTTTTTTCTTTTTTCTTTTAACAGAAAAGGAAAAGGCGTGGAAAAAGGATGAATTGTAGGAATTTTTACAGACATGTAAACCCAAATTACAAAAACCTATCAGCTCACACCAGTCAGAATGGCCATCAACAAAAATGCGGCAAACGATAAACGCTGACGTGATTGTGGAGAAATGCGTACCCTCGATTCTAAGGGGGACGTGGTAAGAGCCACTGATGAAAGCACAATTGAGGTGCCTTGAAAAGGTAAACGTTGAGCTACCATACCAATCAATCAATCAATCATACCCACTGCTGGGTCTATCACCTGAGAAAATGAAAATCAAAAATCGCAGGCTGGCAATCCTGCACTCCAGCAATATTTACCATAGGCAACACTTGGAAGCAACGAAAATGTCCATCAACAGAGGAATGCACCAAGAAGAAGTGGTCCATGTACACAATGGAATATTAGCCATGGAAAACATTGAAGCACTGCTCTTTGAGGCACCATAGATGAGCCTGGAGATAATCACAAAACATGAAGTAGGTCGGAAAGCAAAAGACCTATATCTTATATTATCACTTATGGCATTATCTAATAACTGACACAGATGAACATATTTCTAAAGAGAAAGACACTCACAGGCGTAGAACACAAACTATGCTCATCTAAAAGGAAAGGAGGGGGGAAATTGAGAAATGAAGATTAGTGTTACTATACATATTCAAATACATATTATATACATGTATCAAAAAGACCGAACATATAACAAGGGAGGTCGACGGAACAGTGTAATATTTTACATGGGAAGAGGATCTGTACATTAATAGACATACATAATGTCCAAATGAACCAGATTGTGTACACCTAGGACAAACAGTATTCTAAACTTTACCCAGATTAAAAAAATTTTAAAAACCAAGAAGAAGTAATGAGACATAAACTTATGGGGATTTCTCCTGGCAAATTCCATTCTAATTTACAACCTAGGACAATGACTTCCAGAAAGGCTCTGCTGCCCTAGAACCAGGACTGGGGAATGGAGAAATGCTACCTCCTTGTGGACGTTTCCCACAACAGCAGCTTTGAACCCACTGCAAAAGGTCACTAAATTTTCACCAACTTGCAGTTCTGTAAATTGCGCCTGGCCTCCAGAAAATTTCTGGGGTCAAAAATCGACCAAAAAATTCAGAAGAGGGCAACCTTCGAAGAAGACAATTTCAAGAGCTATATTGTACTCACGGTTTTTTTCTTTTAAGAGAAAAGAAAAAGGCGTAGGAATATGATGAATTTTAAAAATTTTCATGACATGCATACCCATATTACAAAACCCTATCAGCACACAGCAGTCAGAATGGCCATTAGGAAAAATGCTGCAAAAAATAAACGGTGAAGGGAGTGTGGAGAAATGCGTACCCTCGGCTGTAAGGGGGGGCATGTAAAGAGCCACTAACGAAAACACAACGTAGGTGCTTTGAAAAGGGAAACATTGAGCTACCAGTCCATCAATCACAACCACTGCTTGGCCTATCACCTGAGAAAATGAGAATCAAAAAGTCACAGGCTGGCAAACCAGTATGCCAGCAATATTTACCATAGCCAGCACTTGGAAGCAATGAAAATGTCCATCAACCGAGGAATGCACCAAGAAGAAGTGGTCCACGTACACAATGGGATATTACTCTAATAATAAATATAAATTAAATTTAAAAACAAAGAAAAGCAAGGAGACATCAACATTTGTGGGTTTATCCGGGCACATTGCACTCTAATTTATAACCGAAGAACACCACTGGCCGGTAGGTCTGTTTCCCTAGTACCAGCAAGGGGAACGTAGAAAGATTGCCGCTCTCTGGCCGTTACCTGCAAAAGCAGGTTTAAAGCCTGAGCTAATGGTCACTTCATATGAACAAGTACTGCAGGGCTGTAAATGAAACCTGCCCTCAAAATGTCTTGAGGGAGATCATGGCCAAAATATTTCAAATGGTGACACATACTTTAAGAAAACACTTTGAAGAAATAAGCTCTCATCACAGCTGGAAAAATAAAAAGGACATGTCTTACAGCTCAATTTCAACGCATTATGAGACACATGCAAATTCAACCACAAAGAGGTATCAGCTCACACCACTCAGAATAACCATCAGCAAAAACTACAAAGAATAAATGCTGAAGGTGCTGGGAAGAAATGCATACCCTCCGCTTTAAGTGGGACGTAACCTGGAAAGAGCCACTAAAGAGAACGGAATAGAGGTGCCTTTAAAAGGTAAACATTGAGCTACCATATGACCCAGCAGACCTATTCCTGGACCTATAACCTAAGAAGACAGAATTGGAAGGACACAGGTACGCAAATCTGCATTGCATAGTATAACAATCGCCAAGATATGGAAGTAACCAAAAAGTCCAACGACAGATGGGTGGAGAAAGAAGAACTGCTCCATGTACAGATGGAATATGAGCTAGTGAAAAAATGAAACAATGCCATTTGCAGCACCATAGATGAGTCTAGAAGTAATCACGCAGCTTGGAGTAAGTGAGAAAGCGAAAGACACATATCCTATCCTATCACATATAGGTGTTACCGAAAAAATGATACAAACAAAGGTATTTCCACAGAGAAACACTATCATAGATTCATTAAAAAAACTTATGGTTCACCAAATGGAAAGGTGTGAGGATTGGATACATTACCGTATTGAGGTTAACAGAGAGATACAAACACATGTGAAATATATAATCACCAAAGACCTACGCTATACCAAGAGAAGACTACTCAACATTGTGTCGTAACAGACATGGGAAAAGGATCCGAAGAAAAATAGATATATGTATATGTGTGAAAGAACCACATCTTGCACACCTAGAACAAACAAAACATTGTAATCAAGTTTGCTGTGATAAAAAATAAAAATTAAGTTAAAAATACCAACAAGAAGTAATGAGACATAAACTTAAAGGGCTTTTTCCTCGCACATTCCATTCTAATTTACAACCTAGAACACCACTTCCACTAAGGCTCTGTTGCCCTAGTAACCAGATTTGGTAAAGGAGAAATGCTGCCGCCTTGTGGCCGATTCCCGCAACAGCAGCTTTTAACCCACAGCTAATGGTCACTTACCATTCACAAGGACTCAGGGCTGTAAAGGACACCTGCCCTCAAATTGTGCTGAAGTAGGGAATGGATAAAAAAAATTCAAAACAGGCAAAATGTTCACGAAGCTCGTATGAAGAGGTAAGTTTTACTCACTCTCTTTTTAAAGAAAGGAAAATGGATAAAAGCTCAACCTCAGGAAGTATTAGACTCATGCAATCTAATCTACAAAAAGTTTTCAACTCACACCCGTCGACTGACCGTTGGCAAAAAGTCTACAAACAATCAATGCTGAAGAGGTTTTAGAGAACTGTGTACCCTCTAGCTGCTGGTGAGATGTAAAAGGGTTAAACGCTAATAATGAGAACAGAAAGGAGCTGCGTTGAAAAGGAAAAATTGAGGTACCATTCAATCCAGCAGGCGCACCAATGGGCCTCTCACCTGAGAAGACCAGAATGAAGAAGACCCGGGCTGCAAAAGCTGCACTGCAGCCTTATTCACAATAGACAAGACAGTGAAGCAACCAAAATGTCCATCAACAGATGAAAGGAAAAAGCAGAAGCGGCCCATGTACACAATGAATACTAGCCATGGAAAACAATGAAACACTGCTCTTTGAGACACCATAGATGATCTTGGAGATAATCACAGAACATGAGGTAAGTCGGAAAGCAAAAGTCCTATATCCTATGATATCACTTATACGCGTTCTCTAATAACTGACACAAATGAACATATTTCCACAGAGAAAGTCAATCACAGACTTATTAAAAAAAACTATGCTTATCTACAAGGAAAGGTGGGGGGAATGGATAAATGAAGATTAGCGTTACCATATGTATACAAATACATATTATATACATATATCAAAAAGACCGACCATATAGCAAGGAAGGTTTACGGAACACTGTGTAATAATTTACACGGGAAGAGGATCTCTACATAAATAGGTATATAGAATATGTAGATGAACCAGAGTATGTACACCTTGGACAAGCAACATTCTAACCATTACCCCAATTGAAAAAATTAAAACAACCAACTAGGAGTAATGAGACATAAACTTATGGGGGGTTCTCCTGGCACATTCCATTCAAATTTACAACCTAGGCAAACGACTTCCAGAACGGCTCTGCTGCCCTAGTACCCAGATTTGGGAATGGAGAAATGCTGCATCCTTGTGGCCGTTTCCCACAACAGCAGCTTTAAACCCACTGCAAAAGGTCACTAAATATTCACCAATTGCAGGTCTGTAAATGACACCTGCCCTCCAAAAGATACTGAGGTCGAAAATCGACCAAAAAACTCTAGAGTGCAACCTTCCAAAAAGAAAATTTGAAGAGGTATATTGTACTCACACCTTTTTTCTTTTTTCTTTTAACAGAAAAGGAAAAGGCGTGGAAAAAGGATGAATTGTAGGAATTTTTACAGACATGTAAACCCAAATTACAAAAACCTATCAGCTCACACCAGTCAGAATGGCCATCAACAAAAATGCGGCAAACGATAAACGCTGACGTGATTGTGGAGAAATGCGTACCCTCGATTCTAAGGGGGACGTGGTAAGAGCCACTGATGAAAGCACAATTGAGGTGCCTTGAAAAGGTAAACGTTGAGCTACCATACCAATCAATCAATCAATCATACCCACTGCTGGGTCTATCACCTGAGAAAATGAAAATCAAAAATCGCAGGCTGGCAATCCTGCACTCCAGCAATATTTACCATAGGCAACACTTGGAAGCAACGAAAATGTCCATCAACAGAGGAATGCACCAAGAAGAAGTGGTCCATGTACACAATGGAATATTAGCCATGGAAAACATTGAAGCACTGCTCTTTGAGGCACCATAGATGAGCCTGGAGATAATCACAAAACATGAAGTAGGTCGGAAAGCAAAAGACCTATATCTTATATTATCACTTATGGCATTATCTAATAACTGACACAGATGAACATATTTCTAAAGAGAAAGACACTCACAGGCGTAGAACACAAACTATGCTCATCTAAAAGGAAAGGAGGGGGGAAATTGAGAAATGAAGATTAGTGTTACTATACATATTCAAATACATATTATATACATGTATCAAAAAGACCGAACATATAACAAGGGAGGTCGACGGAACAGTGTAATATTTTACATGGGAAGAGGATCTGTACATTAATAGACATACATAATGTCCAAATGAACCAGATTGTGTACACCTAGGACAAACAGTATTCTAAACTTTACCCAGATTAAAAAAATTTTAAAAACCAAGAAGAAGTAATGAGACATAAACTTATGGGGATTTCTCCTGGCAAATTCCATTCTAATTTACAACCTAGGACAATGACTTCCAGAAAGGCTCTGCTGCCCTAGAACCAGGACTGGGGAATGGAGAAATGCTACCTCCTTGTGGACGTTTCCCACAACAGCAGCTTTGAACCCACTGCAAAAGGTCACTAAATTTTCACCAACTTGCAGTTCTGTAAATTGCGCCTGGCCTCCAGAAAATTTCTGGGGTCAAAAATCGACCAAAAAATTCAGAAGAGGGCAACCTTCGAAGAAGACAATTTCAAGAGCTATATTGTACTCACGGTTTTTTTCTTTTAAGAGAAAAGAAAAAGGCGTAGGAATATGATGAATTTTAAAAATTTTCATGACATGCATACCCATATTACAAAACCCTATCAGCACACAGCAGTCAGAATGGCCATTAGGAAAAATGCTGCAAAAAATAAACGGTGAAGGGAGTGTGGAGAAATGCGTACCCTCGGCTGTAAGGGGGGGCATGTAAAGAGCCACTAACGAAAACACAACGTAGGTGCTTTGAAAAGGGAAACATTGAGCTACCAGTCCATCAATCACAACCACTGCTTGGCCTATCACCTGAGAAAATGAGAATCAAAAAGTCACAGGCTGGCAAACCAGTATGCCAGCAATATTTACCATAGCCAGCACTTGGAAGCAATGAAAATGTCCATCAACCGAGGAATGCACCAAGAAGAAGTGGTCCACGTACACAATGGGATATTACTCTAATAATAAATATAAATTAAATTTAAAAACAAAGAAAAGCAAGGAGACATCAACATTTGTGGGTTTATCCGGGCACATTGCACTCTAATTTATAACCGAAGAACACCACTGGCCGGTAGGTCTGTTTCCCTAGTACCAGCAAGGGGAACGTAGAAAGATTGCCGCTCTCTGGCCGTTACCTGCAAAAGCAGGTTTAAAGCCTGAGCTAATGGTCACTTCATATGAACAAGTACTGCAGGGCTGTAAATGAAACCTGCCCTCAAAATGTCTTGAGGGAGATCATGGCCAAAATATTTCAAATGGTGACACATACTTTAAGAAAACACTTTGAAGAAATAAGCTCTCATCACAGCTGGAAAAATAAAAAGGACATGTCTTACAGCTCAATTTCAACGCATTATGAGACACATGCAAATTCAACCACAAAGAGGTATCAGCTCACACCACTCAGAATAACCATCAGCAAAAACTACAAAGAATAAATGCTGAAGGTGCTGGGAAGAAATGCATACCCTCCGCTTTAAGTGGGACGTAACCTGGAAAGAGCCACTAAAGAGAACGGAATAGAGGTGCCTTTAAAAGGTAAACATTGAGCTACCATATGACCCAGCAGACCTATTCCTGGACCTATAACCTAAGAAGACAGAATTGGAAGGACACAGGTACGCAAATCTGCATTGCATAGTATAACAATCGCCAAGATATGGAAGTAACCAAAAAGTCCAACGACAGATGGGTGGAGAAAGAAGAACTGCTCCATGTACAGATGGAATATGAGCTAGTGAAAAAATGAAACAATGCCATTTGCAGCACCATAGATGAGTCTAGAAGTAATCACGCAGCTTGGAGTAAGTGAGAAAGCGAAAGACACATATCCTATCCTATCACATATAGGTGTTACCGAAAAAATGATACAAACAAAGGTATTTCCACAGAGAAACACTATCATAGATTCATTAAAAAAACTTATGGTTCACCAAATGGAAAGGTGTGAGGATTGGATACATTACCGTATTGAGGTTAACAGAGAGATACAAACACATGTGAAATATATAATCACCAAAGACCTACGCTATACCAAGAGAAGACTACTCAACATTGTGTCGTAACAGACATGGGAAAAGGATCCGAAGAAAAATAGATATATGTATATGTGTGAAAGAACCACATCTTGCACACCTAGAACAAACAAAACATTGTAATCAAGTTTGCTGTGATAAAAAATAAAAATTAAGTTAAAAATACCAACAAGAAGTAATGAGACATAAACTTAAAGGGCTTTTTCCTCGCACATTCCATTCTAATTTACAACCTAGAACACCACTTCCACTAAGGCTCTGTTGCCCTAGTAACCAGATTTGGTAAAGGAGAAATGCTGCCGCCTTGTGGCCGATTCCCGCAACAGCAGCTTTTAACCCACAGCTAATGGTCACTTACCATTCACAAGGACTCAGGGCTGTAAAGGACACCTGCCCTCAAATTGTGCTGAAGTAGGGAATGGATAAAAAAAATTCAAAACAGGCAAAATGTTCACGAAGCTCGTATGAAGAGGTAAGTTTTACTCACTCTCTTTTTAAAGAAAGGAAAATGGATAAAAGCTCAACCTCAGGAAGTATTAGACTCATGCAATCTAATCTACAAAAAGTTTTCAACTCACACCCGTCGACTGACCGTTGGCAAAAAGTCTACAAACAATCAATGCTGAAGAGGTTTTAGAGAACTGTGTACCCTCTAGCTGCTGGTGAGATGTAAAAGGGTTAAACGCTAATAATGAGAACAGAAAGGAGCTGCGTTGAAAAGGAAAAATTGAGGTACCATTCAATCCAGCAGGCGCACCAATGGGCCTCTCACCTGAGAAGACCAGAATGAAGAAGACCCGGGCTGCAAAAGCTGCACTGCAGCCTTATTCACAATAGACAAGACAGTGAAGCAACCAAAATGTCCATCAACAGATGAAAGGAAAAAGCAGAAGCGGCCCATGTACACAATGAATACTAGCCATGGAAAACAATGAAACACTGCTCTTTGAGACACCATAGATGATCTTGGAGATAATCACAGAACATGAGGTAAGTCGGAAAGCAAAAGTCCTATATCCTATGATATCACTTATACGCGTTCTCTAATAACTGACACAAATGAACATATTTCCACAGAGAAAGTCAATCACAGACTTATTAAAAAAAACTATGCTTATCTACAAGGAAAGGTGGGGGGAATGGATAAATGAAGATTAGCGTTACCATATGTATACAAATACATATTATATACATATATCAAAAAGACCGACCATATAGCAAGGAAGGTTTACGGAACACTGTGTAATAATTTACACGGGAAGAGGATCTCTACATAAATAGGTATATAGAATATGTAGATGAACCAGAGTATGTACACCTTGGACAAGCAACATTCTAACCATTACCCCAATTGAAAAAATTAAAACAACCAACTAGGAGTAATGAGACATAAACTTATGGGGGGTTCTCCTGGCACATTCCATTCAAATTTACAACCTAGGCAAACGACTTCCAGAACGGCTCTGCTGCCCTAGTACCCAGATTTGGGAATGGAGAAATGCTGCATCCTTGTGGCCGTTTCCCACAACAGCAGCTTTAAACCCACTGCAAAAGGTCACTAAATATTCACCAATTGCAGGTCTGTAAATGACACCTGCCCTCCAAAAGATACTGAGGTCGAAAATCGACCAAAAAACTCTAGAGTGCAACCTTCCAAAAAGAAAATTTGAAGAGGTATATTGTACTCACACCTTTTTTCTTTTTTCTTTTAACAGAAAAGGAAAAGGCGTGGAAAAAGGATGAATTGTAGGAATTGTTACAGACATGTAAACCCAAATTACAAAAACCTATCAGCTCACACCAGTCAGAATGGCCATCAACAAAAATGCGGCAAACGATAAACGCTGACGTGATTGTGGAGAAATGCGTACCCTCGATTCTAAGGGGGACGTGGTAAGAGCCACTGATGAAAGCACAATTGAGGTGCCTTGAAAAGGTAAACGTTGAGCTACCATACCAATCAATCAATCAATCATACCCACTGCTGGGTCTATCACCTGAGAAAATGAAAATCAAAAATCGCAGGCTGGCAATCCTGCACTCCAGCAATATTTACCATAGGCAACACTTGGAAGCAACGAAAATGTCCATCAACAGAGGAATGCACCAAGAAGAAGTGGTCCATGTACACAATGGAATATTAGCCATGGAAAACATTGAAGCACTGCTCTTTGAGGCACCATAGATGAGCCTGGAGATAATCACAAAACATGAAGTAGGTCGGAAAGCAAAAGACCTATATCTTATATTATCACTTATGGCATTATCTAATAACTGACACAGATGAACATATTTCTAAAGAGAAAGACACTCACAGGCGTAGAACACAAACTATGCTCATCTAAAAGGAAAGGAGGGGGGAAATTGAGAAATGAAGATTAGTGTTACTATACATATTCAAATACATATTATATACATGTATCAAAAAGACCGAACATATAACAAGGGAGGTCGACGGAACAGTGTAATATTTTACATGGGAAGAGGATCTGTACATTAATAGACATACATAATGTCCAAATGAACCAGATTGTGTACACCTAGGACAAACAGTATTCTAAACTTTACCCAGATTAAAAAAATTTTAAAAACCAAGAAGAAGTAATGAGACATAAACTTATGGGGATTTCTCCTGGCAAATTCCATTCTAATTTACAACCTAGGACAATGACTTCCAGAAAGGCTCTGCTGCCCTAGAACCAGGACTGGGGAATGGAGAAATGCTACCTCCTTGTGGACGTTTCCCACAACAGCAGCTTTGAACCCACTGCAAAAGGTCACTAAATTTTCACCAACTTGCAGTTCTGTAAATTGCGCCTGGCCTCCAGAAAATTTCTGGGGTCAAAAATCGACCAAAAAATTCAGAAGAGGGCAACCTTCGAAGAAGACAATTTCAAGAGCTATATTGTACTCACGGTTTTTTTCTTTTAAGAGAAAAGAAAAAGGCGTAGGAATATGATGAATTTTAAAAATTTTCATGACATGCATACCCATATTACAAAACCCTATCAGCACACAGCAGTCAGAATGGCCATTAGGAAAAATGCTGCAAAAAATAAACGGTGAAGGGAGTGTGGAGAAATGCGTACCCTCGGCTGTAAGGGGGGGCATGTAAAGAGCCAGTAACGAAAACACAACGTAGGTGCTTTGAAAAGGGAAACATTGAGCTACCAGTCCATCAATCACAACCACTGCTTGGCCTATCACCTGAGAAAATGAGAATCAAAATGTCACAGGCTGGCAACCCAGTATGCCAGCAATATTTACCATAGCCAGCACTTGGAAGCAATGAAGATGTCCATCAACCGAGGAATGCACCAAGAAGAAGTGGTCCACGTACACAATGGAATATTACTCTAATAATAAATATAAATTAAATTTAAAAACAAAGAAAAGCAAGGAGACATCAACATTTGTGGGTTTATCCGGGCACATTGCACTCTAATTTATAACCGAAGAACACCACTGGCCGGTAGGTCTGTTTCCCTAGTACCAGCAAGGGGAACGTAGAAAGATTGCCGCTCTCTGGCCGTTACCTGCAAAAGCAGGTTTAAAGCCTGAGCTAATGGTCACTTCATATGAACAAGTACTGCAGGGCTGTAAATGAAACCTGCCCTCAAAATGTCTTGAGGGAGATCATGGCCAAAATATTTCAAATGGTGACACATACTTTAAGAAAACACTTTGAAGAAATAAGTTCTCATCACAGCTGGAAAAGTAAAAAGGACATGTCTTACAGCTCAATTTCAACGCATTATGAGACACATGCAAATTCAACCACAAAGAGGTATCAGCTCACACCACTCAGAATAACCATCAGCAAAAACTACAAAGAATAAATGCTGAAGGTGCTGGGAAGAAATGCATACCCTCCACTTTAAGTGGGACGTAACCTGGAAAGAGCCACTAAAGAGAACAGAATAGAGGTGCCTTTAAGAGGTAAACATTGAGCTACCATATGATCCAGCAGACCTATTCCTGGACCTATAACCTAAGAAGACAGAATTGGAAGGACACAGGTACGCAAATCTGCATTGCATAGTATAACAATCGCCAAGATATGGAAGTAACCAAAAAGTCCAACGACAGATGGGTGGACAAAGAAGAACTGCTCCATGTACAGATGGAATATGAGCTAGTGAAAAAATGAAACAATGCCATTTGCAGCACCATAGATGAGTCTAGAAGTAATCACGCAACTTGGAGTAAGTGAGAAAGCGAAAGACACATATCCTATCCTATCACATATAGGTGTTACCGAAAAAATGATACAAACAAAGGTATTTCCACAGAGAAACACTATCATAGATTCATTTAAAAAACTTATGGTTCACCAAATGGAAAGGTGTGAGGATTGGATACATTACCGTATTGAGGTTAACAGAGAGATACAAACACATGTGAAATATATAATCACCAAAGACCTACGCAATACCAAGAGAAGACTACTCAACATTGTGTCGTAACCTACATGGGAAAAGGATCCGAAGAAAAATAGATATATGTATATGTGTGAAAGAACCACATCTTGCACACCTGGAACAAACAAAACATTGTAATCAAGTTTGCTGTGATAAAAAATAAAAATTAAGTTAAAAATACCAACAAGAAGTAATGAGACATAAACTTAAAGGGCTTTTTCCTCTCACATTCCATTCTAATTTACAACCTAGAACACCACTTCCAGTAAGGCTCTGTTGCCCTAGTAACCAGATTTGGTAAAGGAGAAATGCTGCCGCCTTGTGGCCGATTCCCGCAACAGCAGCTTTTAACCCACAGCTAATGGTCACTTACCATTCACAAGGACTCAGGGCTGTAAAGGACGCCTGCCCTCAAAATTGTGCTGAGGTAGGGAATGGATAAATAAAATTCAAAACAGGCAAAATGTTCACGAAGCTCGTATGAAGAGGTAAGTTTTACTCACTCTCTTTTTAAAGAAAGGAAAATGGATAAAAGCTCAACCTCAGGAAGTATTAGACTCATGCAATCTAATCTACAAAAAGTTTTCAACTCACACCCGTCGACTGACCGTTGGCAAAAAGTCTACAAACAATCAATGCTGAAGAGGTTTTAGAGAACTGTGTACCCTCTAGCTGCTGGTGAGATGTAAAAGGGTTAAACGCTAATAATGAGAACAGAAAGGAGCTGCGTTGAAAAGGAAAAATTGAGGTACCATTCAATCCAGCAGGCGCACCAATGGGCCTCTCACCTGAGAAGACCAGAATGAAGAAGACCCGGGCTGCAAAAGCTGCACTGCAGCCTTATTCACAATAGACAAGACAGTGAAGCAACCAAAATGTCCATCAACAGATGAAAGGAAAAAGCAGAAGCGGCCCATGTACACAATGAATACTAGCCATGGAAAACAATGAAACACTGCTCTTTGAGACACCATAGATGATCTTGGAGATAATCACAGAACATGAGGTAAGTCGGAAAGCAAAAGTCCTATATCCTATGATATCACTTATACGCGTTCTCTAATAACTGACACAAATGAACATATTTCCACTGAGAAAGTCAATCACAGACTTATTAAAAAAAACTATGCTTATCTACAAGGAAAGGTGGGGGGAATGGATACATGAAGATTAGCGTTACCATATGTATACAAATACATATTATATACATATATCAAAAAGACCGACCATATAGCAAGGAAGGTTTACAGAACACTGTGTAATAATTTACACGGGAAGAGGATCTCTACATAAATAGGTATATAGAATATGTAGATGAACCAGAGTATGTACACCTTGGACAAGCAACATTCTAACCATTACCCCAATTGAAAAAATTAAAACAACCAACTAGGAGTAATGAGACATAAACTTATGGGGGGTTCTCCTGGCACATTCCATTCAAATTTACAACCTAGGCAAACGACTTCCAGAACGGCTCTGCTGCCCTAGTACCCAGATTTGGGAATGGAGAAATGCTGCATCCTTGTGGCCGTTTCCCACAACAGCAGCTTTAAACCCACTGCAAAAGGTCACTAAATATTCACCAATTGCAGGTCTGTAAATGACACCTGCCCTCCAAAAGATACTGAGGTCGAAAATCGACCAAAAAACTCTAGAGTGCAACCTTCCAAAAAGAAAATTTGAAGAGGTATATTGTACTCACACCTTTTTTCTTTTTTCTTTTAACAGAAAAGGAAAAGGCGTGGAAAAAGGATGAATTGTAGGAATTTTTACAGACATGTAAACCCAAATTACAAAAACCTATCAGCTCACACCAGTCAGAATGGCCATCAACAAAAATGCGGCAAACGATAAACGCTGACGTGATTGTGGAGAAATGCGTACCCTCGATTCTAAGGGGGACGTGGTAAGAGCCACTGATGAAAGCACAATTGAGGTGCCTTGAAAAGGTAAACGTTGAGCTACCATACCAATCAATCAATCAATCATACCCACTGCTGGGTCTATCACCTGAGAAAATGAAAATCAAAAATCGCAGGCTGGCAATCCTGCACTCCAGCAATATTTACCATAGGCAACACTTGGAAGCAACGAAAATGTCCATCAACAGAGGAATGCACCAAGAAGAAGTGGTCCATGTACACAATGGAATATTAGCCATGGAAAACATTGAAGCACTGCTCTTTGAGGCACCATAGATGAGCCTGGAGATAATCACAAAACATGAAGTAGGTCGGAAAGCAAAAGACCTATATCTTATATTATCACTTATGGCATTATCTAATAACTGACACAGATGAACATATTTCTAAAGAGAAAGACACTCACAGGCGTAGAACACAAACTATGCTCATCTAAAAGGAAAGGAGGGGGGAAATTGAGAAATGAAGATTAGTGTTACTATACATATTCAAATACATATTATATACATGTATCAAAAAGACCGAACATATAACAAGGGAGGTCGACGGAACAGTGTAATATTTTACATGGGAAGAGGATCTGTACATTAATAGACATACATAATGTCCAAATGAACCAGATTGTGTACACCTAGGACAAACAGTATTCTAAACTTTACCCAGATTAAAAAAATTTTAAAAACCAAGAAGAAGTAATGAGACATAAACTTATGGGGATTTCTCCTGGCAAATTCCATTCTAATTTACAACCTAGGACAATGACTTCCAGAAAGGCTCTGCTGCCCTAGAACCAGGACTGGGGAATGGAGAAATGCTACCTCCTTGTGGACGTTTCCCACAACAGCAGCTTTGAACCCACTGCAAAAGGTCACTAAATTTTCACCAACTTGCAGTTCTGTAAATTGCGCCTGGCCTCCAGAAAATTTCTGGGGTCAAAAATCGACCAAAAAATTCAGAAGAGGGCAACCTTCGAAGAAGACAATTTCAAGAGCTATATTGTACTCACGGTTTTTTTCTTTTAAGAGAAAAGAAAAAGGCGTAGGAATATGATGAATTTTAAAAATTTTCATGACATGCATACCCATATTACAAAACCCTATCAGCACACAGCAGTCAGAATGGCCATTAGGAAAAATGCTGCAAAAAATAAACGGTGAAGGGAGTGTGGAGAAATGCGTACCCTCGGCTGTAAGGGGGGGCATGTAAAGAGCCACTAACGAAAACACAACGTAGGTGCTTTGAAAAGGGAAACATTGAGCTACCAGTCCATCAATCACAACCACTGCTTGGCCTATCACCTGAGAAAATGAGAATCAAAAAGTCACAGGCTGGCAAACCAGTATGCCAGCAATATTTACCATAGCCAGCACTTGGAAGCAATGAAAATGTCCATCAACCGAGGAATGCACCAAGAAGAAGTGGTCCACGTACACAATGGAATATTACTCTAATAATAAATATAAATTAAATTTAAAAACAAAGAAAAGCAAGGAGACATCAACATTTGTGGGTTTATCCGGGCACATTGCACTCTAATTTATAACCGAAGAACACCACTGGCCGGTAGGTCTGTTTCCCTAGTACCAGCAAGGGGAACGTAGAAAGATTGCCGCTCTCTGGCCGTTACCTGCAAAAGCAGGTTTAAAGCCTGAGCTAATGGTCACTTCATATGAACAAGTACTGCAGGGCTGTAAATGAAACCTGCCCTCAAAATGTCTTGAGGGAGATCATGGCCAAAATATTTCAAATGGTGACACATACTTTAAGAAAACACTTTGAAGAAATAAGCTCTCATCACAGCTGGAAAAATAAAAAGGACATGTCTTACAGCTCAATTTCAACGCATTATGAGACACATGCAAATTCAACCACAAAGAGGTATCAGCTCACACCACTCAGAATAACCATCAGCAAAAACTACAAAGAATAAATGCTGAAGGTGCTGGGAAGAAATGCATACCCTCCGCTTTAAGTGGGACGTAACCTGGAAAGAGCCACTAAAGAGAACGGAATAGAGGTGCCTTTAAAAGGTAAACATTGAGCTACCATATGATCCAGCAGACCTATTCCTGGACCTATAACCTAAGAAGACAGAATTGGAAGGACACAGGTACGCAAATCTGCATTGCATAGTATAACAATCGCCAAGATATGGAAGTAACCAAAAAGTCCAACGACAGATGGGTGGACAAAGAAGAACTGCTCCATGTACAGATGGAATATGAGCTAGTGAAAAAATGAAACAATGCCATTTGCAGCACCATAGATGAGTCTAGAAGTAATCACGCAGCTTGGAGTAAGTGAGAAAGCGAAAGACACATATCCTATCCTATCACATATAGGTGTTACCGAAAAAATGATACAAACAAAGGTATTTCCACAGAGAAACACTATCATAGATTCATTTAAAAAACTTATGGTTCACCAAATGGAAAGGTGTGAGGATTGGATACATTACCGTATTGAGGTTAACAGAGAGATACAAACACATGTGAAATATATAATCACCAAAGACCTACGCTATACCAAGAGAAGACTACTCAACATTGTGTCGTAACAGACATGGGAAAAGGATCCGAAGAAAAATAGATATATGTATATGTGTGAAAGAACCACATCTTGCACACCTAGAACAAACAAAACATTGTAATCAAGTTTGCTGTGATAAAAAATAAAAATTAAGTTAAAAATACCAACAAGAAGTAATGAGACATAAACTTAAAGGGCTTTTTCCTCGCACATTCCATTCTAATTTACAACCTAGAACACCACTTCCACTAAGGCTCTGTTGCCCTAGTAACCAGATTTGGTAAAGGAGAAATGCTGCCGCCTTGTGGCCGATTCCCGCAACAGCAGCTTTTAACCCACAGCTAATGGTCACTTACCATTCACAAGGACTCAGGGCTGTAAAGGACACCTGCCCTCAAATTGTGCTGAAGTAGGGAATGGATAAAAAAAATTCAAAACAGGCAAAATGTTCACGAAGCTCGTATGAAGAGGTAAGTTTTACTCACTCTCTTTTTAAAGAAAGGAAAATGGATAAAAGCTCAACCTCAGGAAGTATTAGACTCATGCAATCTAATCTACAAAAAGTTTTCAACTCACACCCGTCGACTGACCGTTGGCAAAAAGTCTACAAACAATCAATGCTGAAGAGGTTTTAGAGAACTGTGTACCCTCTAGCTGCTGGTGAGATGTAAAAGGGTTAAACGCTAATAATGAGAACAGAAAGGAGCTGCGTTGAAAAGGAAAAATTGAGGTACCATTCAATCCAGCAGGCGCACCAATGGGCCTCTCACCTGAGAAGACCAGAATGAAGAAGACCCGGGCTGCAAAAGCTGCACTGCAGCCTTATTCACAATAGACAAGACAGTGAAGCAACCAAAATGTCCATCAACAGATGAAAGGAAAAAGCAGAAGCGGCCCATGTACACAATGAATACTAGCCATGGAAAACAATGAAACACTGCTCTTTGAGACACCATAGATGATCTTGGAGATAATCACAGAACATGAGGTAAGTCGGAAAGCAAAAGTCCTATATCCTATGATATCACTTATACGCGTTCTCTAATAACTGACACAAATGAACATATTTCCACAGAGAAAGTCAATCACAGACTTATTAAAAAAAACTATGCTTATCTACAAGGAAAGGTGGGGGGAATGGATACATGAAGATTAGCGTTACCATATGTATACAAATACATATTATATACATATATCAAAAAGACCGACCATATAGCAAGGAAGGTTTACGGAACACTGTGTAATAATTTACACGGGAAGAGGATCTCTACATAAATAGGTATATAGAATATGTAGATGAACCAGAGTATGTACACCTTGGACAAGCAACATTCTAACCATTACCCCAATTGAAAAAATTAAAACAACCAACTAGGAGTAATGAGACATAAACTTATGGGGGGTTCTCCTGGCACATTCCATTCAAATTTACAACCTAGGCAAACGACTTCCAGAACGGCTCTGCTGCCCTAGTACCCAGATTTGGGAATGGAGAAATGCTGCATCCTTGTGGCCGTTTCCCACAACAGCAGCTTTAAACCCACTGCAAAAGGTCACTAAATATTCACCAATTGCAGGTCTGTAAATGACACCTGCCCTCCAAAAGATACTGAGGTCGAAAATCGACCAAAAAACTCTAGAGTGCAACCTTCCAAAAAGAAAATTTGAAGAGGTATATTGTACTCACACCTTTTTTCTTTTTTCTTTTAACAGAAAAGGAAAAGGCGTGGAAAAAGGATGAATTGTAGGAATTTTTACAGACATGTAAACCCAAATTACAAAAACCTATCAGCTCACACCAGTCAGAATGGCCATCAACAAAAATGCGGCAAACGATAAACGCTGACGTGATTGTGGAGAAATGCGTACCCTCGATTCTAAGGGGGACGTGGTAAGAGCCACTGATGAAAGCACAATTGAGGTGCCTTGAAAAGGTAAACGTTGAGCTACCATACCAATCAATCAATCATACCCACTGCTGGGTCTATCACCTGAGAAAATGAAAATCAAAAATCGCAGGCTGGCAATCCTGCACTCCAGCAATATTTACCATAGGCAACACTTGGAAGCAACGAAAATGTCCATCAACAGAGGAATGCACCAAGAAGAAGTGGTCCATGTACACAATGGAATATTAGCCATGGAAAACATTGAAGCACTGCTCTTTGAGGCACCATAGATGAGCCTGGAGATAATCACAAAACATGAAGTAGGTCGGAAAGCAAAAGACCTATATCTTATATTATCACTTATGGCATTATCTAATAACTGACACAGATGAACATATTTCTAAAGAGAAAGACACTCACAGGCGTAGAACACAAACTATGCTCATCTAAAAGGAAAGGAGGGGGGAAATTGAGAAATGAAGATTAGTGTTACTATACATATTCAAATACATATTATATACATGTATCAAAAAGACCGAACATATAACAAGGGAGGTCGACGGAACAGTGTAATATTTTACATGGGAAGAGGATCTGTACATTAATAGACATACATAATGTCCAAATGAACCAGATTGTGTACACCTAGGACAAACAGTATTCTAAACTTTACCCAGATTAAAAAAATTTTAAAAACCAAGAAGAAGTAATGAGACATAAACTTATGGGGATTTCTCCTGGCAAATTCCATTCTAATTTACAACCTAGGACAATGACTTCCAGAAAGGCTCTGCTGCCCTAGAACCAGGACTGGGGAATGGAGAAATGCTACCTCCTTGTGGACGTTTCCCACAACAGCAGCTTTGAACCCACTGCAAAAGGTCACTAAATTTTCACCAACTTGCAGTTCTGTAAATTGCGCCTGGCCTCCAGAAAATTTCTGGGGTCAAAAATCGACCAAAAAATTCAGAAGAGGGCAACCTTCGAAGAAGACAATTTCAAGAGCTATATTGTACTCACGGTTTTTTTCTTTTAAGAGAAAAGAAAAAGGCGTAGGAATATGATGAATTTTAAAAATTTTCATGACATGCATACCCATATTACAAAACCCTATCAGCACACAGCAGTCAGAATGGCCATTAGGAAAAATGCTGCAAAAAATAAACGGTGAAGGGAGTGTGGAGAAATGCGTACCCTCGGCTGTAAGGGGGGGCATGTAAAGAGCCACTAACGAAAACACAACGTAGGTGCTTTGAAAAGGGAAACATTGAGCTACCAGTCCATCAATCACAACCACTGCTTGGCCTATCACCTGAGAAAATGAGAATCAAAAAGTCACAGGCTGGCAAACCAGTATGCCAGCAATATTTACCATAGCCAGCACTTGGAAGCAATGAAAATGTCCATCAACCGAGGAATGCACCAAGAAGAAGTGGTCCACGTACACAATGGAATATTACTCTAATAATAAATATAAATTAAATTTAAAAACAAAGAAAAGCAAGGAGACATCAACATTTGTGGGTTTATCCGGGCACATTGCACTCTAATTTATAACCGAAGAACACCACTGGCCGGTAGGTCTGTTTCCCTAGTACCAGCAAGGGGAACGTAGAAAGATTGCCGCTCTCTGGCCGTTACCTGCAAAAGCAGGTTTAAAGCCTGAGCTAATGGTCACTTCATATGAACAAGTACTGCAGGGCTGTAAATGAAACCTGCCCTCAAAATGTCTTGAGGGAGATCATGGCCAAAATATTTCAAATGGTGACACATACTTTAAGAAAACACTTTGAAGAAATAAGTTCTCATCACAGCTGGAAAAGTAAAAAGGACATGTCTTACAGCTCAATTTCAACGCATTATGAGACACATGCAAATTCAACCACAAAGAGGTATCAGCTCACACCACTCAGAATAACCATCAGCAAAAACTACAAAGAATAAATGCTGAAGGTGCTGGGAAGAAATGCATACCCTCCACTTTAAGTGGGACGTAACCTGGAAAGAGCCACTAAAGAGAACAGAATAGAGGTGCCTTTAAGAGGTAAACATTGAGCTACCATATGATCCAGCAGACCTATTCCTGGACCTATAACCTAAGAAGACAGAATTGGAAGGACACAGGTACGCAAATCTGCATTGCATAGTATAACAATAGCCAAGATATGGAAGTAACCAAAAAGTCCAACGACAGATGGGTGGACAAAGAAGAACTGCTCCATGTACAGATGGAATATGAGCTAGTGAAAAAATGAAACAATGCCATTTGCAGCACCATAGATGAGTCTAGAAGTAATCACGCAACTTGGAGTAAGTGAGAAAGCGAAAGACACATATCCTATCCTATCACATATAGGTGTTACCGAAAAAATGATACAAACAAAGGTATTTCCACAGAGAAACACTATCATAGATTCATTTAAAAAACTTATGGTTCACCAAATGGAAAGGTGTGAGGATTGGATACATTACCGTATTGAGGTTAACAGAGAGATACAAACACATGTGAAATATATAATCACCAAAGACCTACGCAATACCAAGAGAAGACTACTCAACATTGTGTCGTAACCTACATGGGAAAAGGATCCGAAGAAAAATAGATATATGTATATGTGTGAAAGAACCACATCTTGCACACCTAGAACAAACAAAACATTGTAATCAAGTTTGCTGTGATAAAAAATAAAAATTAAGTTAAAAATACCAACAAGAAGTAATGAGACATAAACTTAAAGGGCTTTTTCCTCGCACATTCCATTCTAATTTACAACCTAGAACACCACTTCCACTAAGGCTCTGTTGCCCTAGTAACCAGATTTGGTAAAGGAGAAATGCTGCCGCCTTGTGGCCGATTCCCGCAACAGCAGCTTTTAACCCACAGCTAATGGTCACTTACCATTCACAAGGACTCAGGGCTGTAAAGGACACCTGCCCTCAAATTGTGCTGAAGTAGGGAATGGATAAAAAAAATTCAAAACAGGCAAAATGTTCACGAAGCTCGTATGAAGAGGTAAGTTTTACTCACTCTCTTTTTAAAGAAAGGAAAATGGATAAAAGCTCAACCTCAGGAAGTATTAGACTCATGCAATCTAATCTACAAAAAGTTTTCAACTCACACCCGTCGACTGACCGTTGGCAAAAAGTCTACAAACAATCAATGCTGAAGAGGTTTTAGAGAACTGTGTACCCTCTAGCTGCTGGTGAGATGTAAAAGGGTTAAACGCTAATAATGAGAACAGAAAGGAGCTGCGTTGAAAAGGAAAAATTGAGGTACCATTCAATCCAGCAGGCGCACCAATGGGTCTCTCACCTGAGAAGACCAGAATGAAGAAGACCCGGGCTGCAAAAGCTGCACTGCAGCCTTATTCACAATAGACAAGACAGTGAAGCAACCAAAATGTCCATCAACAGATGAAAGGAAAAAGCAGAAGCGGCCCATGTACACAATGAATACTAGCCATGGAAAACAATGAAACACTGCTCTTTGAGACACCATAGATGATCTTGGAGATAATCACAGAACATGAGGTAAGTCGGAAAGCAAAAGTCCTATATCCTATGATATCACTTATACGCGTTCTCTAATAACTGACACAAATGAACATATTTCCACAGAGAAAGTCAATCACAGACTTATTAAAAAAAACTATGCTTATCTACAAGGAAAGGTGGGGGGAATGGATAAATGAAGATTAGCGTTACCATATGTATACAAATACATATTATATACATATATCAAAAAGACCGACCATATAGCAAGGAAGGTTTACGGAACACTGTGTAATAATTTACACGGGAAGAGGATCTCTACATAAATAGGTATATAGAATATGTAGATGAACCAGAGTATGTACACCTTGGACAAGCAACATTCTAACCATTACCCCAATTGAAAAAATTAAAACAACCAACTAGGAGTAATGAGACATAAACTTATGGGGGGTTCTCCTGGCACATTCCATTCAAATTTACAACCTAGGCAAACGACTTCCAGAACGGCTCTGCTGCCCTAGTACCCAGATTTGGGAATGGAGAAATGCTGCATCCTTGTGGCCGTTTCCCACAACAGCAGCTTTAAACCCACTGCAAAAGGTCACTAAATATTCACCAATTGCAGGTCTGTAAATGACACCTGCCCTCCAAAAGATACTGAGGTCGAAAATCGACCAAAAAACTCTAGAGTGCAACCTTCCAAAAAGAAAATTTGAAGAGGTATATTGTACTCACACCTTTTTTCTTTTTTCTTTTAACAGAAAAGGAAAAGGCGTGGAAAAAGGATGAATTGTAGGAATTTTTACAGACATGTAAACCCAAATTACAAAAACCTATCAGCTCACACCAGTCAGAATGGCCATCAACAAAAATGCGGCAAACGATAAACGCTGACGTGATTGTGGAGAAATGCGTACCCTCGATTCTAAGGGGGACGTGGTAAGAGCCACTGATGAAAGCACAATTGAGGTGCCTTGAAAAGGTAAACGTTGAGCTACCATACCAATCAATCAATCATACCCACTGCTGGGTCTATCACCTGAGAAAATGAAAATCAAAAATCGCAGGCTGGCAATCCTGCACTCCAGCAATATTTACCATAGGCAACACTTGGAAGCAACGAAAATGTCCATCAACAGAGGAATGCACCAAGAAGAAGTGGTCCATGTACACAATGGAATATTAGCCATGGAAAACATTGAAGCACTGCTCTTTGAGGCACCATAGATGAGCCTGGAGATAATCACAAAACATGAAGTAGGTCGGAAAGCAAAAGACCTATATCTTATATTATCACTTATGGCATTATCTAATAACTGACACAGATGAACATATTTCTAAAGAGAAAGACACTCACAGGCGTAGAACACAAACTATGCTCATCTAAAAGGAAAGGAGGGGGGAAATTGAGAAATGAAGATTAGTGTTACTATACATATTCAAATACATATTATATACATGTATCAAAAAGACCGAACATATAACAAGGGAGGTCGACGGAACAGTGTAATATTTTACATGGGAAGAGGATCTGTACATTAATAGACATACATAATGTCCAAATGAACCAGATTGTGTACACCTAGGACAAACAGTATTCTAAACTTTACCCAGATTAAAAAAATTTTAAAAACCAAGAAGAAGTAATGAGACATAAACTTATGGGGATTTCTCCTGGCAAATTCCATTCTAATTTACAACCTAGGACAATGACTTCCAGAAAGGCTCTGCTGCCCTAGAACCAGGACTGGGGAATGGAGAAATGCTACCTCCTTGTGGACGTTTCCCACAACAGCAGCTTTGAACCCACTGCAAAAGGTCACTAAATTTTCACCAACTTGCAGTTCTGTAAATTGCGCCTGGCCTCCAGAAAATTTCTGGGGTCAAAAATCGACCAAAAAATTCAGAAGAGGGCAACCTTCGAAGAAGACAATTTCAAGAGCTATATTGTACTCACGGTTTTTTTCTTTTAAGAGAAAAGAAAAAGGCGTAGGAATATGATGAATTTTAAAAATTTTCATGACATGCATACCCATATTACAAAACCCTATCAGCACACAGCAGTCAGAATGGCCATTAGGAAAAATGCTGCAAAAAATAAACGGTGAAGGGAGTGTGGAGAAATGCGTACCCTCGGCTGTAAGGGGGGGCATGTAAAGAGCCACTAACGAAAACACAACGTAGGTGCTTTGAAAAGGGAAACATTGAGCTACCAGTCCATCAATCACAACCACTGCTTGGCCTATCACCTGAGAAAATGAGAATCAAAAAGTCACAGGCTGGCAAACCAGTATGCCAGCAATATTTACCATAGCCAGCACTTGGAAGCAATGAAAATGTCCATCAACCGAGGAATGCACCAAGAAGAAGTGGTCCACGTACACAATGGAATATTACTCTAATAATAAATATAAATTAAATTTAAAAACAAAGAAAAGCAAGGAGACATCAACATTTGTGGGTTTATCCGGGCACATTGCACTCTAATTTATAACCGAAGAACACCACTGGCCGGTAGGTCTGTTTCCCTAGTACCAGCAAGGGGAACGTAGAAAGATTGCCGCTCTCTGGCCGTTACCTGCAAAAGCAGGTTTAAAGCCTGAGCTAATGGTCACTTCATATGAACAAGTACTGCAGGGCTGTAAATGAAACCTGCCCTCAAAATGTCTTGAGGGAGATCATGGCCAAAATATTTCAAATGGTGACACATACTTTAAGAAAACACTTTGAAGAAATAAGCTCTCATCACAGCTGGAAAAATAAAAAGGACATGTCTTACAGCTCAATTTCAACGCATTATGAGACACATGCAAATTCAACCACAAAGAGGTATCAGCTCACACCACTCAGAATAACCATCAGCAAAAACTACAAAGAATAAATGCTGAAGGTGCTGGGAAGAAATGCATACCCTCCGCTTTAAGTGGGACGTAACCTGGAAAGAGCCACTAAAGAGAACGGAATAGAGGTGCCTTTAAAAGGTAAACATTGAGCTACCATATGACCCAGCAGACCTATTCCTGGACCTATAACCTAAGAAGACAGAATTGGAAGGACACAGGTACGCAAATCTGCATTGCATAGTATAACAATCGCCAAGATATGGAAGTAACCAAAAAGTCCAACGACAGATGGGTGGAGAAAGAAGAACTGCTCCATGTACAGATGGAATATGAGCTAGTGAAAAAATGAAACAATGCCATTTGCAGCACCATAGATGAGTCTAGAAGTAATCACGCAGCTTGGAGTAAGTGAGAAAGCGAAAGACACATATCCTATCCTATCACATATAGGTGTTACCGAAAAAATGATACAAACAAAGGTATTTCCACAGAGAAACACTATCATAGATTCATTAAAAAAACTTATGGTTCACCAAATGGAAAGGTGTGAGGATTGGATACATTACCGTATTGAGGTTAACAGAGAGATACAAACACATGTGAAATATATAATCACCAAAGACCTACGCTATACCAAGAGAAGACTACTCAACATTGTGTCGTAACAGACATGGGAAAAGGATCCGAAGAAAAATAGATATATGTATATGTGTGAAAGAACCACATCTTGCACACCTAGAACAAACAAAACATTGTAATCAAGTTTGCTGTGATAAAAAATAAAAATTAAGTTAAAAATACCAACAAGAAGTAATGAGACATAAACTTAAAGGGCTTTTTCCTCGCACATTCCATTCTAATTTACAACCTAGAACACCACTTCCACTAAGGCTCTGTTGCCCTAGTAACCAGATTTGGTAAAGGAGAAATGCTGCCGCCTTGTGGCCGATTCCCGCAACAGCAGCTTTTAACCCACAGCTAATGGTCACTTACCATTCACAAGGACTCAGGGCTGTAAAGGACACCTGCCCTCAAATTGTGCTGAAGTAGGGAATGGATAAAAAAAATTCAAAACAGGCAAAATGTTCACGAAGCTCGTATGAAGAGGTAAGTTTTACTCACTCTCTTTTTAAAGAAAGGAAAATGGATAAAAGC
Source organism: Balaenoptera borealis (assembly GCF_965194805.1). Taxonomy (NCBI): domain Eukaryota; kingdom Metazoa; phylum Chordata; class Mammalia; order Artiodactyla; family Balaenopteridae; genus Balaenoptera; species Balaenoptera borealis. The sequence goes on from NW_028123455.1 coordinate 181,421, forward strand.
TCAACCTCAGGAAGTATTAGACTCATGCAATCTAATCTACAAAAAGTTTTCAACTCACACCCGTCGACTGACCGTTGGCAAAAAGTCTACAAACAATCAATGCTGAAGAGGTTTTAGAGAACTGTGTACCCTCTAGCTGCTGGTGAGATGTAAAAGGGTTAAACGCTAATAATGAGAACAGAAAGGAGCTGCGTTGAAAAGGAAAAATTGAGGTACCATTCAATCCAGCAGGCGCACCAATGGGCCTCTCACCTGAGAAGACCAGAATGAAGAAGACCCGGGCTGCAAAAGCTGCACTGCAGCCTTATTCACAATAGACAAGACAGTGAAGCAACCAAAATGTCCATCAACAGATGAAAGGAAAAAGCAGAAGCGGCCCATGTACACAATGAATACTAGCCATGGAAAACAATGAAACACTGCTCTTTGAGACACCATAGATGATCTTGGAGATAATCACAGAACATGAGGTAAGTCGGAAAGCAAAAGTCCTATATCCTATGATATCACTTATACGCGTTCTCTAATAACTGACACAAATGAACATATTTCCACAGAGAAAGTCAATCACAGACTTATTAAAAAAAACTATGCTTATCTACAAGGAAAGGTGGGGGGAATGGATAAATGAAGATTAGCGTTACCATATGTATACAAATACATATTATATACATATATCAAAAAGACCGACCATATAGCAAGGAAGGTTTACGGAACACTGTGTAATAATTTACACGGGAAGAGGATCTCTACATAAATAGGTATATAGAATATGTAGATGAACCAGAGTATGTACACCTTGGACAAGCAACATTCTAACCATTACCCCAATTGAAAAAATTAAAACAACCAACTAGGAGTAATGAGACATAAACTTATGGGGGGTTCTCCTGGCACATTCCATTCAAATTTACAACCTAGGCAAACGACTTCCAGAACGGCTCTGCTGCCCTAGTACCCAGATTTGGGAATGGAGAAATGCTGCATCCTTGTGGCCGTTTCCCACAACAGCAGCTTTAAACCCACTGCAAAAGGTCACTAAATATTCACCAATTGCAGGTCTGTAAATGACACCTGCCCTCCAAAAGATACTGAGGTCGAAAATCGACCAAAAAACTCTAGAGTGCAACCTTCCAAAAAGAAAATTTGAAGAGGTATATTGTACTCACACCTTTTTTCTTTTTTCTTTTAACAGAAAAGGAAAAGGCGTGGAAAAAGGATGAATTGTAGGAATTTTTACAGACATGTAAACCCAAATTACAAAAACCTATCAGCTCACACCAGTCAGAATGGCCATCAACAAAAATGCGGCAAACGATAAACGCTGACGTGATTGTGGAGAAATGCGTACCCTCGATTCTAAGGGGGACGTGGTAAGAGCCACTGATGAAAGCACAATTGAGGTGCCTTGAAAAGGTAAACGTTGAGCTACCATACCAATCAATCAATCATACCCACTGCTGGGTCTATCACCTGAGAAAATGAAAATCAAAAATCGCAGGCTGGCAATCCTGCACTCCAGCAATATTTACCATAGGCAACACTTGGAAGCAACGAAAATGTCCATCAACAGAGGAATGCACCAAGAAGAAGTGGTCCATGTACACAATGGAATATTAGCCATGGAAAACATTGAAGCACTGCTCTTTGAGGCACCATAGATGAGCCTGGAGATAATCACAAAACATGAAGTAGGTCGGAAAGCAAAAGACCTATATCTTATATTATCACTTATGGCATTATCTAATAACTGACACAGATGAACATATTTCTAAAGAGAAAGACACTCACAGGCGTAGAACACAAACTATGCTCATCTAAAAGGAAAGGAGGGGGGAAATTGAGAAATGAAGATTAGTGTTACTATACATATTCAAATACATATTATATACATGTATCAAAAAGACCGAACATATAACAAGGGAGGTCGACGGAACAGTGTAATATTTTACATGGGAAGAGGATCTGTACATTAATAGACATACATAATGTCCAAATGAACCAGATTGTGTACACCTAGGACAAACAGTATTCTAAACTTTACCCAGATTAAAAAAATTTTAAAAACCAAGAAGAAGTAATGAGACATAAACTTATGGGGATTTCTCCTGGCAAATTCCATTCTAATTTACAACCTAGGACAATGACTTCCAGAAAGGCTCTGCTGCCCTAGAACCAGGACTGGGGAATGGAGAAATGCTACCTCCTTGTGGACGTTTCCCACAACAGCAGCTTTGAACCCACTGCAAAAGGTCACTAAATTTTCACCAACTTGCAGTTCTGTAAATTGCGCCTGGCCTCCAGAAAATTTCTGGGGTCAAAAATCGACCAAAAAATTCAGAAGAGGGCAACCTTCGAAGAAGACAATTTCAAGAGCTATATTGTACTCACGGTTTTTTTCTTTTAAGAGAAAAGAAAAAGGCGTAGGAATATGATGAATTTTAAAAATTTTCATGACATGCATACCCATATTACAAAACCCTATCAGCACACAGCAGTCAGAATGGCCATTAGGAAAAATGCTGCAAAAAATAAACGGTGAAGGGAGTGTGGAGAAATGCGTACCCTCGGCTGTAAGGGGGGGCATGTAAAGAGCCACTAACGAAAACACAACGTAGGTGCTTTGAAAAGGGAAACATTGAGCTACCAGTCCATCAATCACAACCACTGCTTGGCCTATCACCTGAGAAAATGAGAATCAAAAAGTCACAGGCTGGCAAACCAGTATGCCAGCAATATTTACCATAGCCAGCACTTGGAAGCAATGAAAATGTCCATCAACCGAGGAATGCACCAAGAAGAAGTGGTCCACGTACACAATGGAATATTACTCTAATAATAAATATAAATTAAATTTAAAAACAAAGAAAAGCAAGGAGACATCAACATTTGTGGGTTTATCCGGGCACATTGCACTCTAATTTATAACCGAAGAACACCACTGGCCGGTAGGTCTGTTTCCCTAGTACCAGCAAGGGGAACGTAGAAAGATTGCCGCTCTCTGGCCGTTACCTGCAAAAGCAGGTTTAAAGCCTGAGCTAATGGTCACTTCATATGAACAAGTACTGCAGGGCTGTAAATGAAACCTGCCCTCAAAATGTCTTGAGGGAGATCATGGCCAAAATATTTCAAATGGTGACACATACTTTAAGAAAACACTTTGAAGAAATAAGCTCTCATCACAGCTGGAAAAATAAAAAGGACATGTCTTACAGCTCAATTTCAACGCATTATGAGACACATGCAAATTCAACCACAAAGAGGTATCAGCTCACACCACTCAGAATAACCATCAGCAAAAACTACAAAGAATAAATGCTGAAGGTGCTGGGAAGAAATGCATACCCTCCGCTTTAAGTGGGACGTAACCTGGAAAGAGCCACTAAAGAGAACGGAATAGAGGTGCCTTTAAAAGGTAAACATTGAGCTACCATATGACCCAGCAGACCTATTCCTGGACCTATAACCTAAGAAGACAGAATTGGAAGGACACAGGTACGCAAATCTGCATTGCATAGTATAACAATCGCCAAGATATGGAAGTAACCAAAAAGTCCAACGACAGATGGGTGGAGAAAGAAGAACTGCTCCATGTACAGATGGAATATGAGCTAGTGAAAAAATGAAACAATGCCATTTGCAGCACCATAGATGAGTCTAGAAGTAATCACGCAGCTTGGAGTAAGTGAGAAAGCGAAAGACACATATCCTATCCTATCACATATAGGTGTTACCGAAAAAATGATACAAACAAAGGTATTTCCACAGAGAAACACTATCATAGATTCATTAAAAAAACTTATGGTTCACCAAATGGAAAGGTGTGAGGATTGGATACATTACCGTATTGAGGTTAACAGAGAGATACAAACACATGTGAAATATATAATCACCAAAGACCTACGCTATACCAAGAGAAGACTACTCAACATTGTGTCGTAACAGACATGGGAAAAGGATCCGAAGAAAAATAGATATATGTATATGTGTGAAAGAACCACATCTTGCACACCTAGAACAAACAAAACATTGTAATCAAGTTTGCTGTGATAAAAAATAAAAATTAAGTTAAAAATACCAACAAGAAGTAATGAGACATAAACTTAAAGGGCTTTTTCCTCGCACATTCCATTCTAATTTACAACCTAGAACACCACTTCCACTAAGGCTCTGTTGCCCTAGTAACCAGATTTGGTAAAGGAGAAATGCTGCCGCCTTGTGGCCGATTCCCGCAACAGCAGCTTTTAACCCACAGCTAATGGTCACTTACCATTCACAAGGACTCAGGGCTGTAAAGGACACCTGCCCTCAAATTGTGCTGAAGTAGGGAATGGATAAAAAAAATTCAAAACAGGCAAAATGTTCACGAAGCTCGTATGAAGAGGTAAGTTTTACTCACTCTCTTTTTAAAGAAAGGAAAATGGATAAAAGCTCAACCTCAGGAAGTATTAGACTCATGCAATCTAATCTACAAAAAGTTTTCAACTCACACCCGTCGACTGACCGTTGGCAAAAAGTCTACAAACAATCAATGCTGAAGAGGTTTTAGAGAACTGTGTACCCTCTAGCTGCTGGTGAGATGTAAAAGGGTTAAACGCTAATAATGAGAACAGAAAGGAGCTGCGTTGAAAAGGAAAAATTGAGGTACCATTCAATCCAGCAGGCGCACCAATGGGCCTCTCACCTGAGAAGACCAGAATGAAGAAGACCCGGGCTGCAAAAGCTGCACTGCAGCCTTATTCACAATAGACAAGACAGTGAAGCAACCAAAATGTCCATCAACAGATGAAAGGAAAAAGCAGAAGCGGCCCATGTACACAATGAATACTAGCCATGGAAAACAATGAAACACTGCTCTTTGAGACACCATAGATGATCTTGGAGATAATCACAGAACATGAGGTAAGTCGGAAAGCAAAAGTCCTATATCCTATGATATCACTTATACGCGTTCTCTAATAACTGACACAAATGAACATATTTCCACAGAGAAAGTCAATCACAGACTTATTAAAAAAAACTATGCTTATCTACAAGGAAAGGTGGGGGGAATGGATAAATGAAGATTAGCGTTACCATATGTATACAAATACATATTATATACATATATCAAAAAGACCGACCATATAGCAAGGAAGGTTTACGGAACACTGTGTAATAATTTACACGGGAAGAGGATCTCTACATAAATAGGTATATAGAATATGTAGATGAACCAGAGTATGTACACCTTGGACAAGCAACATTCTAACCATTACCCCAATTGAAAAAATTAAAACAACCAACTAGGAGTAATGAGACATAAACTTATGGGGGGTTCTCCTGGCACATTCCATTCAAATTTACAACCTAGGCAAACGACTTCCAGAACGGCTCTGCTGCCCTAGTACCCAGATTTGGGAATGGAGAAATGCTGCATCCTTGTGGCCGTTTCCCACAACAGCAGCTTTAAACCCACTGCAAAAGGTCACTAAATATTCACCAATTGCAGGTCTGTAAATGACACCTGCCCTCCAAAAGATACTGAGGTCGAAAATCGACCAAAAAACTCTAGAGTGCAACCTTCCAAAAAGAAAATTTGAAGAGGTATATTGTACTCACACCTTTTTTCTTTTTTCTTTTAACAGAAAAGGAAAAGGCGTGGAAAAAGGATGAATTGTAGGAATTTTTACAGACATGTAAACCCAAATTACAAAAACCTATCAGCTCACACCAGTCAGAATGGCCATCAACAAAAATGCGGCAAACGATAAACGCTGACGTGATTGTGGAGAAATGCGTACCCTCGATTCTAAGGGGGACGTGGTAAGAGCCACTGATGAAAGCACAATTGAGGTGCCTTGAAAAGGTAAACGTTGAGCTACCATACCAATCAATCAATCATACCCACTGCTGGGTCTATCACCTGAGAAAATGAAAATCAAAAATCGCAGGCTGGCAATCCTGCACTCCAGCAATATTTACCATAGGCAACACTTGGAAGCAACGAAAATGTCCATCAACAGAGGAATGCACCAAGAAGAAGTGGTCCATGTACACAATGGAATATTAGCCATGGAAAACATTGAAGCACTGCTCTTTGAGGCACCATAGATGAGCCTGGAGATAATCACAAAACATGAAGTAGGTCGGAAAGCAAAAGACCTATATCTTATATTATCACTTATGGCATTATCTAATAACTGACACAGATGAACATATTTCTAAAGAGAAAGACACTCACAGGCGTAGAACACAAACTATGCTCATCTAAAAGGAAAGGAGGGGGGAAATTGAGAAATGAAGATTAGTGTTACTATACATATTCAAATACATATTATATACATGTATCAAAAAGACCGAACATATAACAAGGGAGGTCGACGGAACAGTGTAATATTTTACATGGGAAGAGGATCTGTACATTAATAGACATACATAATGTCCAAATGAACCAGACTGTGTACACCTAGGACAAACAGTATTCTAAACTTTACCCAGATTAAAAAAATTTTAAAAACCAAGAAGAAGTAATGAGACATAAACTTATGGGGATTTCTCCTGGCAAATTCCATTCTAATTTACAACCTAGGACAATGACTTCCAGAAAGGCTCTGCTGCCCTAGAACCAGGACTGGGGAATGGAGAAATGCTACCTCCTTGTGGACGTTTCCCACAACAGCAGCTTTGAACCCACTGCAAAAGGTCACTAAATTTTCACCAACTTGCAGTTCTGTAAATTGCGCCTGGCCTCCAGAAAATTTCTGGGGTCAAAAATCGACCAAAAAATTCAGAAGAGGGCAACCTTCGAAGAAGACAATTTCAAGAGCTATATTGTACTCACGGTTTTTTTCTTTTAAGAGAAAAGAAAAAGGCGTAGGAATATGATGAATTTTAAAAATTTTCATGACATGCATACCCATATTACAAAACCCTATCAGCACACAGCAGTCAGAATGGCCATTAGGAAAAATGCTGCAAAAAATAAACGGTGAAGGGAGTGTGGAGAAATGCGTACCCTCGGCTGTAAGGGGGGGCATGTAAAGAGCCACTAACGAAAACACAACGTAGGTGCTTTGAAAAGGGAAACATTGAGCTACCAGTCCATCAATCACAACCACTGCTTGGCCTATCACCTGAGAAAATGAGAATCAAAAAGTCACAGGCTGGCAAACCAGTATGCCAGCAATATTTACCATAGCCAGCACTTGGAAGCAATGAAAATGTCCATCAACCGAGGAATGCACCAAGAAGAAGTGGTCCACGTACACAATGGGATATTACTCTAATAATAAATATAAATTAAATTTAAAAACAAAGAAAAGCAAGGAGACATCAACATTTGTGGGTTTATCCGGGCACATTGCACTCTAATTTATAACCGAAGAACACCACTGGCCGGTAGGTCTGTTTCCCTAGTACCAGCAAGGGGAACGTAGAAAGATTGCCGCTCTCTGGCCGTTACCTGCAAAAGCAGGTTTAAAGCCTGAGCTAATGGTCACTTCATATGAACAAGTACTGCAGGGCTGTAAATGAAACCTGCCCTCAAAATGTCTTGAGGGAGATCATGGCCAAAATATTTCAAATGGTGACACATACTTTAAGAAAACACTTTGAAGAAATAAGTTCTCATCACAGCTGGAAAAATAAAAAGGACATGTCTTACAGCTCAATTTCAACGCATTATGAGACACATGCAAATTCAACCACAAAGAGGTATCAGCTCACACCACTCAGAATAACCATCAGCAAAAACTACAAAGAATAAATGCTGAAGGTGCTGGGAAGAAATGCATACCCTCCGCTTTAAGTGGGACGTAACCTGGAAAGAGCCACTAAAGAGAACGGAATAGAGGTGCCTTTAAAAGGTAAACATTGAGCTACCATATGACCCAGCAGACCTATTCCTGGACCTATAACCTAAGAAGACAGAATTGGAAGGACACAGGTACGCAAATCTGCATTGCATAGTATAACAATCGCCAAGATATGGAAGTAACCAAAAAGTCCAACGACAGATGGGTGGACAAAGAAGAACTGCTCCATGTACAGATGGAATATGAGCTAGTGAAAAAATGAAACAATGCCATTTGCAGCACCATAGATGAGTCTAGAAGTAATCACGCAGCTTGGAGTAAGTGAGAAAGCGAAAGACACATATCCTATCCTATCACATATAGGTGTTACCGAAAAAATGATACAAACAAAGGTATTTCCACAGAGAAACACTATCATAGATTCATTAAAAAAACTTATGGTTCACCAAATGGAAAGGTGTGAGGATTGGATACATTACCGTATTGAGGTTAACAGAGAGATACAAACACATGTGAAATATATAATCACCAAAGACCTACGCTATACCAAGAGAAGACTACTCAACATTGTGTCGTAACAGACATGGGAAAAGGATCCGAAGAAAAATAGATATATGTATATGTGTGAAAGAACCACATCTTGCACACCTAGAACAAACAAAACATTGTAATCAAGTTTGCTGTGATAAAAAATAAAAATTAAGTTAAAAATACCAACAAGAAGTAATGAGACATAAACTTAAAGGGCTTTTTCCTCGCACATTCCATTCTAATTTACAACCTAGAACACCACTTCCACTAAGGCTCTGTTGCCCTAGTAACCAGATTTGGTAAAGGAGAAATGCTGCCGCCTTGTGGCCGATTCCCGCAACAGCAGCTTTTAACCCACAGCTAATGGTCACTTACCATTCACAAGGACTCAGGGCTGTAAAGGACACCTGCCCTCAAATTGTGCTGAAGTAGGGAATGGATAAAAAAAATTCAAAACAGGCAAAATGTTCACGAAGCTCGTATGAAGAGGTAAGTTTTACTCACTCTCTTTTTAAAGAAAGGAAAATGGATAAAAGCTCAACCTCAGGAAGTATTAGACTCATGCAATCTAATCTACAAAAAGTTTTCAACTCACACCCGTCGACTGACCGTTGGCAAAAAGTCTACAAACAATCAATGCTGAAGAGGTTTTAGAGAACTGTGTACCCTCTAGCTGCTGGTGAGATGTAAAAGGGTTAAACGCTAATAATGAGAACAGAAAGGAGCTGCGTTGAAAAGGAAAAATTGAGGTACCATTCAATCCAGCAGGCGCACCAATGGGCCTCTCACCTGAGAAGACCAGAATGAAGAAGACCCGGGCTGCAAAAGCTGCACTGCAGCCTTATTCACAATAGACAAGACAGTGAAGCAACCAAAATGTCCATCAACAGATGAAAGGAAAAAGCAGAAGCGGCCCATGTACACAATGAATACTAGCCATGGAAAACAATGAAACACTGCTCTTTGAGACACCATAGATGATCTTGGAGATAATCACAGAACATGAGGTAAGTCGGAAAGCAAAAGTCCTATATCCTATGATATCACTTATACGCGTTCTCTAATAACTGACACAAATGAACATATTTCCACAGAGAAAGTCAATCACAGACTTATTAAAAAAAACTATGCTTATCTACAAGGAAAGGTGGGGGGAATGGATAAATGAAGATTAGCGTTACCATATGTATACAAATACATATTATATACATATATCAAAAAGACCGACCATATAGCAAGGAAGGTTTACGGAACACTGTGTAATAATTTACACGGGAAGAGGATCTCTACATAAATAGGTATATAGAATATGTAGATGAACCAGAGTATGTACACCTTGGACAAGCAACATTCTAACCATTACCCCAATTGAAAAAATTAAAACAACCAACTAGGAGTAATGAGACATAAACTTATGGGGGGTTCTCCTGGCACATTCCATTCAAATTTACAACCTAGGCAAACGACTTCCAGAACGGCTCTGCTGCCCTAGTACCCAGATTTGGGAATGGAGAAATGCTGCATCCTTGTGGCCGTTTCCCACAACAGCAGCTTTAAACCCACTGCAAAAGGTCACTAAATATTCACCAATTGCAGGTCTGTAAATGACACCTGCCCTCCAAAAGATACTGAGGTCGAAAATCGACCAAAAAACTCTAGAGTGCAACCTTCCAAAAAGAAAATTTGAAGAGGTATATTGTACTCACACCTTTTTTCTTTTTTCTTTTAACAGAAAAGGAAAAGGCGTGGAAAAAGGATGAATTGTAGGAATTTTTACAGACATGTAAACCCAAATTACAAAAACCTATCAGCTCACACCAGTCAGAATGGCCATCAACAAAAATGCGGCAAACGATAAACGCTGACGTGATTGTGGAGAAATGCGTACCCTCGATTCTAAGGGGGACGTGGTAAGAGCCACTGATGAAAGCACAATTGAGGTGCCTTGAAAAGGTAAACGTTGAGCTACCATACCAATCAATCAATCATACCCACTGCTGGGTCTATCACCTGAGAAAATGAAAATCAAAAATCGCAGGCTGGCAATCCTGCACTCCAGCAATATTTACCATAGGCAACACTTGGAAGCAACGAAAATGTCCATCAACAGAGGAATGCACCAAGAAGAAGTGGTCCATGTACACAATGGAATATTAGCCATGGAAAACATTGAAGCACTGCTCTTTGAGGCACCATAGATGAGCCTGGAGATAATCACAAAACATGAAGTAGGTCGGAAAGCAAAAGACCTATATCTTATATTATCACTTATGGCATTATCTAATAACTGACACAGATGAACATATTTCTAAAGAGAAAGACACTCACAGGCGTAGAACACAAACTATGCTCATCTAAAAGGAAAGGAGGGGGGAAATTGAGAAATGAAGATTAGTGTTACTATACATATTCAAATACATATTATATACATGTATCAAAAAGACCGAACATATAACAAGGGAGGTCGACGGAACAGTGTAATATTTTACATGGGAAGAGGATCTGTACATTAATAGACATACATAATGTCCAAATGAACCAGACTGTGTACACCTAGGACAAACAGTATTCTAAACTTTACCCAGATTAAAAAAATTTTAAAAACCAAGAAGAAGTAATGAGACATAAACTTATGGGGATTTCTCCTGGCAAATTCCATTCTAATTTACAACCTAGGACAATGACTTCCAGAAAGGCTCTGCTGCCCTAGAACCAGGACTGGGGAATGGAGAAATGCTACCTCCTTGTGGACGTTTCCCACAACAGCAGCTTTGAACCCACTGCAAAAGGTCACTAAATTTTCACCAACTTGCAGTTCTGTAAATTGCGCCTGGCCTCCAGAAAATTTCTGGGGTCAAAAATCGACCAAAAAATTCAGAAGAGGGCAACCTTCGAAGAAGACAATTTCAAGAGCTATATTGTACTCACGGTTTTTTTCTTTTAAGAGAAAAGAAAAAGGCGTAGGAATATGATGAATTTTAAAAATTTTCATGACATGCATACCCATATTACAAAACCCTATCAGCACACAGCAGTCAGAATGGCCATTAGGAAAAATGCTGCAAAAAATAAACGGTGAAGGGAGTGTGGAGAAATGCGTACCCTCGGCTGTAAGGGGGGGCATGTAAAGAGCCACTAACGAAAACACAACGTAGGTGCTTTGAAAAGGGAAACATTGAGCTACCAGTCCATCAATCACAACCACTGCTTGGCCTATCACCTGAGAAAATGAGAATCAAAAAGTCACAGGCTGGCAAACCAGTATGCCAGCAATATTTACCATAGCCAGCACTTGGAAGCAATGAAGATGTCCATCAACCGAGGAATGCACCAAGAAGAAGTGGTCCACGTACACAATGGGATATTACTCTAATAATAAATATAAATTAAATTTAAAAACAAAGAAAAGCAAGGAGACATCAACATTTGTGGGTTTATCCGGGCACATTGCACTCTAATTTATAACCGAAGAACACCACTGGCCGGTAGGTCTGTTTCCCTAGTACCAGCAAGGGGAACGTAGAAAGATTGCCGCTCTCTGGCCGTTACCTGCAAAAGCAGGTTTAAAGCCTGAGCTAATGGTCACTTCATATGAACAAGTACTGCAGGGCTGTAAATGAAACCTGCCCTCAAAATGTCTTGAGGGAGATCATGGCCAAAATATTTCAAATGGTGACACATACTTTAAGAAAACACTTTGAAGAAATAAGCTCTCATCACAGCTGGAAAAATAAAAAGGACATGTCTTACAGCTCAATTTCAACGCATTATGAGACACATGCAAATTCAACCACAAAGAGGTATCAGCTCACACCACTCAGAATAACCATCAGCAAAAACTACAAAGAATAAATGCTGAAGGTGCTGGGAAGAAATGCATACCCTCCGCTTTAAGTGGGACGTAACCTGGAAAGAGCCACTAAAGAGAACGGAATAGAGGTGCCTTTAAAAGGTAAACATTGAGCTACCATATGACCCAGCAGACCTATTCCTGGACCTATAACCTAAGAAGACAGAATTGGAAGGACACAGGTACGCAAATCTGCATTGCATAGTATAACAATCGCCAAGATATGGAAGTAACCAAAAAGTCCAACGACAGATGGGTGGACAAAGAAGAACTGCTCCATGTACAGATGGAATATGAGCTAGTGAAAAAATGAAACAATGCCATTTGCAGCACCATAGATGAGTCTAGAAGTAATCACGCAGCTTGGAGTAAGTGAGAAAGCGAAAGACACATATCCTATCCTATCACATATAGGTGTTACCGAAAAAATGATACAAACAAAGGTATTTCCACAGAGAAACACTATCATAGATTCATTAAAAAAACTTATGGTTCACCAAATGGAAAGGTGTGAGGATTGGATACATTACCGTATTGAGGTTAACAGAGAGATACAAACACATGTGAAATATATAATCACCAAAGACCTACGCTATACCAAGAGAAGACTACTCAACATTGTGTCGTAACAGACATGGGAAAAGGATCCGAAGAAAAATAGATATATGTATATGTGTGAAAGAACCACATCTTGCACACCTAGAACAAACAAAACATTGTAATCAAGTTTGCTGTGATAAAAAATAAAAATTAAGTTAAAAATACCAACAAGAAGTAATGAGACATAAACTTAAAGGGCTTTTTCCTCGCACATTCCATTCTAATTTACAACCTAGAACACCACTTCCACTAAGGCTCTGTTGCCCTAGTAACCAGATTTGGTAAAGGAGAAATGCTGCCGCCTTGTGGCCGATTCCCGCAACAGCAGCTTTTAACCCACAGCTAATGGTCACTTACCATTCACAAGGACTCAGGGCTGTAAAGGACACCTGCCCTCAAATTGTGCTGAAGTAGGGAATGGATAAAAAAAATTCAAAACAGGCAAAATGTTCACGAAGCTCGTATGAAGAGGTAAGTTTTACTCACTCTCTTTTTAAAGAAAGGAAAATGGATAAAAGCTCAACCTCAGGAAGTATTAGACTCATGCAATCTAATCTACAAAAAGTTTTCAACTCACACCCGTCGACTGACCGTTGGCAAAAAGTCTACAAACAATCAATGCTGAAGAGGTTTTAGAGAACTGTGTACCCTCTAGCTGCTGGTGAGATGTAAAAGGGTTAAACGCTAATAATGAGAACAGAAAGGAGCTGCGTTGAAAAGGAAAAATTGAGGTACCATTCAATCCAGCAGGCGCACCAATGGGCCTCTCACCTGAGAAGACCAGAATGAAGAAGACCCGGGCTGCAAAAGCTGCACTGCAGCCTTATTCACAATAGACAAGACAGTGAAGCAACCAAAATGTCCATCAACAGATGAAAGGAAAAAGCAGAAGCGGCCCATGTACACAATGAATACTAGCCATGGAAAACAATGAAACACTGCTCTTTGAGACACCATAGATGATCTTGGAGATAATCACAGAACATGAGGTAAGTCGGAAAGCAAAAGTCCTATATCCTATGATATCACTTATACGCGTTCTCTAATAACTGACACAAATGAACATATTTCCACAGAGAAAGTCAATCACAGACTTATTAAAAAAAACTATGCTTATCTACAAGGAAAGGTGGGGGGAATGGATAAATGAAGATTAGCGTTACCATATGTATACAAATACATATTATATACATATATCAAAAAGACCGACCATATAGCAAGGAAGGTTTACGGAACACTGTGTAATAATTTACACGGGAAGAGGATCTCTACATAAATAGGTATATAGAATATGTAGATGAACCAGAGTATGTACACCTTGGACAAGCAACATTCTAACCATTACCCCAATTGAAAAAATTAAAACAACCAACTAGGAGTAATGAGACATAAACTTATGGGGGGTTCTCCTGGCACATTCCATTCAAATTTACAACCTAGGCAAACGACTTCCAGAACGGCTCTGCTGCCCTAGTACCCAGATTTGGGAATGGAGAAATGCTGCATCCTTGTGGCCGTTTCCCACAACAGCAGCTTTAAACCCACTGCAAAAGGTCACTAAATATTCACCAATTGCAGGTCTGTAAATGACACCTGCCCTCCAAAAGATACTGAGGTCGAAAATCGACCAAAAAACTCTAGAGTGCAACCTTCCAAAAAGAAAATTTGAAGAGGTATATTGTACTCACACCTTTTTTCTTTTTTCTTTTAACAGAAAAGGAAAAGGCGTGGAAAAAGGATGAATTGTAGGAATTGTTACAGACATGTAAACCCAAATTACAAAAACCTATCAGCTCACACCAGTCAGAATGGCCATCAACAAAAATGCGGCAAACGATAAACGCTGACGTGATTGTGGAGAAATGCGTACCCTCGATTCTAAGGGGGACGTGGTAAGAGCCACTGATGAAAGCACAATTGAGGTGCCTTGAAAAGGTAAACGTTGAGCTACCATACCAATCAATCAATCATACCCACTGCTGGGTCTATCACCTGAGAAAATGAAAATCAAAAATCGCAGGCTGGCAATCCTGCACTCCAGCAATATTTACCATAGGCAACACTTGGAAGCAACGAAAATGTCCATCAACAGAGGAATGCACCAAGAAGAAGTGGTCCATGTACACAATGGAATATTAGCCATGGAAAACATTGAAGCACTGCTCTTTGAGGCACCATAGATGAGCCTGGAGATAATCACAAAACATGAAGTAGGTCGGAAAGCAAAAGACCTATATCTTATATTATCACTTATGGCATTATCTAATAACTGACACAGATGAACATATTTCTAAAGAGAAAGACACTCACAGGCGTAGAACACAAACTATGCTCATCTAAAAGGAAAGGAGGGGGGAAATTGAGAAATGAAGATTAGTGTTACTATACATATTCAAATACATATTATATACATGTATCAAAAAGACCGAACATATAACAAGGGAGGTCGACGGAACAGTGTAATATTTTACATGGGAAGAGGATCTGTACATTAATAGACATACATAATGTCCAAATGAACCAGACTGTGTACACCTAGGACAAACAGTATTCTAAACTTTACCCAGATTAAAAAAATTTTAAAAACCAAGAAGAAGTAATGAGACATAAACTTATGGGGATTTCTCCTGGCAAATTCCATTCTAATTTACAACCTAGGACAATGACTTCCAGAAAGGCTCTGCTGCCCTAGAACCAGGACTGGGGAATGGAGAAATGCTACCTCCTTGTGGACGTTTCCCACAACAGCAGCTTTGAACCCACTGCAAAAGGTCACTAAATTTTCACCAACTTGCAGTTCTGTAAATTGCGCCTGGCCTCCAGAAAATTTCTGGGGTCAAAAATCGACCAAAAAATTCAGAAGAGGGCAACCTTCGAAGAAGACAATTTCAAGAGCTATATTGTACTCACGGTTTTTTTCTTTTAAGAGAAAAGAAAAAGGCGTAGGAATATGATGAATTTTAAAAATTTTCATGACATGCATACCCATATTACAAAACCCTATCAGCACACAGCAGTCAGAATGGCCATTAGGAAAAATGCTGCAAAAAATAAACGGTGAAGGGAGTGTGGAGAAATGCGTACCCTCGGCTGTAAGGGGGGGCATGTAAAGAGCCACTAACGAAAACACAACGTAGGTGCTTTGAAAAGGGAAACATTGAGCTACCAGTCCATCAATCACAACCACTGCTTGGCCTATCACCTGAGAAAATGAGAATCAAAAAGTCACAGGCTGGCAAACCAGTATGCCAGCAATATTTACCATAGCCAGCACTTGGAAGCAATGAAAATGTCCATCAACCGAGGAATGCACCAAGAAGAAGTGGTCCACGTACACAATGGGATATTACTCTAATAATAAATATAAATTAAATTTAAAAACAAAGAAAAGCAAGGAGACATCAACATTTGTGGGTTTATCCGGGCACATTGCACTCTAATTTATAACCGAAGAACACCACTGGCCGGTAGGTCTGTTTCCCTAGTACCAGCAAGGGGAACGTAGAAAGATTGCCGCTCTCTGGCCGTTACCTGCAAAAGCAGGTTTAAAGCCTGAGCTAATGGTCACTTCATATGAACAAGTACTGCAGGGCTGTAAATGAAACCTGCCCTCAAAATGTCTTGAGGGAGATCATGGCCAAAATATTTCAAATGGTGACACATACTTTAAGAAAACACTTTGAAGAAATAAGCTCTCATCACAGCTGGAAAAATAAAAAGGACATGTCTTACAGCTCAATTTCAACGCATTATGAGACACATGCAAATTCAACCACAAAGAGGTATCAGCTCACACCACTCAGAATAACCATCAGCAAAAACTACAAAGAATAAATGCTGAAGGTGCTGGGAAGAAATGCATACCCTCCGCTTTAAGTGGGACGTAACCTGGAAAGAGCCACTAAAGAGAACGGAATAGAGGTGCCTTTAAAAGGTAAACATTGAGCTACCATATGACCCAGCAGACCTATTCCTGGACCTATAACCTAAGAAGACAGAATTGGAAGGACACAGGTACGCAAATCTGCATTGCATAGTATAACAATCGCCAAGATATGGAAGTAACCAAAAAGTCCAACGACAGATGGGTGGACAAAGAAGAACTGCTCCATGTACAGATGGAATATGAGCTAGTGAAAAAATGAAACAATGCCATTTGCAGCACCATAGATGAGTCTAGAAGTAATCACGCAGCTTGGAGTAAGTGAGAAAGCGAAAGACACATATCCTATCCTATCACATATAGGTGTTACCGAAAAAATGATACAAACAAAGGTATTTCCACAGAGAAACACTATCATAGATTCATTAAAAAAACTTATGGTTCACCAAATGGAAAGGTGTGAGGATTGGATACATTACCGTATTGAGGTTAACAGAGAGATACAAACACATGTGAAATATATAATCACCAAAGACCTACGCTATACCAAGAGAAGACTACTCAACATTGTGTCGTAACAGACATGGGAAAAGGATCCGAAGAAAAATAGATATATGTATATGTGTGAAAGAACCACATCTTGCACACCTAGAACAAACAAAACATTGTAATCAAGTTTGCTGTGATAAAAAATAAAAATTAAGTTAAAAATACCAACAAGAAGTAATGAGACATAAACTTAAAGGGCTTTTTCCTCGCACATTCCATTCTAATTTACAACCTAGAACACCACTTCCACTAAGGCTCTGTTGCCCTAGTAACCAGATTTGGTAAAGGAGAAATGCTGCCGCCTTGTGGCCGATTCCCGCAACAGCAGCTTTTAACCCACAGCTAATGGTCACTTACCATTCACAAGGACTCAGGGCTGTAAAGGACACCTGCCCTCAAATTGTGCTGAAGTAGGGAATGGATAAAAAAAATTCAAAACAGGCAAAATGTTCACGAAGCTCGTATGAAGAGGTAAGTTTTACTCACTCTCTTTTTAAAGAAAGGAAAATGGATAAAAGCTCAACCTCAGGAAGTATTAGACTCATGCAATCTAATCTACAAAAAGTTTTCAACTCACACCCGTCGACTGACCGTTGGCAAAAAGTCTACAAACAATCAATGCTGAAGAGGTTTTAGAGAACTGTGTACCCTCTAGCTGCTGGTGAGATGTAAAAGGGTTAAACGCTAATAATGAGAACAGAAAGGAGCTGCGTTGAAAAGGAAAAATTGAGGTACCATTCAATCCAGCAGGCGCACCAATGGGCCTCTCACCTGAGAAGACCAGAATGAAGAAGACCCGGGCTGCAAAAGCTGCACTGCAGCCTTATTCACAATAGACAAGACAGTGAAGCAACCAAAATGTCCATCAACAGATGAAAGGAAAAAGCAGAAGCGGCCCATGTACACAATGAATACTAGCCATGGAAAACAATGAAACACTGCTCTTTGAGACACCATAGATGATCTTGGAGATAATCACAGAACATGAGGTAAGTCGGAAAGCAAAAGTCCTATATCCTATGATATCACTTATACGCGTTCTCTAATAACTGACACAAATGAACATATTTCCACAGAGAAAGTCAATCACAGACTTATTAAAAAAAACTATGCTTATCTACAAGGAAAGGTGGGGGGAATGGATAAATGAAGATTAGCGTTACCATATGTATACAAATACATATTATATACATATATCAAAAAGACCGACCATATAGCAAGGAAGGTTTACGGAACACTGTGTAATAATTTACACGGGAAGAGGATCTCTACATAAATAGGTATATAGAATATGTAGATGAACCAGAGTATGTACACCTTGGACAAGCAACATTCTAACCATTACCCCAATTGAAAAAATTAAAACAACCAACTAGGAGTAATGAGACATAAACTTATGGGGGGTTCTCCTGGCACATTCCATTCAAATTTACAACCTAGGCAAACGACTTCCAGAACGGCTCTGCTGCCCTAGTACCCAGATTTGGGAATGGAGAAATGCTGCATCCTTGTGGCCGTTTCCCACAACAGCAGCTTTAAACCCACTGCAAAAGGTCACTAAATATTCACCAATTGCAGGTCTGTAAATGACACCTGCCCTCCAAAAGATACTGAGGTCGAAAATCGACCAAAAAACTCTAGAGTGCAACCTTCCAAAAAGAAAATTTGAAGAGGTATATTGTACTCACACCTTTTTTCTTTTTTCTTTTAACAGAAAAGGAAAAGGCGTGGAAAAAGGATGAATTGTAGGAATTGTTACAGACATGTAAACCCAAATTACAAAAACCTATCAGCTCACACCAGTCAGAATGGCCATCAACAAAAATGCGGCAAACGATAAACGCTGACGTGATTGTGGAGAAATGCGTACCCTCGATTCTAAGGGGGACGTGGTAAGAGCCACTGATGAAAGCACAATTGAGGTGCCTTGAAAAGGTAAACGTTGAGCTACCATACCAATCAATCAATCAATCATACCCACTGCTGGGTCTATCACCTGAGAAAATGAAAATCAAAAATCGCAGGCTGGCAATCCTGCACTCCAGCAATATTTACCATAGGCAACACTTGGAAGCAACGAAAATGTCCATCAACAGAGGAATGCACCAAGAAGAAGTGGTCCATGTACACAATGGAATATTAGCCATGGAAAACATTGAAGCACTGCTCTTTGAGGCACCATAGATGAGCCTGGAGATAATCACAAAACATGAAGTAGGTCGGAAAGCAAAAGACCTATATCTTATATTATCACTTATGGCATTATCTAATAACTGACACAGATGAACATATTTCTAAAGAGAAAGACACTCACAGGCGTAGAACACAAACTATGCTCATCTAAAAGGAAAGGAGGGGGGAAATTGAGAAATGAAGATTAGTGTTACTATACATATTCAAATACATATTATATACATGTATCAAAAAGACCGAACATATAACAAGGGAGGTCGACGGAACAGTGTAATATTTTACATGGGAAGAGGATCTGTACATTAATAGACATACATAATGTCCAAATGAACCAGATTGTGTACACCTAGGACAAACAGTATTCTAAACTTTACCCAGATTAAAAAAATTTTAAAAACCAAGAAGAAGTAATGAGACATAAACTTATGGGGATTTCTCCTGGCAAATTCCATTCTAATTTACAACCTAGGACAATGACTTCCAGAAAGGCTCTGCTGCCCTAGAACCAGGACTGGGGAATGGAGAAATGCTACCTCCTTGTGGACGTTTCCCACAACAGCAGCTTTGAACCCACTGCAAAAGGTCACTAAATTTTCACCAACTTGCAGTTCTGTAAATTGCGCCTGGCCTCCAGAAAATTTCTGGGGTCAAAAATCGACCAAAAAATTCAGAAGAGGGCAACCTTCGAAGAAGACAATTTCAAGAGCTATATTGTACTCACGGTTTTTTTCTTTTAAGAGAAAAGAAAAAGGCGTAGGAATATGATGAATTTTAAAAATTTTCATGACATGCATACCCATATTACAAAACCCTATCAGCACACAGCAGTCAGAATGGCCATTAGGAAAAATGCTGCAAAAAATAAACGGTGAAGGGAGTGTGGAGAAATGCGTACCCTCGGCTGTAAGGGGGGGCATGTAAAGAGCCAGTAACGAAAACACAACGTAGGTGCTTTGAAAAGGGAAACATTGAGCTACCAGTCCATCAATCACAACCACTGCTTGGCCTATCACCTGAGAAAATGAGAATCAAAATGTCACAGGCTGGCAACCCAGTATGCCAGCAATATTTACCATAGCCAGCACTTGGAAGCAATGAAGATGTCCATCAACCGAGGAATGCACCAAGAAGAAGTGGTCCACGTACACAATGGAATATTACTCTAATAATAAATATAAATTAAATTTAAAAACAAAGAAAAGCAAGGAGACATCAACATTTGTGGGTTTATCCGGGCACATTGCACTCTAATTTATAACCGAAGAACACCACTGGCCGGTAGGTCTGTTTCCCTAGTACCAGCAAGGGGAACGTAGAAAGATTGCCGCTCTCTGGCCGTTACCTGCAAAAGCAGGTTTAAAGCCTGAGCTAATGGTCACTTCATATGAACAAGTACTGCAGGGCTGTAAATGAAACCTGCCCTCAAAATGTCTTGAGGGAGATCATGGCCAAAATATTTCAAATGGTGACACATACTTTAAGAAAACACTTTGAAGAAATAAGCTCTCATCACAGCTGGAAAAATAAAAAGGACATGTCTTACAGCTCAATTTCAACGCATTATGAGACACATGCAAATTCAACCACAAAGAGGTATCAGCTCACACCACTCAGAATAACCATCAGCAAAAACTACAAAGAATAAATGCTGAAGGTGCTGGGAAGAAATGCATACCCTCCGCTTTAAGTGGGACGTAACCTGGAAAGAGCCACTAAAGAGAACGGAATAGAGGTGCCTTTAAAAGGTAAACATTGAGCTACCATATGATCCAGCAGACCTATTCCTGGACCTATAACCTAAGAAGACAGAATTGGAAGGACACAGGTACGCAAATCTGCATTGCATAGTATAACAATAGCCAAGATATGGAAGTAACCAAAAAGTCCAACGACAGATGGGTGGACAAAGAAGAACTGCTCCATGTACAGATGGAATATGAGCTAGTGAAAAAATGAAACAATGCCATTTGCAGCACCATAGATGAGTCTAGAAGTAATCACGCAGCTTGGAGTAAGTGAGAAAGCGAAAGACACATATCCTATCCTATCACATATAGGTGTTACCTAAAAAATGATACAAACAAAGGTATTTCCACAGAGAAACACTATCATAGATTCATTTAAAAAACTTATGGTTCACCAAATGGAAAGGTGTGAGGATTGGATACATTACCGTATTGAGGTTAACAGAGAGATACAAACACATGTGAAATATATAATCACCAAAGACCTACGCTATACCAAGAGAAGACTACTCAACATTGTGTCGTAACAGACATGGGAAAAGGATCCGAAGAAAAATAGATATATGTATATGTGTGAAAGAACCACATCTTGCACACCTAGAACAAACAAAACATTGTAATCAAGTTTGCTGTGATAAAAAATAAAAATTAAGTTAAAAATACCAACAAGAAGTAATGAGACATAAACTTAAAGGGCTTTTTCCTCGCACATTCCATTCTAATTTACAACCTAGAACACCACTTCCACTAAGGCTCTGTTGCCCTAGTAACCAGATTTGGTAAAGGAGAAATGCTGCCGCCTTGTGGCCGATTCCCGCAACAGCAGCTTTTAACCCACAGCTAATGGTCACTTACCATTCACAAGGACTCAGGGCTGTAAAGGACACCTGCCCTCAAATTGTGCTGAAGTAGGGAATGGATAAAAAAAATTCAAAACAGGCAAAATGTTCACGAAGCTCGTATGAAGAGGTAAGTTTTACTCACTCTCTTTTTAAAGAAAGGAAAATGGATAAAAGCTCAACCTCAGGAAGTATTAGACTCATGCAATCTAATCTACAAAAAGTTTTCAACTCACACCCGTCGACTGACCGTTGGCAAAAAGTCTACAAACAATCAATGCTGAAGAGGTTTTAGAGAACTGTGTACCCTCTAGCTGCTGGTGAGATGTAAAAGGGTTAAACGCTAATAATGAGAACAGAAAGGAGCTGCGTTGAAAAGGAAAAATTGAGGTACCATTCAATCCAGCAGGCGCACCAATGGGCCTCTCACCTGAGAAGACCAGAATGAAGAAGACCCGGGCTGCAAAAGCTGCACTGCAGCCTTATTCACAATAGACAAGACAGTGAAGCAACCAAAATGTCCATCAACAGATGAAAGGAAAAAGCAGAAGCGGCCCATGTACACAATGAATACTAGCCATGGAAAACAATGAAACACTGCTCTTTGAGACACCATAGATGATCTTGGAGATAATCACAGAACATGAGGTAAGTCGGAAAGCAAAAGTCCTATATCCTATGATATCACTTATACGCGTTCTCTAATAACTGACACAAATGAACATATTTCCACAGAGAAAGTCAATCACAGACTTATTAAAAAAAACTATGCTTATCTACAAGGAAAGGTGGGGGGAATGGATAAATGAAGATTAGCGTTACCATATGTATACAAATACATATTATATACATATATCAAAAAGACCGACCATATAGCAAGGAAGGTTTACGGAACACTGTGTAATAATTTACACGGGAAGAGGATCTCTACATAAATAGGTATATAGAATATGTAGATGAACCAGAGTATGTACACCTTGGACAAGCAACATTCTAACCATTACCCCAATTGAAAAAATTAAAACAACCAACTAGGAGTAATGAGACATAAACTTATGGGGGGTTCTCCTGGCACATTCCATTCAAATTTACAACCTAGGCAAACGACTTCCAGAACGGCTCTGCTGCCCTAGTACCCAGATTTGGGAATGGAGAAATGCTGCATCCTTGTGGCCGTTTCCCACAACAGCAGCTTTAAACCCACTGCAAAAGGTCACTAAATATTCACCAATTGCAGGTCTGTAAATGACACCTGCCCTCCAAAAGATACTGAGGTCGAAAATCGACCAAAAAACTCTAGAGTGCAACCTTCCAAAAAGAAAATTTGAAGAGGTATATTGTACTCACACCTTTTTTCTTTTTTCTTTTAACAGAAAAGGAAAAGGCGTGGAAAAAGGATGAATTGTAGGAATTGTTACAGACATGTAAACCCAAATTACAAAAACCTATCAGCTCACACCAGTCAGAATGGCCATCAACAAAAATGCGGCAAACGATAAACGCTGACGTGATTGTGGAGAAATGCGTACCCTCGATTCTAAGGGGGACGTGGTAAGAGCCACTGATGAAAGCACAATTGAGGTGCCTTGAAAAGGTAAACGTTGAGCTACCATACCAATCAATCAATCATACCCACTGCTGGGTCTATCACCTGAGAAAATGAAAATCAAAAATCGCAGGCTGGCAATCCTGCACTCCAGCAATATTTACCATAGGCAACACTTGGAAGCAACGAAAATGTCCATCAACAGAGGAATGCACCAAGAAGAAGTGGTCCATGTACACAATGGAATATTAGCCATGGAAAACATTGAAGCACTGCTCTTTGAGGCACCATAGATGAGCCTGGAGATAATCACAAAACATGAAGTAGGTCGGAAAGCAAAAGACCTATATCTTATATTATCACTTATGGCATTATCTAATAACTGACACAGATGAACATATTTCTAAAGAGAAAGACACTCACAGGCGTAGAACACAAACTATGCTCATCTAAAAGGAAAGGAGGGGGGAAATTGAGAAATGAAGATTAGTGTTACTATACATATTCAAATACATATTATATACATGTATCAAAAAGACCGAACATATAACAAGGGAGGTCGACGGAACAGTGTAATATTTTACATGGGAAGAGGATCTGTACATTAATAGACATACATAATGTCCAAATGAACCAGATTGTGTACACCTAGGACAAACAGTATTCTAAACTTTACCCAGATTAAAAAAATTTTAAAAACCAAGAAGAAGTAATGAGACATAAACTTATGGGGATTTCTCCTGGCAAATTCCATTCTAATTTACAACCTAGGACAATGACTTCCAGAAAGGCTCTGCTGCCCTAGAACCAGGACTGGGGAATGGAGAAATGCTACCTCCTTGTGGACGTTTCCCACAACAGCAGCTTTGAACCCACTGCAAAAGGTCACTAAATTTTCACCAACTTGCAGTTCTGTAAATTGCGCCTGGCCTCCAGAAAATTTCTGGGGTCAAAAATCGACCAAAAAATTCAGAAGAGGGCAACCTTCGAAGAAGACAATTTCAAGAGCTATATTGTACTCACGGTTTTTTTCTTTTAAGAGAAAAGAAAAAGGCGTAGGAATATGATGAATTTTAAAAATTTTCATGACATGCATACCCATATTACAAAACCCTATCAGCTCACAGCAGTCAGAATGGCCATTAGGAAAAATGCTGCAAAAAATAAACGGTGAAGGGAGTGTGGAGAAATGCGTACCCTCGGCTGTAAGGGGGGGCATGTAAAGAGCCACTAACGAAAACACAACGTAGGTGCTTTGAAAAGGGAAACATTGAGCTACCAGTCCATCAATCACAACCACTGCTTGGCCTATCACCTGAGAAAATGAGAATCAAAAAGTCACAGGCTGGCAAACCAGTATGCCAGCAATATTTACCATAGCCAGCACTTGGAAGCAATGAAGATGTCCATCAACCGAGGAATGCACCAAGAAGAAGTGGTCCACGTACACAATGGAATATTACTCTAATAATAAATATAAATTAAATTTAAAAACAAAGAAAAGCAAGGAGACATCAACATTTGTGGGTTTATCCGGGCACATTGCACTCTAATTTATAACCGAAGAACACCACTGGCCGGTAGGTCTGTTTCCCTAGTACCAGCAAGGGGAACGTAGAAAGATTGCCGCTCTCTGGCCGTTACCTGCAAAAGCAGGTTTAAAGCCTGAGCTAATGGTCACTTCATATGAACAAGTACTGCAGGGCTGTAAATGAAACCTGCCCTCAAAATGTCTTGAGGGAGATCATGGCCAAAATATTTCAAATGGTGACACATACTTTAAGAAAACACTTTGAAGAAATAAGCTCTCATCACAGCTGGAAAAATAAAAAGGACATGTCTTACAGCTCAATTTCAACGCATTATGAGACACATGCAAATTCAACCACAAAGAGGTATCAGCTCACACCACTCAGAATAACCATCAGCAAAAACTACAAAGAATAAATGCTGAAGGTGCTGGGAAGAAATGCATACCCTCCGCTTTAAGTGGGACGTAACCTGGAAAGAGCCACTAAAGAGAACGGAATAGAGGTGCCTTTAAAAGGTAAACATTGAGCTACCATATGACCCAGCAGACCTATTCCTGGACCTATAACCTAAGAAGACAGAATTGGAAGGACACAGGTACGCAAATCTGCATTGCATAGTATAACAATCGCCAAGATATGGAAGTAACCAAAAAGTCCAACGACAGATGGGTGGAGAAAGAAGAACTGCTCCATGTACAGATGGAATATGAGCTAGTGAAAAAATGAAACAATGCCATTTGCAGCACCATAGATGAGTCTAGAAGTAATCACGCAGCTTGGAGTAAGTGAGAAAGCGAAAGACACATATCCTATCCTATCACATATAGGTGTTACCGAAAAAATGATACAAACAAAGGTATTTCCACAGAGAAACACTATCATAGATTCATTAAAAAAACTTATGGTTCACCAAATGGAAAGGTGTGAGGATTGGATACATTACCGTATTGAGGTTAACAGAGAGATACAAACACATGTGAAATATATAATCACCAAAGACCTACGCTATACCAAGAGAAGACTACTCAACATTGTGTCGTAACAGACATGGGAAAAGGATCCGAAGAAAAATAGATATATGTATATGTGTGAAAGAACCACATCTTGCACACCTAGAACAAACAAAACATTGTAATCAAGTTTGCTGTGATAAAAAATAAAAATTAAGTTAAAAATACCAACAAGAAGTAATGAGACATAAACTTAAAGGGCTTTTTCCTCGCACATTCCATTCTAATTTACAACCTAGAACACCACTTCCACTAAGGCTCTGTTGCCCTAGTAACCAGATTTGGTAAAGGAGAAATGCTGCCGCCTTGTGGCCGATTCCCGCAACAGCAGCTTTTAACCCACAGCTAATGGTCACTTACCATTCACAAGGACTCAGGGCTGTAAAGGACACCTGCCCTCAAATTGTGCTGAAGTAGGGAATGGATAAAAAAAATTCAAAACAGGCAAAATGTTCACGAAGCTCGTATGAAGAGGTAAGTTTTACTCACTCTCTTTTTAAAGAAAGGAAAATGGATAAAAGCTCAACCTCAGGAAGTATTAGACTCATGCAATCTAATCTACAAAAAGTTTTCAACTCACACCCGTCGACTGACCGTTGGCAAAAAGTCTACAAACAATCAATGCTGAAGAGGTTTTAGAGAACTGTGTACCCTCTAGCTGCTGGTGAGATGTAAAAGGGTTAAACGCTAATAATGAGAACAGAAAGGAGCTGCGTTGAAAAGGAAAAATTGAGGTACCATTCAATCCAGCAGGCGCACCAATGGGCCTCTCACCTGAGAAGACCAGAATGAAGAAGACCCGGGCTGCAAAAGCTGCACTGCAGCCTTATTCACAATAGACAAGACAGTGAAGCAACCAAAATGTCCATCAACAGATGAAAGGAAAAAGCAGAAGCGGCCCATGTACACAATGAATACTAGCCATGGAAAACAATGAAACACTGCTCTTTGAGACACCATAGATGATCTTGGAGATAATCACAGAACATGAGGTAAGTCGGAAAGCAAAAGTCCTATATCCTATGATATCACTTATACGCGTTCTCTAATAACTGACACAAATGAACATATTTCCACAGAGAAAGTCAATCACAGACTTATTAAAAAAAACTATGCTTATCTACAAGGAAAGGTGGGGGGAATGGATAAATGAAGATTAGCGTTACCATATGTATACAAATACATATTATATACATATATCAAAAAGACCGACCATATAGCAAGGAAGGTTTACGGAACACTGTGTAATAATTTACACGGGAAGAGGATCTCTACATAAATAGGTATATAGAATATGTAGATGAACCAGAGTATGTACACCTTGGACAAGCAACATTCTAACCATTACCCCAATTGAAAAAATTAAAACAACCAACTAGGAGTAATGAGACATAAACTTATGGGGGGTTCTCCTGGCACATTCCATTCAAATTTACAACCTAGGCAAACGACTTCCAGAACGGCTCTGCTGCCCTAGTACCCAGATTTGGGAATGGAGAAATGCTGCATCCTTGTGGCCGTTTCCCACAACAGCAGCTTTAAACCCACTGCAAAAGGTCACTAAATATTCACCAATTGCAGGTCTGTAAATGACACCTGCCCTCCAAAAGATACTGAGGTCGAAAATCGACCAAAAAACTCTAGAGTGCAACCTTCCAAAAAGAAAATTTGAAGAGGTATATTGTACTCACACCTTTTTTCTTTTTTCTTTTAACAGAAAAGGAAAAGGCGTGGAAAAAGGATGAATTGTAGGAATTGTTACAGACATGTAAACCCAAATTACAAAAACCTATCAGCTCACACCAGTCAGAATGGCCATCAACAAAAATGCGGCAAACGATAAACGCTGACGTGATTGTGGAGAAATGCGTACCCTCGATTCTAAGGGGGACGTGGTAAGAGCCACTGATGAAAGCACAATTGAGGTGCCTTGAAAAGGTAAACGTTGAGCTACCATACCAATCAATCAATCAATCATACCCACTGCTGGGTCTATCACCTGAGAAAATGAAAATCAAAAATCGCAGGCTGGCAATCCTGCACTCCAGCAATATTTACCATAGGCAACACTTGGAAGCAACGAAAATGTCCATCAACAGAGGAATGCACCAAGAAGAAGTGGTCCATGTACACAATGGAATATTAGCCATGGAAAACATTGAAGCACTGCTCTTTGAGGCACCATAGATGAGCCTGGAGATAATCACAAAACATGAAGTAGGTCGGAAAGCAAAAGACCTATATCTTATATTATCACTTATGGCATTATCTAATAACTGACACAGATGAACATATTTCTAAAGAGAAAGACACTCACAGGCGTAGAACACAAACTATGCTCATCTAAAAGGAAAGGAGGGGGGAAATTGAGAAATGAAGATTAGTGTTACTATACATATTCAAATACATATTATATACATGTATCAAAAAGACCGAACATATAACAAGGGAGGTCGACGGAACAGTGTAATATTTTACATGGGAAGAGGATCTGTACATTAATAGACATACATAATGTCCAAATGAACCAGATTGTGTACACCTAGGACAAACAGTATTCTAAACTTTACCCAGATTAAAAAAATTTTAAAAACCAAGAAGAAGTAATGAGACATAAACTTATGGGGATTTCTCCTGGCAAATTCCATTCTAATTTACAACCTAGGACAATGACTTCCAGAAAGGCTCTGCTGCCCTAGAACCAGGACTGGGGAATGGAGAAATGCTACCTCCTTGTGGACGTTTCCCACAACAGCAGCTTTGAACCCACTGCAAAAGGTCACTAAATTTTCACCAACTTGCAGTTCTGTAAATTGCGCCTGGCCTCCAGAAAATTTCTGGGGTCAAAAATCGACCAAAAAATTCAGAAGAGGGCAACCTTCGAAGAAGACAATTTCAAGAGCTATATTGTACTCACGGTTTTTTTCTTTTAAGAGAAAAGAAAAAGGCGTAGGAATATGATGAATTTTAAAAATTTTCATGACATGCATACCCATATTACAAAACCCTATCAGCACACAGCAGTCAGAATGGCCATTAGGAAAAATGCTGCAAAAAATAAACGGTGAAGGGAGTGTGGAGAAATGCGTACCCTCGGCTGTAAGGGGGGGCATGTAAAGAGCCAGTAACGAAAACACAACGTAGGTGCTTTGAAAAGGGAAACATTGAGCTACCAGTCCATCAATCACAACCACTGCTTGGCCTATCACCTGAGAAAATGAGAATCAAAATGTCACAGGCTGGCAACCCAGTATGCCAGCAATATTTACCATAGCCAGCACTTGGAAGCAATGAAGATGTCCATCAACCGAGGAATGCACCAAGAAGAAGTGGTCCACGTACACAATGGAATATTACTCTAATAATAAATATAAATTAAATTTAAAAACAAAGAAAAGCAAGGAGACATCAACATTTGTGGGTTTATCCGGGCACATTGCACTCTAATTTATAACCGAAGAACACCACTGGCCGGTAGGTCTGTTTCCCTAGTACCAGCAAGGGGAACGTAGAAAGATTGCCGCTCTCTGGCCGTTACCTGCAAAAGCAGGTTTAAAGCCTGAGCTAATGGTCACTTCATATGAACAAGTACTGCAGGGCTGTAAATGAAACCTGCCCTCAAAATGTCTTGAGGGAGATCATGGCCAAAATATTTCAAATGGTGACACATACTTTAAGAAAACACTTTGAAGAAATAAGTTCTCATCACAGCTGGAAAAGTAAAAAGGACATGTCTTACAGCTCAATTTCAACGCATTATGAGACACATGCAAATTCAACCACAAAGAGGTATCAGCTCACACCACTCAGAATAACCATCAGCAAAAACTACAAAGAATAAATGCTGAAGGTGCTGGGAAGAAATGCATACCCTCCACTTTAAGTGGGACGTAACCTGGAAAGAGCCACTAAAGAGAACAGAATAGAGGTGCCTTTAAGAGGTAAACATTGAGCTACCATATGATCCAGCAGACCTATTCCTGGACCTATAACCTAAGAAGACAGAATTGGAAGGACACAGGTACGCAAATCTGCATTGCATAGTATAACAATAGCCAAGATATGGAAGTAACCAAAAAGTCCAACGACAGATGGGTGGACAAAGAAGAACTGCTCCATGTACAGATGGAATATGAGCTAGTGAAAAAATGAAACAATGCCATTTGCAGCACCATAGATGAGTCTAGAAGTAATCACGCAACTTGGAGTAAGTGAGAAAGCGAAAGACACATATCCTATCCTATCACATATAGGTGTTACCGAAAAAATGATACAAACAAAGGTATTTCCACAGAGAAACACTATCATAGATTCATTTAAAAAACTTATGGTTCACCAAATGGAAAGGTGTGAGGATTGGATACATTACCGTATTGAGGTTAACAGAGAGATACAAACACATGTGAAATATATAATCACCAAAGACCTACGCAATACCAAGAGAAGACTACTCAACATTGTGTCGTAACCTACATGGGAAAAGGATCCGAAGAAAAATAGATATATGTATATGTGTGAAAGAACCACATCTTGCACACCTGGAACAAACAAAACATTGTAATCAAGTTTGCTGTGATAAAAAATAAAAATTAAGTTAAAAATACCAACAAGAAGTAATGAGACATAAACTTAAAGGGCTTTTTCCTCTCACATTCCATTCTAATTTACAACCTAGAACACCACTTCCAGTAAGGCTCTGTTGCCCTAGTAACCAGATTTGGTAAAGGAGAAATGCTGCCGCCTTGTGGCCGATTCCCGCAACAGCAGCTTTTAACCCACAGCTAATGGTCACTTACCATTCACAAGGACTCAGGGCTGTAAAGGACGCCTGCCCTCAAAATTGTGCTGAGGTAGGGAATGGATAAATAAAATTCAAAACAGGCAAAATGTTCACGAAGCTAGTATGAAGAGGTAAGTTTTACTCACTCTCTTTTTAAAGAAAGGAAAATGGATAAAAGCTCAACCTCAGGAAGTATTAGACTCATGCAATCTAATCTACAAAAAGTTTTCAACTCACACCCGTCGACTGACCGTTGGCAAAAAGTCTACAAACAATCAATGCTGAAGAGGTTTTAGAGAACTGTGTACCCTCTAGCTGCTGGTGAGATGTAAAAGGGTTAAACGCTAATAATGAGAACAGAAAGGAGCTGCGTTGAAAAGGAAAAATTGAGGTACCATTCAATCCAGCAGGCGCACCAATGGGCCTCTCACCTGAGAAGACCAGAATGAAGAAGACCCGGGCTGCAAAAGCTGCACTGCAGCCTTATTCACAATAGACAAGACAGTGAAGCAACCAAAATGTCCATCAACAGATGAAAGGAAAAAGCAGAAGCGGCCCATGTACACAATGAATACTAGCCATGGAAAACAATGAAACACTGCTCTTTGAGACACCATAGATGATCTTGGAGATAATCACAGAACATGAGGTAAGTCGGAAAGCAAAAGTCCTATATCCTATGATATCACTTATACGCGTTCTCTAATAACTGACACAAATGAACATATTTCCACTGAGAAAGTCAATCACAGACTTATTAAAAAAAACTATGCTTATCTACAAGGAAAGGTGGGGGGAATGGATACATGAAGATTAGCGTTACCATATGTATACAAATACATATTATATACATATATCAAAAAGACCGACCATATAGCAAGGAAGGTTTACAGAACACTGTGTAATAATTTACACGGGAAGAGGATCTCTACATAAATAGGTATATAGAATATGTAGATGAACCAGAGTATGTACACCTTGGACAAGCAACATTCTAACCATTACCCCAATTGAAAAAATTAAAACAACCAACTAGGAGTAATGAGACATAAACTTATGGGGGGTTCTCCTGGCACATTCCATTCAAATTTACAACCTAGGCAAACGACTTCCAGAACGGCTCTGCTGCCCTAGTACCCAGATTTGGGAATGGAGAAATGCTGCATCCTTGTGGCCGTTTCCCACAACAGCAGCTTTAAACCCACTGCAAAAGGTCACTAAATATTCACCAATTGCAGGTCTGTAAATGACACCTGCCCTCCAAAAGATACTGAGGTCGAAAATCGACCAAAAAACTCTAGAGTGCAACCTTCCAAAAAGAAAATTTGAAGAGGTATATTGTACTCACACCTTTTTTCTTTTTTCTTTTAACAGAAAAGGAAAAGGCGTGGAAAAAGGATGAATTGTAGGAATTGTTACAGACATGTAAACCCAAATTACAAAAACCTATCAGCTCACACCAGTCAGAATGGCCATCAACAAAAATGCGGCAAACGATAAACGCTGACGTGATTGTGGAGAAATGCGTACCCTCGATTCTAAGGGGGACGTGGTAAGAGCCACTAATGAAAGCACAATTGAGGTGCCTTGAAAAGGTAAACGTTGAGCTACCATACCAATCAATCAATCATACCCACTGCTGGGTCTATCACCTGAGAAAATGAAAATCAAAAATCGCAGGCTGGCAATCCTGCACTCCAGCAATATTTACCATAGGCAACACTTGGAAGCAACGAAAATGTCCATCAACAGAGGAATGCACCAAGAAGAAGTGGTCCATGTACACAATGGAATATTAGCCATGGAAAACATTGAAGCACTGCTCTTTGAGGCACCATAGATGAGCCTGGAGATAATCACAAAACATGAAGTAGGTCGGAAAGCAAAAGACCTATATCTTATATTATCACTTATGGCATTATCTAATAACTGACACAGATGAACATATTTCTAAAGAGAAAGACACTCACAGGCGTAGAACACAAACTATGCTCATCTAAAAGGAAAGGAGGGGGGAAATTGAGAAATGAAGATTAGTGTTACTATACATATTCAAATACATATTATATACATGTATCAAAAAGACCGAACATATAACAAGGGAGGTCGACGGAACACTGTAATATTTTACATGGGAAGAGGATCTGTACATTAATAGACATACATAATGTCCAAATGAACCAGATTGTGTACACCTAGGACAAACAGTATTCTAAACTTTACCCAGATTAAAAAAATTTTAAAAACCAAGAAGAAGTAATGAGACATAAACTTATGTGGATTTCTCCTGGCAAATTCCATTCTAATTTACAACCTAGGACAATGACTTCCAGAAAGGCTCTGCTGCCCTAGAACCAGGACTGGGGAATGGAGAAATGCTACCTCCTTGTGGACGTTTCCCACAACAGCAGCTTTGAACCCACTGCAAAAGGTCACTAAATTTTCACCAACTTGCAGTTCTGTAAATTGCGCCTGGCCTCCAGAAAATTTCTGGGGTCAAAAATCGACCAAAAAATTCAGAAGAGGGCAACCTTCGAAGAAGACAATTTCAAGAGCTATATTGTACTCACGGTTTTTTTCTTTTAAGAGAAAAGAAAAAGGCGTAGGAATATGATGAATTTTAAAAATTTTCATGACATGCATACCCATATTACAAAACCCTATCAGCACACAGCAGTCAGAATGGCCATTAGGAAAAATGCTGCAAAAAATAAACGGTGAAGGGAGTGTGGAGAAATGCGTACCCTCGGCTGTAAGGGGGGGCATGTAAAGAGCCACTAACGAAAACACAACGTAGGTGCTTTGAAAAGGGAAACATTGAGCTACCAGTCCATCAATCACAACCACTGCTTGGCCTATCACCTGAGAAAATGAGAATCAAAAAGTCACAGGCTGGCAAACCAGTATGCCAGCAATATTTACCATAGCCAGCACTTGGAAGCAATGAAAATGTCCATCAACCGAGGAATGCACCAAGAAGAAGTGGTCCACGTACACAATGGGATATTACTCTAATAATAAATATAAATTAAATTTAAAAACAAAGAAAAGCAAGGAGACATCAACATTTGTGGGTTTATCCGGGCACATTGCACTCTAATTTATAACCGAAGAACACCACTGGCCGGTAGGTCTGTTTCCCTAGTACCAGCAAGGGGAACGTAGAAAGATTGCCGCTCTCTGGCCGTTACCTGCAAAAGCAGGTTTAAAGCCTGAGCTAATGGTCACTTCATATGAACAAGTACTGCAGGGCTGTAAATGAAACCTGCCCTCAAAATGTCTTGAGGGAGATCATGGCCAAAATATTTCAAATGGTGACACATACTTTAAGAAAACACTTTGAAGAAATAAGCTCTCATCACAGCTGGAAAAATAAAAAGGACATGTCTTACAGCTCAATTTCAACGCATTATGAGACACATGCAAATTCAACCACAAAGAGGTATCAGCTCACACCACTCAGAATAACCATCAGCAAAAACTACAAAGAATAAATGCTGAAGGTGCTGGGAAGAAATGCATACCCTCCGCTTTAAGTGGGACGTAACCTGGAAAGAGCCACTAAAGAGAACGGAATAGAGGTGCCTTTAAAAGGTAAACATTGAGCTACCATATGATCCAGCAGACCTATTCCTGGACCTATAACCTAAGAAGACAGAATTGGAAGGACACAGGTACGCAAATCTGCATTGCATAGTATAACAATAGCCAAGATATGGAAGTAACCAAAAAGTCCAACGACAGATGGGTGGACAAAGAAGAACTGCTCCATGTACAGATGGAATATGAGCTAGTGAAAAAATGAAACAATGCCATTTGCAGCACCATAGATGAGTCTAGAAGTAATCACGCAGCTTGGAGTAAGTGAGAAAGCGAAAGACACATATCCTATCCTATCACATATAGGTGTTACCTAAAAAATGATACAAACAAAGGTATTTCCACAGAGAAACACTATCATAGATTCATTTAAAAAACTTATGGTTCACCAAATGGAAAGGTGTGAGGATTGGATACATTACCGTATTGAGGTTAACAGAGAGATACAAACACATGTGAAATATATAATCACCAAAGACCTACGCTATACCAAGAGAAGACTACTCAACATTGTGTCGTAACAGACATGGGAAAAGGATCCGAAGAAAAATAGATATATGTATATGTGTGAAAGAACCACATCTTGCACACCTAGAACAAACAAAACATTGTAATCAAGTTTGCTGTGATAAAAAATAAAAATTAAGTTAAAAATACCAACAAGAAGTAATGAGACATAAACTTAAAGGGCTTTTTCCTCGCACATTCCATTCTAATTTACAACCTAGAACACCACTTCCACTAAGGCTCTGTTGCCCTAGTAACCAGATTTGGTAAAGGAGAAATGCTGCCGCCTTGTGGCCGATTCCCGCAACAGCAGCTTTTAACCCACAGCTAATGGTCACTTACCATTCACAAGGACTCAGGGCTGTAAAGGACACCTGCCCTCAAATTGTGCTGAAGTAGGGAATGGATAAAAAAAATTCAAAACAGGCAAAATGTTCACGAAGCTAGTATGAAGAGGTAAGTTTTACTCACTCTCTTTTTAAAGAAAGGAAAATGGATAAAAGCTCAACCTCAGGAAGTATTAGACTCATGCAATCTAATCTACAAAAAGTTTTCAACTCACACCCGTCGACTGACCGTTGGCAAAAAGTCTACAAACAATCAATGCTGAAGAGGTTTTAGAGAACTGTGTACCCTCTAGCTGCTGGTGAGATGTAAAAGGGTTAAACGCTAATAATGAGAACAGAAAGGAGCTGCGTTGAAAAGGAAAAATTGAGGTACCATTCAATCCAGCAGGCGCACCAATGGGCCTCTCACCTGAGAAGACCAGAATGAAGAAGACCCGGGCTGCAAAAGCTGCACTGCAGCCTTATTCACAATAGACAAGACAGTGAAGCAACCAAAATGTCCATCAACAGATGAAAGGAAAAAGCAGAAGCGGCCCATGTACACAATGAATACTAGCCATGGAAAACAATGAAACACTGCTCTTTGAGACACCATAGATGATCTTGGAGATAATCACAGAACATGAGGTAAGTCGGAAAGCAAAAGTCCTATATCCTATGATATCACTTATACGCGTTCTCTAATAACTGACACAAATGAACATATTTCCACAGAGAAAGTCAATCACAGACTTATTAAAAAAAACTATGCTTATCTACAAGGAAAGGTGGGGGGAATGGATAAATGAAGATTAGCGTTACCATATGTATACAAATACATATTATATACATATATCAAAAAGACCGACCATATAGCAAGGAAGGTTTACGGAACACTGTGTAATAATTTACACGGGAAGAGGATCTCTACATAAATAGGTATATAGAATATGTAGATGAACCAGAGTATGTACACCTTGGACAAGCAACATTCTAACCATTACCCCAATTGAAAAAATTAAA
Organism: Balaenoptera borealis; assembly: GCF_965194805.1. Lineage (NCBI taxonomy): Eukaryota > Metazoa > Chordata > Mammalia > Artiodactyla > Balaenopteridae > Balaenoptera > Balaenoptera borealis. The sequence goes on from NW_028123455.1 coordinate 217,731, forward strand.
ACAACCAACTAGGAGTAATGAGACATAAACTTATGGGGGGTTCTCCTGGCACATTCCATTCAAATTTACAACCTAGGCAAACGACTTCCAGAACGGCTCTGCTGCCCTAGTACCCAGATTTGGGAATGGAGAAATGCTGCATCCTTGTGGCCGTTTCCCACAACAGCAGCTTTAAACCCACTGCAAAAGGTCACTAAATATTCACCAATTGCAGGTCTGTAAATGACACCTGCCCTCCAAAAGATACTGAGGTCGAAAATCGACCAAAAAACTCTAGAGTGCAACCTTCCAAAAAGAAAATTTGAAGAGGTATATTGTACTCACACCTTTTTTCTTTTTTCTTTTAACAGAAAAGGAAAAGGCGTGGAAAAAGGATGAATTGTAGGAATTGTTACAGACATGTAAACCCAAATTACAAAAACCTATCAGCTCACACCAGTCAGAATGGCCATCAACAAAAATGCGGCAAACGATAAACGCTGACGTGATTGTGGAGAAATGCGTACCCTCGATTCTAAGGGGGACGTGGTAAGAGCCACTGATGAAAGCACAATTGAGGTGCCTTGAAAAGGTAAACGTTGAGCTACCATACCAATCAATCAATCATACCCACTGCTGGGTCTATCACCTGAGAAAATGAAAATCAAAAATCGCAGGCTGGCAATCCTGCACTCCAGCAATATTTACCATAGGCAACACTTGGAAGCAACGAAAATGTCCATCAACAGAGGAATGCACCAAGAAGAAGTGGTCCATGTACACAATGGAATATTAGCCATGGAAAACATTGAAGCACTGCTCTTTGAGGCACCATAGATGAGCCTGGAGATAATCACAAAACATGAAGTAGGTCGGAAAGCAAAAGACCTATATCTTATATTATCACTTATGGCATTATCTAATAACTGACACAGATGAACATATTTCTAAAGAGAAAGACACTCACAGGCGTAGAACACAAACTATGCTCATCTAAAAGGAAAGGAGGGGGGAAATTGAGAAATGAAGATTAGTGTTACTATACATATTCAAATACATATTATATACATGTATCAAAAAGACCGAACATATAACAAGGGAGGTCGACGGAACACTGTAATATTTTACATGGGAAGAGGATCTGTACATTAATAGACATACATAATGTCCAAATGAACCAGATTGTGTACACCTAGGACAAACAGTATTCTAAACTTTACCCAGATTAAAAAAATTTTAAAAACCAAGAAGAAGTAATGAGACATAAACTTATGGGGATTTCTCCTGGCAAATTCCATTCTAATTTACAACCTAGGACAATGACTTCCAGAAAGGCTCTGCTGCCCTAGAACCAGGACTGGGGAATGGAGAAATGCTACCTCCTTGTGGACGTTTCCCACAACAGCAGCTTTGAACCCACTGCAAAAGGTCACTAAATTTTCACCAACTTGCAGTTCTGTAAATTGCGCCTGGCCTCCAGAAAATTTCTGGGGTCAAAAATCGACCAAAAAATTCAGAAGAGGGCAACCTTCGAAGAAGACAATTTCAAGAGCTATATTGTACTCACGGTTTTTTTCTTTTAAGAGAAAAGAAAAAGGCGTAGGAATATGATGAATTTTAAAAATTTTCATGACATGCATACCCATATTACAAAACCCTATCAGCTCACAGCAGTCAGAATGGCCATTAGGAAAAATGCTGCAAAAAATAAACGGTGAAGGGAGTGTGGAGAAATGCGTACCCTCGGCTGTAAGGGGGGGCATGTAAAGAGCCACTAACGAAAACACAACGTAGGTGCTTTGAAAAGGGAAACATTGAGCTACCAGTCCATCAATCACAACCACTGCTTGGCCTATCACCTGAGAAAATGAGAATCAAAAAGTCACAGGCTGGCAAACCAGTATGCCAGCAATATTTACCATAGCCAGCACTTGGAAGCAATGAAGATGTCCATCAACCGAGGAATGCACCAAGAAGAAGTGGTCCACGTACACAATGGAATATTACTCTAATAATAAATATAAATTAAATTTAAAAACAAAGAAAAGCAAGGAGACATCAACATTTGTGGGTTTATCCGGGCACATTGCACTCTAATTTATAACCGAAGAACACCACTGGCCGGTAGGTCTGTTTCCCTAGTACCAGCAAGGGGAACGTAGAAAGATTGCCGCTCTCTGGCCGTTACCTGCAAAAGCAGGTTTAAAGCCTGAGCTAATGGTCACTTCATATGAACAAGTACTGCAGGGCTGTAAATGAAACCTGCCCTCAAAATGTCTTGAGGGAGATCATGGCCAAAATATTTCAAATGGTGACACATACTTTAAGAAAACACTTTGAAGAAATAAGCTCTCATCACAGCTGGAAAAATAAAAAGGACATGTCTTACAGCTCAATTTCAACGCATTATGAGACACATGCAAATTCAACCACAAAGAGGTATCAGCTCACACCACTCAGAATAACCATCAGCAAAAACTACAAAGAATAAATGCTGAAGGTGCTGGGAAGAAATGCATACCCTCCGCTTTAAGTGGGACGTAACCTGGAAAGAGCCACTAAAGAGAACGGAATAGAGGTGCCTTTAAAAGGTAAACATTGAGCTACCATATGATCCAGCAGACCTATTCCTGGACCTATAACCTAAGAAGACAGAATTGGAAGGACACAGGTACGCAAATCTGCATTGCATAGTATAACAATAGCCAAGATATGGAAGTAACCAAAAAGTCCAACGACAGATGGGTGGACAAAGAAGAACTGCTCCATGTACAGATGGAATATGAGCTAGTGAAAAAATGAAACAATGCCATTTGCAGCACCATAGATGAGTCTAGAAGTAATCACGCAGCTTGGAGTAAGTGAGAAAGCGAAAGACACATATCCTATCCTATCACATATAGGTGTTACCGAAAAAATGATACAAACAAAGGTATTTCCACAGAGAAACACTATCATAGATTCATTTAAAAAACTTATGGTTCACCAAATGGAAAGGTGTGAGGATTGGATACATTACCGTATTGAGGTTAACAGAGAGATACAAACACATGTGAAATATATAATCACCAAAGACCTACGCTATACCAAGAGAAGACTACTCAACATTGTGTCGTAACAGACATGGGAAAAGGATCCGAAGAAAAATAGATATATGTATATGTGTGAAAGAACCACATCTTGCACACCTAGAACAAACAAAACATTGTAATCAAGTTTGCTGTGATAAAAAATAAAAATTAAGTTAAAAATACCAACAAGAAGTAATGAGACATAAACTTAAAGGGCTTTTTCCTCGCACATTCCATTCTAATTTACAACCTAGAACACCACTTCCACTAAGGCTCTGTTGCCCTAGTAACCAGATTTGGTAAAGGAGAAATGCTGCCGCCTTGTGGCCGATTCCCGCAACAGCAGCTTTTAACCCACAGCTAATGGTCACTTACCATTCACAAGGACTCAGGGCTGTAAAGGACACCTGCCCTCAAATTGTGCTGAAGTAGGGAATGGATAAAAAAAATTCAAAACAGGCAAAATGTTCACGAAGCTCGTATGAAGAGGTAAGTTTTACTCACTCTCTTTTTAAAGAAAGGAAAATGGATAAAAGCTCAACCTCAGGAAGTATTAGACTCATGCAATCTAATCTACAAAAAGTTTTCAACTCACACCCGTCGACTGACCGTTGGCAAAAAGTCTACAAACAATCAATGCTGAAGAGGTTTTAGAGAACTGTGTACCCTCTAGCTGCTGGTGAGATGTAAAAGGGTTAAACGCTAATAATGAGAACAGAAAGGAGCTGCGTTGAAAAGGAAAAATTGAGGTACCATTCAATCCAGCAGGCGCACCAATGGGCCTCTCACCTGAGAAGACCAGAATGAAGAAGACCCGGGCTGCAAAAGCTGCACTGCAGCCTTATTCACAATAGACAAGACAGTGAAGCAACCAAAATGTCCATCAACAGATGAAAGGAAAAAGCAGAAGCGGCCCATGTACACAATGAATACTAGCCATGGAAAACAATGAAACACTGCTCTTTGAGACACCATAGATGATCTTGGAGATAATCACAGAACATGAGGTAAGTCGGAAAGCAAAAGTCCTATATCCTATGATATCACTTATACGCGTTCTCTAATAACTGACACAAATGAACATATTTCCACAGAGAAAGTCAATCACAGACTTATTAAAAAAAACTATGCTTATCTACAAGGAAAGGTGGGGGGAATGGATAAATGAAGATTAGCGTTACCATATGTATACAAATACATATTATATACATATATCAAAAAGACCGACCATATAGCAAGGAAGGTTTACGGAACACTGTGTAATAATTTACACGGGAAGAGGATCTCTACATAAATAGGTATATAGAATATGTAGATGAACCAGAGTATGTACACCTTGGACAAGCAACATTCTAACCATTACCCCAATTGAAAAAATTAAAACAACCAACTAGGAGTAATGAGACATAAACTTATGGGGGGTTCTCCTGGCACATTCCATTCAAATTTACAACCTAGGCAAACGACTTCCAGAACGGCTCTGCTGCCCTAGTACCCAGATTTGGGAATGGAGAAATGCTGCATCCTTGTGGCCGTTTCCCACAACAGCAGCTTTAAACCCACTGCAAAAGGTCACTAAATATTCACCAATTGCAGGTCTGTAAATGACACCTGCCCTCCAAAAGATACTGAGGTCGAAAATCGACCAAAAAACTCTAGAGTGCAACCTTCCAAAAAGAAAATTTGAAGAGGTATATTGTACTCACAACTTTTTTCTTTTTTCTTTTAACAGAAAAGGAAAAGGCGTGGAAAAAGGATGAATTGTAGGAATTGTTACAGACATGTAAACCCAAATTACAAAAACCTATCAGCTCACACCAGTCAGAATGGCCATCAACAAAAATGCGGCAAACGATAAACGCTGACGTGATTGTGGAGAAATGCGTACCCTCGATTCTAAGGGGGACGTGGTAAGAGCCACTGATGAAAGCACAATTGAGGTGCCTTGAAAAGGTAAACGTTGAGCTACCATACCAATCAATCAATCATACCCACTGCTGGGTCTATCACCTGAGAAAATGAAAATCAAAAATCGCAGGCTGGCAATCCTGCACTCCAGCAATATTTACCATAGGCAACACTTGGAAGCAACGAAAATGTCCATCAACAGAGGAATGCACCAAGAAGAAGTGGTCCATGTACACAATGGAATATTAGCCATGGAAAACATTGAAGCACTGCTCTTTGAGGCACCATAGATGAGCCTGGAGATAATCACAAAACATGAAGTAGGTCGGAAAGCAAAAGACCTATATCTTATATTATCACTTATGGCATTATCTAATAACTGACACAGATGAACATATTTCTAAAGAGAAAGACACTCACAGGCGTAGAACACAAACTATGCTCATCTAAAAGGAAAGGAGGGGGGAAATTGAGAAATGAAGATTAGTGTTACTATACATATTCAAATACATATTATATACATGTATCAAAAAGACCGAACATATAACAAGGGAGGTCGACGGAACAGTGTAATATTTTACATGGGAAGAGGATCTGTACATTAATAGACATACATAATGTCCAAATGAACCAGATTGTGTACACCTAGGACAAACAGTATTCTAAACTTTACCCAGATTAAAAAAATTTTAAAAACCAAGAAGAAGTAATGAGACATAAACTTATGGGGATTTCTCCTGGCAAATTCCATTCTAATTTACAACCTAGGACAATGACTTCCAGAAAGGCTCTGCTGCCCTAGAACCAGGACTGGGGAATGGAGAAATGCTACCTCCTTGTGGACGTTTCCCACAACAGCAGCTTTGAACCCACTGCAAAAGGTCACTAAATTTTCACCAACTTGCAGTTCTGTAAATTGCGCCTGGCCTCCAGAAAATTTCTGGGGTCAAAAATCGACCAAAAAATTCAGAAGAGGGCAACCTTCGAAGAAGACAATTTCAAGAGCTATATTGTACTCACGGTTTTTTTCTTTTAAGAGAAAAGAAAAAGGCGTAGGAATATGATGAATTTTAAAAATTTTCATGACATGCATACCCATATTACAAAACCCTATCAGCACACAGCAGTCAGAATGGCCATTAGGAAAAATGCTGCAAAAAATAAACGGTGAAGGGAGTGTGGAGAAATGCGTACCCTCGGCTGTAAGGGGGGGCATGTAAAGAGCCACTAACGAAAACACAACGTAGGTGCTTTGAAAAGGGAAACATTGAGCTACCAGTCCATCAATCACAACCACTGCTTGGCCTATCACCTGAGAAAATGAGAATCAAAAAGTCACAGGCTGGCAATCCAGTATGCCAGCAATATTTACCATAGCCAGCACTTGGAAGCAATGAAAATGTCCATCAACCGAGGAATGCACCAAGAAGAAGTGGTCCACGTACACAATGGGATATTACTCTAATAATAAATATAAATTAAATTTAAAAACAAAGAAAAGCAAGGAGACATCAACATTTGTGGGTTTATCCGGGCACATTGCACTCTAATTTATAACCGAAGAACACCACTGGCCGGTAGGTCTGTTTCCCTAGTACCAGCAAGGGGAACGTAGAAAGATTGCCGCTCTCTGGCCGTTACCTGCAAAAGCAGGTTTAAAGCCTGAGCTAATGGTCACTTCATATGAACAAGTACTGCAGGGCTGTAAATGAAACCTGCCCTCAAAATGTCTTGAGGGAGATCATGGCCAAAATATTTCAAATGGTGACACATACTTTAAGAAAACACTTTGAAGAAATAAGCTCTCATCACAGCTGGAAAAATAAAAAGGACATGTCTTACAGCTCAATTTCAACGCATTATGAGACACATGCAAATTCAACCACAAAGAGGTATCAGCTCACACCACTCAGAATAACCATCAGCAAAAACTACAAAGAATAAATGCTGAAGGTGCTGGGAAGAAATGCATACCCTCCGCTTTAAGTGGGACGTAACCTGGAAAGAGCCACTAAAGAGAACGGAATAGAGGTGCCTTTAAAAGGTAAACATTGAGCTACCATATGACCCAGCAGACCTATTCCTGGACCTATAACCTAAGAAGACAGAATTGGAAGGACACAGGTACGCAAATCTGCATTGCATAGTATAACAATCGCCAAGATATGGAAGTAACCAAAAAGTCCAACGACAGATGGGTGGAGAAAGAAGAACTGCTCCATGTACAGATGGAATATGAGCTAGTGAAAAAATGAAACAATGCCATTTGCAGCACCATAGATGAGTCTAGAAGTAATCACGCAGCTTGGAGTAAGTGAGAAAGCGAAAGACACATATCCTATCCTATCACATATAGGTGTTACCGAAAAAATGATACAAACAAAGGTATTTCCACAGAGAAACACTATCATAGATTCATTAAAAAAACTTATGGTTCACCAAATGGAAAGGTGTGAGGATTGGATACATTACCGTATTGAGGTTAACAGAGAGATACAAACACATGTGAAATATATAATCACCAAAGACCTACGCTATACCAAGAGAAGACTACTCAACATTGTGTCGTAACAGACATGGGAAAAGGATCCGAAGAAAAATAGATATATGTATATGTGTGAAAGAACCACATCTTGCACACCTAGAACAAACAAAACATTGTAATCAAGTTTGCTGTGATAAAAAATAAAAATTAAGTTAAAAATACCAACAAGAAGTAATGAGACATAAACTTAAAGGGCTTTTTCCTCGCACATTCCATTCTAATTTACAACCTAGAACACCACTTCCACTAAGGCTCTGTTGCCCTAGTAACCAGATTTGGTAAAGGAGAAATGCTGCCGCCTTGTGGCCGATTCCCGCAACAGCAGCTTTTAACCCACAGCTAATGGTCACTTACCATTCACAAGGACTCAGGGCTGTAAAGGACACCTGCCCTCAAATTGTGCTGAAGTAGGGAATGGATAAAAAAAATTCAAAACAGGCAAAATGTTCACGAAGCTCGTATGAAGAGGTAAGTTTTACTCACTCTCTTTTTAAAGAAAGGAAAATGGATAAAAGCTCAACCTCAGGAAGTATTAGACTCATGCAATCTAATCTACAAAAAGTTTTCAACTCACACCCGTCGACTGACCGTTGGCAAAAAGTCTACAAACAATCAATGCTGAAGAGGTTTTAGAGAACTGTGTACCCTCTAGCTGCTGGTGAGATGTAAAAGGGTTAAACGCTAATAATGAGAACAGAAAGGAGCTGCGTTGAAAAGGAAAAATTGAGGTACCATTCAATCCAGCAGGCGCACCAATGGGCCTCTCACCTGAGAAGACCAGAATGAAGAAGACCCGGGCTGCAAAAGCTGCACTGCAGCCTTATTCACAATAGACAAGACAGTGAAGCAACCAAAATGTCCATCAACAGATGAAAGGAAAAAGCAGAAGCGGCCCATGTACACAATGAATACTAGCCATGGAAAACAATGAAACACTGCTCTTTGAGACACCATAGATGATCTTGGAGATAATCACAGAACATGAGGTAAGTCGGAAAGCAAAAGTCCTATATCCTATGATATCACTTATACGCGTTCTCTAATAACTGACACAAATGAACATATTTCCACAGAGAAAGTCAATCACAGACTTATTAAAAAAAACTATGCTTATCTACAAGGAAAGGTGGGGGGAATGGATACATGAAGATTAGCGTTACCATATGTATACAAATACATATTATATACATATATCAAAAAGACCGACCATATAGCAAGGAAGGTTTACGGAACACTGTGTAATAATTTACACGGGAAGAGGATCTCTACATAAATAGGTATATAGAATATGTAGATGAACCAGAGTATGTACACCTTGGACAAGCAACATTCTAACCATTACCCCAATTGAAAAAATTAAAACAACCAACTAGGAGTAATGAGACATAAACTTATGGGGGGTTCTCCTGGCACATTCCATTCAAATTTACAACCTAGGCAAACGACTTCCAGAACGGCTCTGCTGCCCTAGTACCCAGATTTGGGAATGGAGAAATGCTGCATCCTTGTGGCCGTTTCCCACAACAGCAGCTTTAAACCCACTGCAAAAGGTCACTAAATATTCACCAATTGCAGGTCTGTAAATGACACCTGCCCTCCAAAAGATACTGAGGTCGAAAATCGACCAAAAAACTCTAGAGTGCAACCTTCCAAAAAGAAAATTTGAAGAGGTATATTGTACTCACAACTTTTTTCTTTTTTCTTTTAACAGAAAAGGAAAAGGCGTGGAAAAAGGATGAATTGTAGGAATTGTTACAGACATGTAAACCCAAATTACAAAAACCTATCAGCTCACACCAGTCAGAATGGCCATCAACAAAAATGCGGCAAACGATAAACGCTGACGTGATTGTGGAGAAATGCGTACCCTCGATTCTAAGGGGGACGTGGTAAGAGCCACTGATGAAAGCACAATTGAGGTGCCTTGAAAAGGTAAACGTTGAGCTACCATACCAATCAATCAATCATACCCACTGCTGGGTCTATCACCTGAGAAAATGAAAATCAAAAATCGCAGGCTGGCAATCCTGCACTCCAGCAATATTTACCATAGGCAACACTTGGAAGCAACGAAAATGTCCATCAACAGAGGAATGCACCAAGAAGAAGTGGTCCATGTACACAATGGAATATTAGCCATGGAAAACATTGAAGCACTGCTCTTTGAGGCACCATAGATGAGCCTGGAGATAATCACAAAACATGAAGTAGGTCGGAAAGCAAAAGACCTATATCTTATATTATCACTTATGGCATTATCTAATAACTGACACAGATGAACATATTTCTAAAGAGAAAGACACTCACAGGCGTAGAACACAAACTATGCTCATCTAAAAGGAAAGGAGGGGGGAAATTGAGAAATGAAGATTAGTGTTACTATACATATTCAAATACATATTATATACATGTATCAAAAAGACCGAACATATAACAAGGGAGGTCGACGGAACAGTGTAATATTTTACATGGGAAGAGGATCTGTACATTAATAGACATACATAATGTCCAAATGAACCAGATTGTGTACACCTAGGACAAACAGTATTCTAAACTTTACCCAGATTAAAAAAATTTTAAAAACCAAGAAGAAGTAATGAGACATAAACTTATGGGGATTTCTCCTGGCAAATTCCATTCTAATTTACAACCTAGGACAATGACTTCCAGAAAGGCTCTGCTGCCCTAGAACCAGGACTGGGGAATGGAGAAATGCTACCTCCTTGTGGACGTTTCCCACAACAGCAGCTTTGAACCCACTGCAAAAGGTCACTAAATTTTCACCAACTTGCAGTTCTGTAAATTGCGCCTGGCCTCCAGAAAATTTCTGGGGTCAAAAATCGACCAAAAAATTCAGAAGAGGGCAACCTTCGAAGAAGACAATTTCAAGAGCTATATTGTACTCACGGTTTTTTTCTTTTAAGAGAAAAGAAAAAGGCGTAGGAATATGATGAATTTTAAAAATTTTCATGACATGCATACCCATATTACAAAACCCTATCAGCACACAGCAGTCAGAATGGCCATTAGGAAAAATGCTGCAAAAAATAAACGGTGAAGGGAGTGTGGAGAAATGCGTACCCTCGGCTGTAAGGGGGGGCATGTAAAGAGCCACTAACGAAAACACAACGTAGGTGCTTTGAAAAGGGAAACATTGAGCTACCAGTCCATCAATCACAACCACTGCTTGGCCTATCACCTGAGAAAATGAGAATCAAAAAGTCACAGGCTGGCAATCCAGTATGCCAGCAATATTTACCATAGCCAGCACTTGGAAGCAATGAAAATGTCCATCAACCGAGGAATGCACCAAGAAGAAGTGGTCCACGTACACAATGGGATATTACTCTAATAATAAATATAAATTAAATTTAAAAACAAAGAAAAGCAAGGAGACATCAACATTTGTGGGTTTATCCGGGCACATTGCACTCTAATTTATAACCGAAGAACACCACTGGCCGGTAGGTCTGTTTCCCTAGTACCAGCAAGGGGAACGTAGAAAGATTGCCGCTCTCTGGCCGTTACCTGCAAAAGCAGGTTTAAAGCCTGAGCTAATGGTCACTTCATATGAACAAGTACTGCAGGGCTGTAAATGAAACCTGCCCTCAAAATGTCTTGAGGGAGATCATGGCCAAAATATTTCAAATGGTGACACATACTTTAAGAAAACACTTTGAAGAAATAAGCTCTCATCACAGCTGGAAAAATAAAAAGGACATGTCTTACAGCTCAATTTCAACGCATTATGAGACACATGCAAATTCAACCACAAAGAGGTATCAGCTCACACCACTCAGAATAACCATCAGCAAAAACTACAAAGAATAAATGCTGAAGGTGCTGGGAAGAAATGCATACCCTCCGCTTTAAGTGGGACGTAACCTGGAAAGAGCCACTAAAGAGAACGGAATAGAGGTGCCTTTAAAAGGTAAACATTGAGCTACCATATGACCCAGCAGACCTATTCCTGGACCTATAACCTAAGAAGACAGAATTGGAAGGACACAGGTACGCAAATCTGCATTGCATAGTATAACAATCGCCAAGATATGGAAGTAACCAAAAAGTCCAACGACAGATGGGTGGAGAAAGAAGAACTGCTCCATGTACAGATGGAATATGAGCTAGTGAAAAAATGAAACAATGCCATTTGCAGCACCATAGATGAGTCTAGAAGTAATCACGCAGCTTGGAGTAAGTGAGAAAGCGAAAGACACATATCCTATCCTATCACATATAGGTGTTACCGAAAAAATGATACAAACAAAGGTATTTCCACAGAGAAACACTATCATAGATTCATTAAAAAAACTTATGGTTCACCAAATGGAAAGGTGTGAGGATTGGATACATTACCGTATTGAGGTTAACAGAGAGATACAAACACATGTGAAATATATAATCACCAAAGACCTACGCTATACCAAGAGAAGACTACTCAACATTGTGTCGTAACAGACATGGGAAAAGGATCCGAAGAAAAATAGATATATGTATATGTGTGAAAGAACCACATCTTGCACACCTAGAACAAACAAAACATTGTAATCAAGTTTGCTGTGATAAAAAATAAAAATTAAGTTAAAAATACCAACAAGAAGTAATGAGACATAAACTTAAAGGGCTTTTTCCTCGCACATTCCATTCTAATTTACAACCTAGAACACCACTTCCACTAAGGCTCTGTTGCCCTAGTAACCAGATTTGGTAAAGGAGAAATGCTGCCGCCTTGTGGCCGATTCCCGCAACAGCAGCTTTTAACCCACAGCTAATGGTCACTTACCATTCACAAGGACTCAGGGCTGTAAAGGACACCTGCCCTCAAATTGTGCTGAAGTAGGGAATGGATAAAAAAAATTCAAAACAGGCAAAATGTTCACGAAGCTCGTATGAAGAGGTAAGTTTTACTCACTCTCTTTTTAAAGAAAGGAAAATGGATAAAAGCTCAACCTCAGGAAGTATTAGACTCATGCAATCTAATCTACAAAAAGTTTTCAACTCACACCCGTCGACTGACCGTTGGCAAAAAGTCTACAAACAATCAATGCTGAAGAGGTTTTAGAGAACTGTGTACCCTCTAGCTGCTGGTGAGATGTAAAAGGGTTAAACGCTAATAATGAGAACAGAAAGGAGCTGCGTTGAAAAGGAAAAATTGAGGTACCATTCAATCCAGCAGGCGCACCAATGGGCCTCTCACCTGAGAAGACCAGAATGAAGAAGACCCGGGCTGCAAAAGCTGCACTGCAGCCTTATTCACAATAGACAAGACAGTGAAGCAACCAAAATGTCCATCAACAGATGAAAGGAAAAAGCAGAAGCGGCCCATGTACACAATGAATACTAGCCATGGAAAACAATGAAACACTGCTCTTTGAGACACCATAGATGATCTTGGAGATAATCACAGAACATGAGGTAAGTCGGAAAGCAAAAGTCCTATATCCTATGATATCACTTATACGCGTTCTCTAATAACTGACACAAATGAACATATTTCCACAGAGAAAGTCAATCACAGACTTATTAAAAAAAACTATGCTTATCTACAAGGAAAGGTGGGGGGAATGGATACATGAAGATTAGCGTTACCATATGTATACAAATACATATTATATACATATATCAAAAAGACCGACCATATAGCAAGGAAGGTTTACGGAACACTGTGTAATAATTTACACGGGAAGAGGATCTCTACATAAATAGGTATATAGAATATGTAGATGAACCAGAGTATGTACACCTTGGACAAGCAACATTCTAACCATTACCCCAATTGAAAAAATTAAAACAACCAACTAGGAGTAATGAGACATAAACTTATGGGGGGTTCTCCTGGCACATTCCATTCAAATTTACAACCTAGGCAAACGACTTCCAGAACGGCTCTGCTGCCCTAGTACCCAGATTTGGGAATGGAGAAATGCTGCATCCTTGTGGCCGTTTCCCACAACAGCAGCTTTAAACCCACTGCAAAAGGTCACTAAATATTCACCAATTGCAGGTCTGTAAATGACACCTGCCCTCCAAAAGATACTGAGGTCGAAAATCGACCAAAAAACTCTAGAGTGCAACCTTCCAAAAAGAAAATTTGAAGAGGTATATTGTACTCACACCTTTTTTCTTTTTTCTTTTAACAGAAAAGGAAAAGGCGTGGAAAAAGGATGAATTGTAGGAATTTTTACAGACATGTAAACCCAAATTACAAAAACCTATCAGCTCACACCAGTCAGAATGGCCATCAACAAAAATGCGGCAAACGATAAACGCTGACGTGATTGTGGAGAAATGCGTACCCTCGATTCTAAGGGGGACGTGGTAAGAGCCACTGATGAAAGCACAATTGAGGTGCCTTGAAAAGGTAAACGTTGAGCTACCATACCAATCAATCAATCATACCCACTGCTGGGTCTATCACCTGAGAAAATGAAAATCAAAAATCGCAGGCTGGCAATCCTGCACTCCAGCAATATTTACCATAGGCAACACTTGGAAGCAACGAAAATGTCCATCAACAGAGGAATGCACCAAGAAGAAGTGGTCCATGTACACAATGGAATATTAGCCATGGAAAACATTGAAGCACTGCTCTTTGAGGCACCATAGATGAGCCTGGAGATAATCACAAAACATGAAGTAGGTCGGAAAGCAAAAGACCTATATCTTATATTATCACTTATGGCATTATCTAATAACTGACACAGATGAACATATTTCTAAAGAGAAAGACACTCACAGGCGTAGAACACAAACTATGCTCATCTAAAAGGAAAGGAGGGGGGAAATTGAGAAATGAAGATTAGTGTTACTATACATATTCAAATACATATTATATACATGTATCAAAAAGACCGAACATATAACAAGGGAGGTCGACGGAACAGTGTAATATTTTACATGGGAAGAGGATCTGTACATTAATAGACATACATAATGTCCAAATGAACCAGATTGTGTACACCTAGGACAAACAGTATTCTAAACTTTACCCAGATTAAAAAAATTTTAAAAACCAAGAAGAAGTAATGAGACATAAACTTATGGGGATTTCTCCTGGCAAATTCCATTCTAATTTACAACCTAGGACAATGACTTCCAGAAAGGCTCTGCTGCCCTAGAACCAGGACTGGGGAATGGAGAAATGCTACCTCCTTGTGGACGTTTCCCACAACAGCAGCTTTGAACCCACTGCAAAAGGTCACTAAATTTTCACCAACTTGCAGTTCTGTAAATTGCGCCTGGCCTCCAGAAAATTTCTGGGGTCAAAAATCGACCAAAAAATTCAGAAGAGGGCAACCTTCGAAGAAGACAATTTCAAGAGCTATATTGTACTCACGGTTTTTTTCTTTTAAGAGAAAAGAAAAAGGCGTAGGAATATGATGAATTTTAAAAATTTTCATGACATGCATACCCATATTACAAAACCCTATCAGCACACAGCAGTCAGAATGGCCATTAGGAAAAATGCTGCAAAAAATAAACGGTGAAGGGAGTGTGGAGAAATGCGTACCCTCGGCTGTAAGGGGGGGCATGTAAAGAGCCAGTAACGAAAACACAATGTAGGTGCTTTGAAAAGGGAAACATTGAGCTACCAGTCCATCAATCACAACCACTGCTTGGCCTATCACCTGAGAAAATGAGAATCAAAATGTCACAGGCTGGCAACCCAGTATGCCAGCAATATTTACCATAGCCAGCACTTGGAAGCAATGAAGATGTCCATCAACCGAGGAATGCACCAAGAAGAAGTGGTCCACGTACACAATGGAATATTACTCTAATAATAAATATAAATTAAATTTAAAAACAAAGAAAAGCAAGGAGACATCAACATTTGTGGGTTTATCCGGGCACATTGCACTCTAATTTATAACCGAAGAACACCACTGGCCGGTAGGTCTGTTTCCCTAGTACCAGCAAGGGGAACGTAGAAAGATTGCCGCTCTCTGGCCGTTACCTGCAAAAGCAGGTTTAAAGCCTGAGCTAATGGTCACTTCATATGAACAAGTACTGCAGGGCTGTAAATGAAACCTGCCCTCAAAATGTCTTGAGGGAGATCATGGCCAAAATATTTCAAATGGTGACACATACTTTAAGAAAACACTTTGAAGAAATAAGTTCTCATCACAGCTGGAAAAGTAAAAAGGACATGTCTTACAGCTCAATTTCAACGCATTATGAGACACATGCAAATTCAACCACAAAGAGGTATCAGCTCACACCACTCAGAATAACCATCAGCAAAAACTACAAAGAATAAATGCTGAAGGTGCTGGGAAGAAATGCATACCCTCCACTTTAAGTGGGACGTAACCTGGAAAGAGCCACTAAAGAGAACAGAATAGAGGTGCCTTTAAGAGGTAAACATTGAGCTACCATATGATCCAGCAGACCTATTCCTGGACCTATAACCTAAGAAGACAGAATTGGAAGGACACAGGTACGCAAATCTGCATTGCATAGTATAACAATAGCCAAGATATGGAAGTAACCAAAAAGTCCAACGACAGATGGGTGGACAAAGAAGAACTGCTCCATGTACAGATGGAATATGAGCTAGTGAAAAAATGAAACAATGCCATTTGCAGCACCATAGATGAGTCTAGAAGTAATCACGCAACTTGGAGTAAGTGAGAAAGCGAAAGACACATATCCTATCCTATCACATATAGGTGTTACCTAAAAAATGATACAAACAAAGGTATTTCCACAGAGAAACACTATCATAGATTCATTTAAAAAACTTATGGTTCACCAAATGGAAAGGTGTGAGGATTGGATACATTACCGTATTGAGGTTAACAGAGAGATACAAACACATGTGAAATATATAATCACCAAAGACCTACGCAATACCAAGAGAAGACTACTCAACATTGTGTCGTAACCTACATGGGAAAAGGATCCGAAGAAAAATAGATATATGTATATGTGTGAAAGAACCACATCTTGCACACCTAGAACAAACAAAACATTGTAATCAAGTTTGCTGTGATAAAAAATAAAAATTAAGTTAAAAATACCAACAAGAAGTAATGAGACATAAACTTAAAGGGCTTTTTCCTCTCACATTCCATTCTAATTTACAACCTAGAACACCACTTCCAGTAAGGCTCTGTTGCCCTAGTAACCAGATTTGGTAAAGGAGAAATGCTGCCGCCTTGTGGCCGATTCCCGCAACAGCAGCTTTTAACCCACAGCTAATGGTCACTTACCATTCACAAGGACTCAGGGCTGTAAAGGACGCCTGCCCTCAAAATTGTGCTGAGGTAGGGAATGGATAAATAAAATTCAAAACAGGCAAAATGTTCACGAAGCTCGTATGAAGAGGTAAGTTTTACTCACTCTCTTTTTAAAGAAAGGAAAATGGATAAAAGCTCAACCTCAGGAAGTATTAGACTCATGCAATCTAATCTACAAAAAGTTTTCAACTCACACCCGTCGACTGACCGTTGGCAAAAAGTCTACAAACAATCAATGCTGAAGAGGTTTTAGAGAACTGTGTACCCTCTAGCTGCTGGTGAGATGTAAAAGGGTTAAACGCTAATAATGAGAACAGAAAGGAGCTGCGTTGAAAAGGAAAAATTGAGGTACCATTCAATCCAGCAGGCGCACCAATGGGCCTCTCACCTGAGAAGACCAGAATGAAGAAGACCCGGGCTGCAAAAGCTGCACTGCAGCCTTATTCACAATAGACAAGACAGTGAAGCAACCAAAATGTCCATCAACAGATGAAAGGAAAAAGCAGAAGCGGCCCATGTACACAATGAATACTAGCCATGGAAAACAATGAAACACTGCTCTTTGAGACACCATAGATGATCTTGGAGATAATCACAGAACATGAGGTAAGTCGGAAAGCAAAAGTCCTATATCCTATGATATCACTTATACGCGTTCTCTAATAACTGACACAAATGAACATATTTCCACTGAGAAAGTCAATCACAGACTTATTAAAAAAAACTATGCTTATCTACAAGGAAAGGTGGGGGGAATGGATAAATGAAGATTAGCGTTACCATATGTATACAAATACATATTATATACATATATCAAAAAGACCGACCATATAGCAAGGAAGGTTTACGGAACACTGTGTAATAATTTACACGGGAAGAGGATCTCTACATAAATAGGTATATAGAATATGTAGATGAACCAGAGTATGTACACCTTGGACAAGCAACATTCTAACCATTACCCCAATTGAAAAAATTAAAACAACCAACTAGGAGTAATGAGACATAAACTTATGGGGGGTTCTCCTGGCACATTCCATTCAAATTTACAACCTAGGCAAACGACTTCCAGAACGGCTCTGCTGCCCTAGTACCCAGATTTGGGAATGGAGAAATGCTGCATCCTTGTGGCCGTTTCCCACAACAGCAGCTTTAAACCCACTGCAAAAGGTCACTAAATATTCACCAATTGCAGGTCTGTAAATGACACCTGCCCTCCAAAAGATACTGAGGTCGAAAATCGACCAAAAAACTCTAGAGTGCAACCTTCCAAAAAGAAAATTTGAAGAGGTATATTGTACTCACACCTTTTTTCTTTTTTCTTTTAACAGAAAAGGAAAAGGCGTGGAAAAAGGATGAATTGTAGGAATTGTTACAGACATGTAAACCCAAATTACAAAAACCTATCAGCTCACACCAGTCAGAATGGCCATCAACAAAAATGCGGCAAACGATAAACGCTGACGTGATTGTGGAGAAATGCGTACCCTCGATTCTAAGGGGGACGTGGTAAGAGCCACTGATGAAAGCACAATTGAGGTGCCTTGAAAAGGTAAACGTTGAGCTACCATACCAATCAATCAATCATACCCACTGCTGGGTCTATCACCTGAGAAAATGAAAATCAAAAATCGCAGGCTGGCAATCCTGCACTCCAGCAATATTTACCATAGGCAACACTTGGAAGCAACGAAAATGTCCATCAACAGAGGAATGCACCAAGAAGAAGTGGTCCATGTACACAATGGAATATTAGCCATGGAAAACATTGAAGCACTGCTCTTTGAGGCACCATAGATGAGCCTGGAGATAATCACAAAACATGAAGTAGGTCGGAAAGCAAAAGACCTATATCTTATATTATCACTTATGGCATTATCTAATAACTGACACAGATGAACATATTTCTAAAGAGAAAGACACTCACAGGCGTAGAACACAAACTATGCTCATCTAAAAGGAAAGGAGGGGGGAAATTGAGAAATGAAGATTAGTGTTACTATACATATTCAAATACATATTATATACATGTATCAAAAAGACCGAACATATAACAAGGGAGGTCGACGGAACAGTGTAATATTTTACATGGGAAGAGGATCTGTACATTAATAGACATACATAATGTCCAAATGAACCAGATTGTGTACACCTAGGACAAACAGTATTCTAAACTTTACCCAGATTAAAAAAATTTTAAAAACCAAGAAGAAGTAATGAGACATAAACTTATGGGGATTTCTCCTGGCAAATTCCATTCTAATTTACAACCTAGGACAATGACTTCCAGAAAGGCTCTGCTGCCCTAGAACCAGGACTGGGGAATGGAGAAATGCTACCTCCTTGTGGACGTTTCCCACAACAGCAGCTTTGAACCCACTGCAAAAGGTCACTAAATTTTCACCAACTTGCAGTTCTGTAAATTGCGCCTGGCCTCCAGAAAATTTCTGGGGTCAAAAATCGACCAAAAAATTCAGAAGAGGGCAACCTTCGAAGAAGACAATTTCAAGAGCTATATTGTACTCACGGTTTTTTTCTTTTAAGAGAAAAGAAAAAGGCGTAGGAATATGATGAATTTTAAAAATTTTCATGACATGCATACCCATATTACAAAACCCTATCAGCACACAGCAGTCAGAATGGCCATTAGGAAAAATGCTGCAAAAAATAAACGGTGAAGGGAGTGTGGAGAAATGCGTACCCTCGGCTGTAAGGGGGGGCATGTAAAGAGCCACTAACGAAAACACAACGTAGGTGCTTTGAAAAGGGAAACATTGAGCTACCAGTCCATCAATCACAACCACTGCTTGGCCTATCACCTGAGAAAATGAGAATCAAAAAGTCACAGGCTGGCAAACCAGTATGCCAGCAATATTTACCATAGCCAGCACTTGGAAGCAATGAAAATGTCCATCAACCGAGGAATGCACCAAGAAGAAGTGGTCCACGTACACAATGGGATATTACTCTAATAATAAATATAAATTAAATTTAAAAACAAAGAAAAGCAAGGAGACATCAACATTTGTGGGTTTATCCGGGCACATTGCACTCTAATTTATAACCGAAGAACACCACTGGCCGGTAGGTCTGTTTCCCTAGTACCAGCAAGGGGAACGTAGAAAGATTGCCGCTCTCTGGCCGTTACCTGCAAAAGCAGGTTTAAAGCCTGAGCTAATGGTCACTTCATATGAACAAGTACTGCAGGGCTGTAAATGAAACCTGCCCTCAAAATGTCTTGAGGGAGATCATGGCCAAAATATTTCAAATGGTGACACATACTTTAAGAAAACACTTTGAAGAAATAAGTTCTCATCACAGCTGGAAAAGTAAAAAGGACATGTCTTACAGCTCAATTTCAACGCATTATGAGACACATGCAAATTCAACCACAAAGAGGTATCAGCTCACACCACTCAGAATAACCATCAGCAAAAACTACAAAGAATAAATGCTGAAGGTGCTGGGAAGAAATGCATACCCTCCACTTTAAGTGGGACGTAACCTGGAAAGAGCCACTAAAGAGAACAGAATAGAGGTGCCTTTAAGAGGTAAACATTGAGCTACCATATGATCCAGCAGACCTATTCCTGGACCTATAACCTAAGAAGACAGAATTGGAAGGACACAGGTACGCAAATCTGCATTGCATAGTATAACAATAGCCAAGATATGGAAGTAACCAAAAAGTCCAACGACAGATGGGTGGACAAAGAAGAACTGCTCCATGTACAGATGGAATATGAGCTAGTGAAAAAATGAAACAATGCCATTTGCAGCACCATAGATGAGTCTAGAAGTAATCACGCAACTTGGAGTAAGTGAGAAAGCGAAAGACACATATCCTATCCTATCACATATAGGTGTTACCTAAAAAATGATACAAACAAAGGTATTTCCACAGAGAAACACTATCATAGATTCATTTAAAAAACTTATGGTTCACCAAATGGAAAGGTGTGAGGATTGGATACATTACCGTATTGAGGTTAACAGAGAGATACAAACACATGTGAAATATATAATCACCAAAGACCTACGCAATACCAAGAGAAGACTACTCAACATTGTGTCGTAACCTACATGGGAAAAGGATCCGAAGAAAAATAGATATATGTATATGTGTGAAAGAACCACATCTTGCACACCTAGAACAAACAAAACATTGTAATCAAGTTTGCTGTGATAAAAAATAAAAATTAAGTTAAAAATACCAACAAGAAGTAATGAGACATAAACTTAAAGGGCTTTTTCCTCTCACATTCCATTCTAATTTACAACCTAGAACACCACTTCCAGTAAGGCTCTGTTGCCCTAGTAACCAGATTTGGTAAAGGAGAAATGCTGCCGCCTTGTGGCCGATTCCCGCAACAGCAGCTTTTAACCCACAGCTAATGGTCACTTACCATTCACAAGGACTCAGGGCTGTAAAGGACGCCTGCCCTCAAAATTGTGCTGAGGTAGGGAATGGATAAATAAAATTCAAAACAGGCAAAATGTTCACGAAGCTAGTATGAAGAGGTAAGTTTTACTCACTCTCTTTTTAAAGAAAGGAAAATGGATAAAAGCTCAACCTCAGGAAGTATTAGACTCATGCAATCTAATCTACAAAAAGTTTTCAACTCACACCCGTCGACTGACCATTTCCAAAAAGTCTACAAACAATCAATGCTGAAGAGGTTTTAGAGAACTGTGTACCCTCTAGCTGCTGGTGAGATGTAAAAGGGTTAAACGCTAATAATGAGAACAGAAAGGAGCTGCGTTGAAAAGGAAAAATTGAGGTACCATTCAATCCAGCAGGCGCACCAATGGGCCTCTCACCTGAGAAGACCAGAATGAAGAAGACCCGGGCTGCAAAAGCTGCACTGCAGCCCTATTCACAATAGACAAGACAGTGAAGCAACCAAAATGTCCATCAACAGATGAAAGGAAAAAGAAGAAGCGGCCCATGTACACAATGAATACTAGCCATGGAAAACAATGAAACACTGCTCTTTGAGACACCATAGATGATCTTGGAGATAATCACAGAACATGAGGTAAGTCGGAAAGCAAAAGTCCTATATCCTATGATATCACTTATACGCGTTCTCTAATAACTGACACAAATGAACATATTTCCACTGAGAAAGTCAATCACAGACTTATTAAAAAAAACTATGCTTATCTACAAGGAAAGGTGGGGGGAATGGATACATGAAGATTAGCGTTACCATATGTATACAAATACATATTATATACATATATCAAAAAGACCGACCATATAGCAAGGAAGGTTTACAGAACACTGTGTAATAATTTACACGGGAAGAGGATCTCTACATAAATAGGTATATAGAATATGTAGATGAACCAGAGTATGTACACCTTGGACAAGCAACATTCTAACCATTACCCCAATTGAAAAAATTAAAACAACCAACTAGGAGTAATGAGACATAAACTTATGGGGGGTTCTCCTGGCACATTCCATTCAAATTTACAACCTAGGCAAACGACTTCCAGAACGGCTCTGCTGCCCTAGTACCCAGATTTGGGAATGGAGAAATGCTGCATCCTTGTGGCCGTTTCCCACAACAGCAGCTTTAAACCCACTGCAAAAGGTCACTAAATATTCACCAATTGCAGGTCTGTAAATGACACCTGCCCTCCAAAAGATACTGAGGTCGAAAATCGACCAAAAAACTCTAGAGTGCAACCTTCCAAAAAGAAAATTTGAAGAGGTATATTGTACTCACACCTTTTTTCTTTTTTCTTTTAACAGAAAAGGAAAAGGCGTGGAAAAAGGATGAATTGTAGGAATTTTTACAGACATGTAAACCCAAATTACAAAAACCTATCAGCTCACACCAGTCAGAATGGCCATCAACAAAAATGCGGCAAACGATAAACGCTGACGTGATTGTGGAGAAATGCGTACCCTCGATTCTAAGGGGGACGTGGTAAGAGCCACTAATGAAAGCACAATTGAGGTGCCTTGAAAAGGTAAACGTTGAGCTACCATACCAGTCAATCAATCATACCCACTGCTGGGTCTATCACCTGAGAAAATGAAAATCAAAAATCGCAGGCTGGCAATCCTGCACTCCAGCAATATTTACCATAGGCAACACTTGGAAGCAACGAAAATGTCCATCAACAGAGGAATGCACCAAGAAGAAGTGGTCCATGTACACAATGGAATATTAGCCATGGAAAACATTGAAGCACTGCTCTTTGAGGCACCATAGATGAGCCTGGAGATAATCACAAAACATGAAGTAGGTCGGAAAGCAAAAGACCTATATCTTATATTATCACTTATGGCATTATCTAATAACTGACACAGATGAACATATTTCCAAAGAGAAAGACACTCACAGGCGTAGAACACAAACTATGCTCATCTAAAAGGAAAGGAGGGGGGAAATTGAGAAATGAAGATTAGTGTTACTAT
Organism: Balaenoptera borealis; assembly: GCF_965194805.1. Taxonomy (NCBI): domain Eukaryota; kingdom Metazoa; phylum Chordata; class Mammalia; order Artiodactyla; family Balaenopteridae; genus Balaenoptera; species Balaenoptera borealis. The sequence continues at coordinate 240,915 of NW_028123455.1, forward strand.
ACATATTCAAATACATATTATATACATGTATCAAAAAGACCGAACATATAACAAGGGAGGTCGACGGAACACTGTAATATTTTATATGGGAAGAGGATCTGTACATTAATAGACATACATAATGTCCAAATGAACCAGATTGTGTACACCTAGGACAAACAGTATTCTAAACTTTACCCAGATTAAAAAAATTTTAAAAACCAAGAAGAAGTAATGAGACATAAACTTATGGGGATTTCTCCTGGCAAATTCCATTCTAATTTCCAACCTAGGACAATGACTTCCAGAAAGGCTCTGCTGCCCTAGAACCAGGACTGGGGAATGGAGAAATGCTACCTCCTTGTGGACGTTTCCCACAACAGCAGCTTTGAACCCACTGCAAAAGGTCACTAAATTTTCACCAACTTGCAGTTCTGTAAATTGCGCCTGGCCTCCAGAAAATTTCTGGGGTCAAAAATCGACCAAAAAATTCAGAAGAGGGCAACCTTCGAAGAAGACAATTTCAAGAGCTATATTGTACTCACGGTTTTTTTCTTTTAAGAGAAAAGAAAAAGGCGTAGGAATATGATGAATTTTAAAAATTTTCATGACATGCATACCCATATTACAAAACCCTATCAGCACACAGCAGTCAGAATGGCCATTAGGAAAAATGCTGCAAAAAATAAACGGTGAAGGGAGTGTGGAGAAATGCGTACCCTCGGCTGTAAGGGGGGGCATGTAAAGAGCCACTAACGAAAACACAACGTAGGTGCTTTGAAAAGGGAAACATTGAGCTACCAGTCCATCAATCACAACCACTGCTTGGCCTATCACCTGAGAAAATGAGAATCAAAAAGTCACAGGCTGGCAACCCAGTATGCCAGCAATATTTACCATAGTCAGCACTTGGAAGAAATGAAAATGTCCATCAACCGAGGAATGCACCAAGAAGAAGTGGTCCACGTACACAATGGAATATTACTCTAATAATAAATATAAATTAAATTTAAAAACAAACAAAAGCAAGGAGACATCAACATTTGTGGGTTTATCCGGGCACATTGCACTCTAATTTATAACCGAAAAACACCACTGGCCGGTAGGTCTGTTTCCCTAGTACCAGCAAGGGGAACGTAGAAAGGCTGTCGCTCTCTGGCCGTTACCTGCAAAAGCAGGTTTAAAGCCTGAGCTAATGGTCACTTCATATGAACAAGTACTGCAGGGCTGTAAATGAAACCTGCCCTCAAAATGTCTTGAGGGAGATCATGGCCAAAATATTTCAAATGGTGACACATACTTTAAGAAAACACTTTGAAGAAATAAGCTCTCATCACAGCTGGAAAAATAAAAAGGACATGTCTTACAGCTCAATTTCAACGCATTATGAGACACATGCAAATTCAACCACAAAGAGGTATCAGCTCACACCACTCAGAATAACCATCAGCAAAAACTACAAAGAATAAATGCTGAAGGTGCTGGGAAGAAATGCATACCCTCCACTTTAAGTGGGACGTAACCTGGAAAGAGCCACTAAAGAGAACAGAATAGAGGTGCCTTTAAGAGGTAAACATTGAGCTACCATATGATCCAGCAGACCTATTCCTGGACCTATAACCTAAGAAGACAGAATTGGAAGGACACAGGTACGCAAATCTGCATTGCATAGTATAACAATAGCCAAGATATGGAAGTAACCAAAAAGTCCAACGACAGATGGGTGGACAAAGAAGAACTGCTCCATGTACAGATGGAATATGAGCTAGTGAAAAAATGAAACAATGCCATTTGCAGCACCATAGATGAGTCTAGAAGTAATCACGCAACTTGGAGTAAGTGAGAAAGCGAAAGACACATATCCTATCCTATCACATATAGGTGTTACCTAAAAAATGATACAAACAAAGGTATTTCCACAGAGAAACACTATCATAGATTCATTTAAAAAACTTATGGTTCACCAAATGGAAAGGTGTGAGGATTGGATACATTACCGTATTGAGGTTAACAGAGAGATACAAACACATGTGAAATATATAATCACCAAAGACCTACGCAATACCAAGAGAAGACTACTCAACATTGTGTCGTAACCTACATGGGAAAAGGATCCGAAGAAAAATAGATATATGTATATGTGTGAAAGAACCACATCTTGCACACCTAGAACAAACAAAACATTGTAATCAAGTTTGCTGTGATAAAAAATAAAAATTAAGTTAAAAATACCAACAAGAAGTAATGAGACATAAACTTAAAGGGCTTTTTCCTCTCACATTCCATTCTAATTTACAACCTAGAACACCACTTCCAGTAAGGCTCTGTTGCCCTAGTAACCAGATTTGGTAAAGGAGAAATGCTGCCGCCTTGTGGCCGATTCCCGCAACAGCAGCTTTTAACCCACAGCTAATGGTCACTTACCATTCACAAGGACTCAGGGCTGTAAAGGACGCCTGCCCTCAAAATTGTGCTGAGGTAGGGAATGGATAAATAAAATTCAAAACAGGCAAAATGTTCACGAAGCTAGTATGAAGAGGTAAGTTTTACTCACTCTCTTTTTAAAGAAAGGAAAATGGATAAAAGCTCAACCTCAGGAAGTATTAGACTCATGCAATCTAATCTACAAAAAGTTTTCAACTCACACCCGTCGACTGACCATTTCCAAAAAGTCTACAAACAATCAATGCTGAAGAGGTTTTAGAGAACTGTGTACCCTCTAGCTGCTGGTGAGATGTAAAAGGGTTAAACGCTAATAATGAGAACAGAAAGGAGCTGCGTTGAAAAGGAAAAATTGAGGTACCATTCAATCCAGCAGGCGCACCAATGGGCCTCTCACCTGAGAAGACCAGAATGAAGAAGACCCGGGCTGCAAAAGCTGCACTGCAGCCCTATTCACAATAGACAAGACAGTGAAGCAACCAAAATGTCCATCAACAGATGAAAGGAAAAAGAAGAAGCGGCCCATGTACACAATGAATACTAGCCATGGAAAACAATGAAACACTGCTCTTTGAGACACCATAGATGATCTTGGAGATAATCACAGAACATGAGGTAAGTCGGAAAGCAAAAGTCCTATATCCTATGATATCACTTATACGCGTTCTCTAATAACTGACACAAATGAACATATTTCCACTGAGAAAGTCAATCACAGACTTATTAAAAAAAACTATGCTTATCTACAAGGAAAGGTGGGGGGAATGGATACATGAAGATTAGCGTTACCATATGTATACAAATACATATTATATACATATATCAAAAAGACCGACCATATAGCAAGGAAGGTTTACAGAACACTGTGTAATAATTTACACGGGAAGAGGATCTCTACATAAATAGGTATATAGAATATGTAGATGAACCAGAGTATGTACACCTTGGACAAGCAACATTCTAACCATTACCCCAATTGAAAAAATTAAAACAACCAACTAGGAGTAATGAGACATAAACTTATGGGGGGTTCTCCTGGCACATTCCATTCAAATTTACAACCTAGGCAAACGACTTCCAGAACGGCTCTGCTGCCCTAGTACCCAGATTTGGGAATGGAGAAATGCTGCATCCTTGTGGCCGTTTCCCACAACAGCAGCTTTAAACCCACTGCAAAAGGTCACTAAATATTCACCAATTGCAGGTCTGTAAATGACACCTGCCCTCCAAAAGATACTGAGGTCGAAAATCGACCAAAAAACTCTAGAGTGCAACCTTCCAAAAAGAAAATTTGAAGAGGTATATTGTACTCACACCTTTTTTCTTTTTTCTTTTAACAGAAAAGGAAAAGGCGTGGAAAAAGGATGAATTGTAGGAATTTTTACAGACATGTAAACCCAAATTACAAAAACCTATCAGCTCACACCAGTCAGAATGGCCATCAACAAAAATGCGGCAAACGATAAACGCTGACGTGATTGTGGAGAAATGCGTACCCTCGATTCTAAGGGGGACGTGGTAAGAGCCACTAATGAAAGCACAATTGAGGTGCCTTGAAAAGGTAAACGTTGAGCTACCATACCAGTCAATCAATCATACCCACTGCTGGGTCTATCACCTGAGAAAATGAAAATCAAAAATCGCAGGCTGGCAATCCTGCACTCCAGCAATATTTACCATAGGCAACACTTGGAAGCAACGAAAATGTCCATCAACAGAGGAATGCACCAAGAAGAAGTGGTCCATGTACACAATGGAATATTAGCCATGGAAAACATTGAAGCACTGCTCTTTGAGGCACCATAGATGAGCCTGGAGATAATCACAAAACATGAAGTAGGTCGGAAAGCAAAAGACCTATATCTTATATTATCACTTATGGCATTATCTAATAACTGACACAGATGAACATATTTCCAAAGAGAAAGACACTCACAGGCGTAGAACACAAACTATGCTCATCTAAAAGGAAAGGAGGGGGGAAATTGAGAAATGAAGATTAGTGTTACTATACATATTCAAATACATATTATATACATGTATCAAAAAGACCGAACATATAACAAGGGAGGTCGACGGAACACTGTAATATTTTATATGGGAAGAGGATCTGTACATTAATAGACATACATAATGTCCAAATGAACCAGATTGTGTACACCTAGGACAAACAGTATTCTAAACTTTACCCAGATTAAAAAAATTTTAAAAACCAAGAAGAAGTAATGAGACATAAACTTATGGGGATTTCTCCTGGCAAATTCCATTCTAATTTCCAACCTAGGACAATGACTTCCAGAAAGGCTCTGCTGCCCTAGAACCAGGACTGGGGAATGGAGAAATGCTACCTCCTTGTGGACGTTTCCCACAACAGCAGCTTTGAACCCACTGCAAAAGGTCACTAAATTTTCACCAACTTGCAGTTCTGTAAATTGCGCCTGGCCTCCAGAAAATTTCTGGGGTCAAAAATCGACCAAAAAATTCAGAAGAGGGCAACCTTCGAAGAAGACAATTTCAAGAGCTATATTGTACTCACGGTTTTTTTCTTTTAAGAGAAAAGAAAAAGGTGTAGGAATATGATGAATTTTAAAAATTTTCATGACATGCATACCCATATTACAAAACCCTATCAGCACACAGCAGTCAGAATGGCCATTAGGAAAAATGCTGCAAAAAATAAACGGTGAAGGGAGTGTGGAGAAATGCGTACCCTCGGCTGTAAGGGGGGGCATGTAAAGAGCCACTAATGAAAACACAACGTAGGTGCTTTGAAAAGGGAAACATTGAGCTACCAGTCCATCAATCACAACCACTGCTTGGCCTATCACCTGAGAAAATGAGAATCAAAAAGTCACAGGCTGGCAACCCAGTATGCCAGCAATATTTACCATAGTCAGCACTTGGAAGAAATGAAAATGTCCATCAACCGAGGAATGCACCAAGAAGAAGTGGTCCACGTACACAATGGAATATTACTCTAATAATAAATATAAATTAAATTTAAAAACAAACAAAAGCAAGGAGACATCAACATTTGTGGGTTTATCCGGGCACATTGCACTCTAATTTATAACCGAAAAACACCACTGGCCGGTAGGTCTGTTTCCCTAGTACCAGCAAGGGGAACGTAGAAAGGCTGTCGCTCTCTGGCTGTTACCTGCAAAAGCAGGTTTAAAGCCTGAGCTAATGGTCACTTCATATGAACAAGTACTGCAGGGCTGTAAATGAAACCTGCCCTCAAAATGTCTTGAGGGAGATCATGGCCAAAATATTTCAAATGGTGACACATACTTTAAGAAAACACTTTGAAGAAATAAGCTCTCATCACAGCTGGAAAAATAAAAAGGACATGTCTTACAGCTCAATTTCAACGCATTATGAGACACATGCAAATTCAACCACAAAGAGGTATCAGCTCACACCACTCAGAATAACCATCAGCAAAAACTACAAAGAATAAATGCTGAAGGTGCTGGGAAGAAATGCATACCCTCCGCTTTAAGTGGGACGTAACCTGGAAAGAGCCACTAAAGAGAACAGAATAGAGGTGCCTTTAAAAGGTAAACATTGAGCTACCATATGATCCAGCAGACCTATTCCTGGACCTATAACCTAAGAAGACAGAATTGGAAGGACACAGGTACGCAAATCTGCATTGCATAGTATAACAATCGCCAAGATATGGAAGTAACCAAAAAGTCCAACGACAGATGGGTGGACAATGAAGAACTGCTACATGTACAGATGGAATATGAGCTAGTGAAAAAATGAAACAATGCCATTTGCAGCACCATAGATGAGTCTAGAAGTAATCACGCAACTTGGTGTAAGTGAGAAAGCGAAAGACACATATCCTATCATATCACTTATAGGTGTTACCTAAAAAATGATACAAAGGTATTTCCACAGAGAAACACTATCATAGATTCATTAAAAAAACTTATGGTTCACCAAATGGAAAGGTGTGAGGATTGGATACATTACCGTATTGAGGTTAACAGAGTGATACAAACATATGTGAAATATATAATCACCAAAGACCTACGCAATACCAAGAGAAGACTACTCAACATTGTGTCGTAACCTACATGGGAAAAGGATCCGAAGAAGAATAGATATATGTATATGTGTGAAAGAACCACATCTTGCACACCTAGAACAAACAAAACATTGTAATCAAGTTTGCTGTGATAAAAAATAAAAATTAAGTTAAAAATACCAACAAGAAGTAATGAGACATAAACTTAAAGGGCTTTTGCCTCGCACATTCCATTCTAATTTGCAACCTAGAACACCACTTCCAGTAAGGCTCTGTTGCCCTAGTAACCAGATTTGGTAAAGGAGACATGCTGCCGCCTTGTGGCCGATTCCCGCAAGAGCAGCTTTTAACCCACAGCTAATGGTCACTTACCATTCATTCACAAGGACGCAGGGCTGTAAAGGACACCTGCCCTCAAAATTGTGCTGAGGTAGGGAATGGATAAAAAAAATTTAAAACAGGCAAAATGTTCACGAAGCTAGTATGAAGAGGTAAGTTTTACTCACTCTCTTTTTAAAGAAAGGGAAATGGATAAAAGCTCAACCTCAGGAAGTATTAGACTCATGCAATCTAATCTACGAAAAGTTCTCAACTCACACCCGTCGACTGACCATTGGCAAAAAGTCTACAAACAGTCAATGCTGAAGAGGTTTTAGAGAACTGTGTACCCTCTAGCTGCTGGTGAGATGTAAAAGGGTTAAACGCTAATAATGAGAACAGAAAGGAGCTGCGTTGAAAAGGAAAAATTGAGGTACCATTCAATCCAGCAGGCGCACCAATGGGCCTCTCACCTGAGAAGACCAGAATGAAGAAGACCCGGGCTGCAAAAGCTGCACTGCAGCCTTATTCACAATAGACAAGACAGTGAAGCAACCAAAATGTCCATCAACAGATGAAAGGAAAAGGAAGAAGCGGCCCATGTACACAATGAATACTAGCCATGGAAAACAATGAAACACTGCTCTTTGAGGCACCATAGATGATCTTGGAGATAATCACAGAACATGAGGTAAGTCGGAAAGCAAAAGTCCTATATCCCATGATATCACTTATAGGCGTTCTCTAATAACTGACACAAATGAACATATTTCCACAGAGAAAGTCCATCACAGACTTATTAAAAAAAAACTATGCTTATCTAAAAGGAAAGGTGGGGGAATGGATAAATGAAGATTAGCGTTACCATATGTATAAAAATACATATTATATACATATATCAAAAAGACCGACCATATAGCAAGGAAGGTTTACGGAACACTCTGTAATAATTTACACGGGAAGAGGATCTCTACATAAATAGGTATATAGAATATGTAGATGAACCAGAGTGTGTACACCTTGGACAAGCAACATTCTAACCATTACCCCAATTGAAAAAATTAAAACAACGATCTAGGAGTAATGAGACATAAACTTATGGGGGGTTTTCCTGGCACATTCCATTCAAATTGACCACATAGGCAAATGACTTCCAGAACGGCTCTGCTGCCCTAGTACCCCGATTTGGGAATGAAGAAATGCTGCATCCTTGTGGCCGTTTCCCACAACAGCAGCTTTAAACCCACTGCAAAAGGTCACTAAATGTTCACCAATTGCAGTTCTGTAAATGACACCTGCCCTCCAAAAAATACTGAGGTCGAAAATCGACCAAAAAATTCTAGAGTGCAACCTTCCAAAAAGAAAATTTGAAGAGGTATATTATACTCACACTCTTTTTCTTTTTTCTTTTAACAGAAAAGCAAAAGGCGTGGAAAAATGATGAATTGTAGGAATTTTTACAGACATGTAAACCCAAATTACAAAAACCTATCAGCTCACCCCAGTCAGAATGGCCATCAACAAAAATGCTGCAAACAATAAATGCTGACGTGATTGTGGAGAAATGCATACCCTCGATTCTAAGGGGGACGTGGTAAGAGCCACTAATGACAGCACAATTGAGGTGCCTTGAAAAGGTAAACGTTGAGCTACCATACCAGTCAATCAATCATACCCACTGCTGGGTCTATCACCTGAGAGAATGAAAATCAAAAATCGCAGGCTGGCAATCCTGCACTCCAGCAATATTTACCATAGGCAACGCTTGGAAGCAACGAAAATGTCCATCAACAGAGGAATGCACCAAGAAGAAGTGGTCCATGTACACAATGGAATATTAGCCATGGAAAACATTGAAGCACTGCTCTTTGAGGCACCATAGATGAGCCTGGAGATAATCACAAAACATGAAATAGGTCGGAAAGCAAAAGACCTATATCCCATATTATCACGTACAGCATTATCTAATAACTGACACAGATGAACATATTTCCAAAGAGAAAGACACTCACAGGCGTAGAAAACAAACTATGCTCATCTAAAAGGAAAGGAGGGGGGAAATTGAGAAATGAAGATTAGTGTGACTATACATATTCAAATACATATTATATACATGTATCAAAAAGACCGAACATATAGCAAGGGAGGTCGACGGAACAGTGTAATATTTTACATGGGAAGAGGATCTGTACATTAATAGACATACATAATGTACAAATGAACCAGATTGTGTACACCTAGGACAAACAATTTTCTAAACTTTACCCAGATTAAAAAAATTTTAAAAACCAAGAAGAAGTAATGAGACATAAACTTATGGGGATTTCTCCTGGCAAATTCCATTCTAATTTACAACCTAGGACAATGACTTCCAGAAAGGCTCTGCTGCCCTAGTACCCAGATTGGGGAATGGAGAAATGCTACCTCCTTGTGGACGTTTCCCACAACAGCAGCTTTGAACCCACTGCAAAAGGTCACTAAATTTTCACCAACTTGCAGTTCTGTAAATGGCGCCTGCCCTCCAGAAAATTTCTGGGGTCAAAAATCGACCAAAAAATTCAGAAGAGGGCAACCTTCGAAGAAGACAATTTCAAGAGCTATATTGTACTCACGGTTTTTTCTTTTAAGAGAAAAGAAAAAGGCGTAGGAATATGATGAATTTTAAAAATTTTAATGACATGCATACCCATATTACAAAAACCTATCAGCTCGCAGCAGTCACAATGGCCATTAGGAAAAGTGCTGCAAAAAATAAACGGTGAAGGGAGTGTGGAGAAATGCGTACCCTCGGTGGTAAGGGGGGGCATGTAAAGAGCCACTAATGAAAACACAATGTAGGTGCTTTGAAAAGGGAAACATTGAGCTACCAGTCAATCAATCACAACCACTGCTTGGCCTATCACCTGAGAAAATGAGAATCAAAAAGTCACAGGCTGGCAAACCTGTACGCCAGCAATATTTACCATAGCCAACACTTGGAAGCAATGAAAATGTCCATCAACCGAGGAATGCACCAAGAAGAAGTGGTCCACGTACACAATGGAATATTACTCTAATTAATAATAAATATAAATTAAATTTAAAAACAAAGAAAAGCAAGGAGACATCAACATTTGTGGGTTTATCCGGGCACATTGCACTCTAATTTATAACCGAAGAACACCACGGACCGGTAGGTCTGTTTCCCTAGTAGCAGCAAGGGGAACGTAGAAAGGCTGCCGCTCTCTGGCCGTTACCTGCAAAAGCAGGTTTAAAGCCTGAGCTAATGGTCACTTCATATGAACAAGTACTGCAGGGCTGTAAATGAAACCTGCCCTCAAAATGTCTTGAGGGAGATCATGGCCAAAATATTTCAAACGGTGACACATACTTTAAGAAAACACTTTGAAGAAATAAGCTCCAATCACAGCTGGAAAAATAAAAAGGACAAGTCTTAAAGCTCAATTTCAACGCATTATGAGACACATGCAAATTCAACCACAAAGAGGTATCAGCTCACACCACTCAGAATAACCATCAGCAAAAACTACAAAGAATAAATGCTGAAGGTGCTGGGAAGAAATACATACCCTCCACTTTAAGTGGGACGTAACCTGGAAAGAGCCACTAAAGAGATCAGAATAGAGGTGCCTTTAAAAGGTAAACATTGAGCTACCATATGATCCAGCAGACCTATTCCTGGACCTATAACCTAAGAAGACAGAATTGGAAGGACACAGGCACGCAAATCTGCATTGCACAGTATTACAATGGCCAAGATATGGAAGTAACCAAAAAGTCCACCGACAGATGGGTGGACAAAGAAGAACTGCTACCTGTACAGATGGAATATGAGCTAGTGAAAAAATGAAACAATGCCATTTGCAGCACCATAGGTGAGTGTAGAAGTAATCACGCAACTCGGAGTAAGTGAGAAAGCGAAAGACACATAGCCTATCATATCACATATAGGTGTTACCTAAAAAATGATACAGACAAAGGTATTTCCACAGAGAAACACTATCATAGATTCATTAAAAAAACTTATGGTTCACCAAATGGAAAGGTGTGAGGATTGGATACATTACCATATTGAGGTTAACAGAGAGACACAAACACACGTGAAATACATAATCACCAAAGACCTACGCAATACCAAGAGAAGACTACTCAACACTGTGTCATAACCTACATGGGAAAAGGATCCGAAGAAGAATAGATATATGTATATGTGTGAAAGAACCACATCTTGCACACCTAGAACAAACAAAACATTGTAATCAAGTTTGCTGTGATAAAAAATAAAAATTAAGTTAAAAATACCAACAAGAAGTAATGAGACATAAACTTAAAGGGCTTTTGCCTCGCACATTCCATTCTAATTTGCAACCTAGAACACCACTTCCAGTAAGGCTCTGTTGCCCTAGTAACCAGATTTGGTAAAGGAGAAATGCTGCCGCCTTGTGGCCGATTCCCGCAAGAGCAGCTTTTAACCCACAGCTAATGGTCACTTACCATTCATTCACAAGGACGCAGGGCTGTAAAGGACACCTGCCCTCAAAATTGTGCTGAGGTAGGGAATGGATAAAAAAAATTCAAAACAGGCAAAATGTTCACGAAGCTAGTATGAAGAGGTAAGTTTTACTCACTCTCTTTTTAAAGAAAGGGAAATGGATAAAAGCTCAACCTCAGGAAGTATTAGACTCATGCAATCTAATCTACGAAAAGTTCTCAACTCACACCCGTCGACTGACCATTGGCAAAAAGTCTACAAACAGTCAATGCTGAAGAGGTTTTAGAGAACTGTGTACCCTCTAGCTGCTGGTGAGATGTAAAAGGGTTAAACGCTAATAATGAGAACAGAAAGGAGCTGCGTTGAAAAGGAAAAATTGAGGTACCATTCAATCCAGCAGGCGCACCAATGGGCCTCTCACCTGAGAAGACCAGAATGAAGAAGACCCGGGCTGCAAAAGCTGCACTGCAGCCTTATTCACAATAGACAAGACAGTGAAGCAACCAAAATGTCCATCAACAGATGAAAGGAAAAGGAAGAAGCGGCCCATGTACACAATGAATACTAGCCATGGAAAACAATGAAACACTGCTCTTTGAGGCACCATAGATGATCTTGGAGATAATCACAGAACATGAGGTAAGTCGGAAAGCAAAAGTCCTATATCCCATGATATCACTTATAGGCGTTCTCTAATAACTGACACAAATGAACATATTTCCACAGAGAAAGTCCATCACAGACTTATTAAAAAAAAAAACTATGCTTATCTAAAAGGAAAGGTGGGGGAATGGATAAATGAAGATTAGCGTTACCATATGTATACAAATACATATTATATACATATATCAAAAAGACCGACCATATAGCAAGGAAGGTTTACGGAACACTCTGTAATAATTTACACGGGAAGAGGATCTCTACATAAATAGGTATATAGAATATGTAGATGAACCAGAGTGTGTACACCTTGGACAAGCAACATTCTAACCATTACCCCAATTGAAAAAATTAAAACAACGAACTAGGAGTAATGAGACATAAACTTATGGGGGGTTTTCCTGGCACATTCCATTCAAATTGACCACCTAGGCAAACGACTTCCAGAACGGCTCTGCTGCCCTAGTACCCCGATTTGGGAATGGAGAAATGCTGCATCCTTGTGGCCGTTTCCCACAACAGCAGCTTTAAACCCACTGCAAAAGGTCACTAAATGTTCACCAATTGCAGTTCTGTAAATGACACCTGCCCTCCAAAAAATACTGAGGTCGAAAATCGACCAAAAAATTCTAGAGTGCAACCTTCCAAAAAGAAAATTTGAAGAGGTATATTATACTCACACTCTTTTTCTTTTTTCTTTTAACAGAAAAGCAAAAGGCGTGGAAAAATGATGAATTGTAGGAATTTTTACAGACATGTAAACCCAAATTACAAAAACCTATCAGCTCACCCCAGTCAGAATGGCCATCAACAAAAATGCTGCAAACAAGAAATGCTGACGTGATTGTGGAGAAATGCGTACCCTCGATTCTAAGGGGGACGTGGTAAGAGCCACTAATGACAGCACAATTGAGGTGCCTTGAAAAGGTAAACGTTGAGCTACCATACCAGTCAATCAATCATACCCACTGCTGGGTCTATCACCTGAGAGAATGAAAATCAAAAATCGCAGGCTGGCAATCCTGCACTCCAGCAATATTTACCATAGGCAACACTTGGAAGCAACGAAAATGTCCATCAACAGAGGAATGCACCAAGAAGAAGTGGTCCATGTACACAATGGAATATTAGCCATGGAAAACATTGAAGCACTGCTCTTTGAGGCACCATAGATGAGCCTGGAGATAATCACAAAACATGAAGTAGGTCGGAAAGCAAAAGACCTATATCCCATATTATCACGTACGGCATTATCTAATAACTGACACAGATGAACATATTTCCAAAGAGAAAGACACTCACAGGCGTAGAACACAAACTATGCTCATCTAAAAGGAAAGGAGGGGGGAAATTGAGAAATGAAGATTAGTGTTACTATACATATTCAAATACATATTATATACATGTATCAAAAAGACCGAACATATAACAAGGGAGGTCGACGGAACAGTGTAATATTTTACATGGGAAGAGGATCTGTACATTAATAGACATACATAATGTCCAAATGAACCAGATTGTGTACACCTAGGACAAACAGTATTCTAAACTTTACCCAGATTAAAAAAATTTTAAAAACCAAGAAGAAGTAATGAGACATAAACTTATGGGGATTTCTCCTGGCAAATTCCATTCTAATTTACAACCTAGGACAATGACTTCCAGAAAGGCTCTGCTGCCCTAGAACCAGGACTGGGGAATGGAGAAATGCTACCTCCTTGTGGACGTTTCCCACAACAGCAGCTTTGAACCCACTGCAAAAGGTCACTAAATTTTCACCAACTTGCAGTTCTGTAAATGGCGCCTGCCCTCCAGAAAATTTCTGGGGTCAAAAATCGACCAAAAAATTCAGAAGAGGGCAACCTTCGAAGAAGACAATTTCAAGAGCTATATTGTACTCACGGTTTTTTCTTTTAAGAGAAAAGAAAAAGGCGTAGGAATATGATGAATTTTAAAAATTTTAATGACATGCATACCCATATTACAAAAACCTATCAGCTCGCAGCAGTCACAATGGCCATTAGGAAAAGTGCTGCAAAAAATAAACGGTGACGGGAGTGTGGAGAAATGCGTACCCTCGGTGGTAAGGGGGGGCATGTAAAGAGCCAATAATGAAAACACAATGTAGGTGCTTTGAAAAGGGAAACATTGAGCTACCAGTCAATCAATCACAACCACTGCTTGGCCTATCACCTGAGAAAATGAGAATCAAAAAGTCACAGGCTGGCAAACCTGTACGCCAGCAATATTTACCATAGCAAACACTTGGAAGCAATGAAAATGTCCATCAACCGAGGAATGCACCAAGAAGAAGTGGTCCACGTACACAATGGAATATTACTCTAATTAATAATAAATATAAATTAAATTTAAAAACAAAGAAAAGCAAGGAGACATCAACATTTGTGGGTTTATCCGGGCACATTGCACTCTAATTTATAACCGAAGAACACCACGGACCGGTAGGTCTGTTTCCCTAGTAGCAGCAAGGGGAACGTAGAAAGGCTGCCGCTCTCTGGCCGTTACCTGCAAAAGCAGGTTTAAAGCCTGAGCTAATGGTCACTTCATATGAACAAGTACTGCAGGGCTGTAAATGAAACCTGCCCTCAAAATGTCTTGAGGGAGATAATGGCCAAAATATTTCAAATGGTGACACATACTTTAAGAAAACACTTTGAAGAAATAAGCTCCAATCACAGCTGGAAAAATAAAAAGGACATGTCTTACAGCTCAATTTCAACGCATTATGAGACACATGCAAATTCAACCACAAAGAGGTATCAGCTCACACCACTCAGAATAACCATCAGCAAAAACTACAAAGAATAAATGCTGAAGGTGCTGGGAAGAAATGCATACCCTCCACTTTAAGTGGGACGTAACCTGGAAAGAGCCACTAAAGAGAAAAGAATAGAGGTGCCTTTAAAAGGTAAACATTGAGCTACCATATGATCCAGCAGACCTATTCCTGGACCTATAACCTAAGAAGACAGAATTGGAAGGACAGAGGTACGCAAATCTGCATTGCATAGTATAACAATGGCCAAGATACGGAAGTAACCAAAAAGTCCAACGACAGATGGGTGGACAAAGAAGAACTGCTACATGTACAGATGGAATATGAGCTAGTGAAAAAATGAAACAATGCCATTTGCAGCACCATAGATGAGTCTAGAAGTAATCACGCAACTTGGAGTAAGTGAGAAAGCGAAAGACACATATCCTATCATATCACATATAGGTGTTACCTAAAAAATGATACAAACAAAGGTATTTCCACAGAGAAACACTATCATAGATTCATGAAAAAAAATCTTATGGTTCACCAAATGGAAAGGTGTGAAGATTGGATACATTACCGTATTGAGGTGAACAGAGAGATACAAACACATGTGAAATATATAATCACCAAAGACCTACGCAATACCAAGAGAAGACTACTCAACATTGTGTCGTAATCTACATGGGAAAAGGATCCGAAGAAAAATAGATATATGTATATGTGTGAAAGAACCACATCTTGCACACCTAGAACAAACAAAACATTGTAATCAAGTTTGCTGTGAAAAAAAATAAAAATTAAGTTAAAAATACCAACAAGAAGTAATGAGACATAAACTTAAAGGGCTTTTTCCTCGCACATTCCATTCTAATTTACAACCTAGAACACCACTTCCAGTAAGGCTCTGTTGCCCTAGTAACCAGATTTGGTAAAGGAGAAATGCTGCCACCTTGTGGCCGATTCCCGCAACAGCAGCTTTTAACCCACAGCTAATGGTCACTTACCATTCATTCACAAGGACGCAGGGCTGTAAAGGACACCTGCCCTCAAAATTGTGCTGAGGTAGGGAATGGATAAAAATAATTCAAAACAGGCAAAATGTTCACGAAGCTAGTATGAAGAGGTAAGTTTTACTCACTCTCTTTTTAAAGAAAGGGAAATGGATAAAAGCTCAACCTCAGGAAGTATTAGACTCATGCAATCTAATCTACAAAAAGTTCTCAACTCACACCCGTCGACTGACCATTGGCAAAAAGTCTACAAACAGTCAATGCTGAAGAGGTTTTAGAGAACTGTGTACCCTCTAGCTGCTGGTGAGATGTAAAAGGGTTAAACGCTAATAATGAGAACAGAAAGGAGCTGCGTTGAAAAGGAAAAATTGAGGTACCATTCAATCCAGCAGGCGCACCAATGGGCCTCTCACCTGAGAAGACCAGAATGAAGAAGACCCGGGCTGCAAAAGCTGCACTGCAGCCTTATTCACAATAGACAAGACAGTGAAGCAACCAAAATGTCCATCAACAGATGAAAGGAAAAAGCAGAAGCGGCCCATGTACACAATGAATACTAGCCATGGAAAACAATGAAACACTGCTCTTTGAGACACCATAGATGATCTTGGAGATAATCACAGAACATGAGGTAAGTCGGAAAGCAAAAGTCCTATATCCTATGATATCACTTATACGCGTTCTCTAATAACTGACACAAATGAACATATTTCCACTGAGAAAGTCAATCACAGACTTATTAAAAAAAACTATGCTTATCTACAAGGAAAGGTGGGGGGAATGGATACATGAAGATTAGCGTTACCATATGTATACAAATACATATTATATACATATATCAAAAAGACCGACCATATAGCAAGGAAGGTTTACAGAACACTGTGTAATAATTTACACGGGAAGAGGATCTCTACATAAATAGGTATATAGAATATGTAGATGAACCAGAGTATGTACACCTTGGACAAGCAACATTCTAACCATTACCCCAATTGAAAAAATTAAAACAACCAACTAGGAGTAATGAGACATAAACTTATGGGGGGTTCTCCTGGCACATTCCATTCAAATTTACAACCTAGGCAAACGACTTCCAGAACGGCTCTGCTGCCCTAGTACCCAGATTTGGGAATGGAGAAATGCTGCATCCTTGTGGCCGTTTCCCACAACAGCAGCTTTAAACCCACTGCAAAAGGTCACTAAATATTCACCAATTGCAGGTCTGTAAATGACACCTGCCCTCCAAAAGATACTGAGGTCGAAAATCGACCAAAAAACTCTAGAGTGCAACCTTCCAAAAAGAAAATTTGAAGAGGTATATTGTACTCACACCTTTTTTCTTTTTTCTTTTAACAGAAAAGGAAAAGGCGTGGAAAAAGGATGAATTGTAGGAATTGTTACAGACATGTAAACCCAAATTACAAAAACCTATCAGCTCACACCAGTCAGAATGGCCATCAACAAAAATGCGGCAAACGATAAACGCTGACGTGATTGTGGAGAAATGCGTACCCTCGATTCTAAGGGGGACGTGGTAAGAGCCACTGATGAAAGCACAATTGAGGTGCCTTGAAAAGGTAAACGTTGAGCTACCATACCAATCAATCAATCATACCCACTGCTGGGTCTATCACCTGAGAAAATGAAAATCAAAAATCGCAGGCTGGCAATCCTGCACTCCAGCAATATTTACCATAGGCAACACTTGGAAGCAACGAAAATGTCCATCAACAGAGGAATGCACCAAGAAGAAGTGGTCCATGTACACAATGGAATATTAGCCATGGAAAACATTGAAGCACTGCTCTTTGAGGCACCATAGATGAGCCTGGAGATAATCACAAAACATGAAGTAGGTCGGAAAGCAAAAGACCTATATCTTATATTATCACTTATGGCATTATCTAATAACTGACACAGATGAACATATTTCTAAAGAGAAAGACACTCACAGGCGTAGAACACAAACTATGCTCATCTAAAAGGAAAGGAGGGGGGAAATTGAGAAATGAAGATTAGTGTTACTATACATATTCAAATACATATTATATACATGTATCAAAAAGACCGAACATATAACAAGGGAGGTCGACGGAACAGTGTAATATTTTACATGGGAAGAGGATCTGTACATTAATAGACATACATAATGTCCAAATGAACCAGATTGTGTACACCTAGGACAAACAGTATTCTAAACTTTACCCAGATTAAAAAAATTTTAAAAACCAAGAAGAAGTAATGAGACATAAACTTATGGGGATTTCTCCTGGCAAATTCCATTCTAATTTACAACCTAGGACAATGACTTCCAGAAAGGCTCTGCTGCCCTAGAACCAGGACTGGGGAATGGAGAAATGCTACCTCCTTGTGGACGTTTCCCACAACAGCAGCTTTGAACCCACTGCAAAAGGTCACTAAATTTTCACCAACTTGCAGTTCTGTAAATTGCGCCTGGCCTCCAGAAAATTTCTGGGGTCAAAAATCGACCAAAAAATTCAGAAGAGGGCAACCTTCGAAGAAGACAATTTCAAGAGCTATATTGTACTCACGGTTTTTTTCTTTTAAGAGAAAAGAAAAAGGCGTAGGAATATGATGAATTTTAAAAATTTTCATGACATGCATACCCATATTACAAAACCCTATCAGCACACAGCAGTCAGAATGGCCATTAGGAAAAATGCTGCAAAAAATAAACGGTGAAGGGAGTGTGGAGAAATGCGTACCCTCGGCTGTAAGGGGGGGCATGTAAAGAGCCACTAACGAAAACACAACGTAGGTGCTTTGAAAAGGGAAACATTGAGCTACCAGTCCATCAATCACAACCACTGCTTGGCCTATCACCTGAGAAAATGAGAATCAAAAAGTCACAGGCTGGCAAACCAGTATGCCAGCAATATTTACCATAGCCAGCACTTGGAAGCAATGAAAATGTCCATCAACCGAGGAATGCACCAAGAAGAAGTGGTCCACGTACACAATGGGATATTACTCTAATAATAAATATAAATTAAATTTAAAAACAAAGAAAAGCAAGGAGACATCAACATTTGTGGGTTTATCCGGGCACATTGCACTCTAATTTATAACCGAAGAACACCACTGGCCGGTAGGTCTGTTTCCCTAGTACCAGCAAGGGGAACGTAGAAAGATTGCCGCTCTCTGGCCGTTACCTGCAAAAGCAGGTTTAAAGCCTGAGCTAATGGTCACTTCATATGAACAAGTACTGCAGGGCTGTAAATGAAACCTGCCCTCAAAATGTCTTGAGGGAGATCATGGCCAAAATATTTCAAATGGTGACACATACTTTAAGAAAACACTTTGAAGAAATAAGTTCTCATCACAGCTGGAAAAGTAAAAAGGACATGTCTTACAGCTCAATTTCAACGCATTATGAGACACATGCAAATTCAACCACAAAGAGGTATCAGCTCACACCACTCAGAATAACCATCAGCAAAAACTACAAAGAATAAATGCTGAAGGTGCTGGGAAGAAATGCATACCCTCCACTTTAAGTGGGACGTAACCTGGAAAGAGCCACTAAAGAGAACAGAATAGAGGTGCCTTTAAGAGGTAAACATTGAGCTACCATATGATCCAGCAGACCTATTCCTGGACCTATAACCTAAGAAGACAGAATTGGAAGGACACAGGTACGCAAATCTGCATTGCATAGTATAACAATAGCCAAGATATGGAAGTAACCAAAAAGTCCAACGACAGATGGGTGGACAAAGAAGAACTGCTCCATGTACAGATGGAATATGAGCTAGTGAAAAAATGAAACAATGCCATTTGCAGCACCATAGATGAGTCTAGAAGTAATCACGCAACTTGGAGTAAGTGAGAAAGCGAAAGACACATATCCTATCCTATCACATATAGGTGTTACCTAAAAAATGATACAAACAAAGGTATTTCCACAGAGAAACACTATCATAGATTCATTTAAAAAACTTATGGTTCACCAAATGGAAAGGTGTGAGGATTGGATACATTACCGTATTGAGGTTAACAGAGAGATACAAACACATGTGAAATATATAATCACCAAAGACCTACGCAATACCAAGAGAAGACTACTCAACATTGTGTCGTAACCTACATGGGAAAAGGATCCGAAGAAAAATAGATATATGTATATGTGTGAAAGAACCACATCTTGCACACCTAGAACAAACAAAACATTGTAATCAAGTTTGCTGTGATAAAAAATAAAAATTAAGTTAAAAATACCAACAAGAAGTAATGAGACATAAACTTAAAGGGCTTTTTCCTCTCACATTCCATTCTAATTTACAACCTAGAACACCACTTCCAGTAAGGCTCTGTTGCCCTAGTAACCAGATTTGGTAAAGGAGAAATGCTGCCGCCTTGTGGCCGATTCCCGCAACAGCAGCTTTTAACCCACAGCTAATGGTCACTTACCATTCACAAGGACTCAGGGCTGTAAAGGACGCCTGCCCTCAAAATTGTGCTGAGGTAGGGAATGGATAAATAAAATTCAAAACAGGCAAAATGTTCACGAAGCTAGTATGAAGAGGTAAGTTTTACTCACTCTCTTTTTAAAGAAAGGAAAATGGATAAAAGCTCAACCTCAGGAAGTATTAGACTCATGCAATCTAATCTACAAAAAGTTTTCAACTCACACCCGTCGACTGACCATTTCCAAAAAGTCTACAAACAATCAATGCTGAAGAGGTTTTAGAGAACTGTGTACCCTCTAGCTGCTGGTGAGATGTAAAAGGGTTAAACGCTAATAATGAGAACAGAAAGGAGCTGCGTTGAAAAGGAAAAATTGAGGTACCATTCAATCCAGCAGGCGCACCAATGGGCCTCTCACCTGAGAAGACCAGAATGAAGAAGACCCGGGCTGCAAAAGCTGCACTGCAGCCCTATTCACAATAGACAAGACAGTGAAGCAACCAAAATGTCCATCAACAGATGAAAGGAAAAAGAAGAAGCGGCCCATGTACACAATGAATACTAGCCATGGAAAACAATGAAACACTGCTCTTTGAGACACCATAGATGATCTTGGAGATAATCACAGAACATGAGGTAAGTCGGAAAGCAAAAGTCCTATATCCTATGATATCACTTATACGCGTTCTCTAATAACTGACACAAATGAACATATTTCCACTGAGAAAGTCAATCACAGACTTATTAAAAAAAACTATGCTTATCTACAAGGAAAGGTGGGGGGAATGGATACATGAAGATTAGCGTTACCATATGTATACAAATACATATTATATACATATATCAAAAAGACCGACCATATAGCAAGGAAGGTTTACAGAACACTGTGTAATAATTTACACGGGAAGAGGATCTCTACATAAATAGGTATATAGAATATGTAGATGAACCAGAGTATGTACACCTTGGACAAGCAACATTCTAACCATTACCCCAATTGAAAAAATTAAAACAACCAACTAGGAGTAATGAGACATAAACTTATGGGGGGTTCTCCTGGCACATTCCATTCAAATTTACAACCTAGGCAAACGACTTCCAGAACGGCTCTGCTGCCCTAGTACCCAGATTTGGGAATGGAGAAATGCTGCATCCTTGTGGCCGTTTCCCACAACAGCAGCTTTAAACCCACTGCAAAAGGTCACTAAATATTCACCAATTGCAGGTCTGTAAATGACACCTGCCCTCCAAAAGATACTGAGGTCGAAAATCGACCAAAAAACTCTAGAGTGCAACCTTCCAAAAAGAAAATTTGAAGAGGTATATTGTACTCACACCTTTTTTCTTTTTTCTTTTAACAGAAAAGGAAAAGGCGTGGAAAAAGGATGAATTGTAGGAATTTTTACAGACATGTAAACCCAAATTACAAAAACCTATCAGCTCACACCAGTCAGAATGGCCATCAACAAAAATGCGGCAAACGATAAACGCTGACGTGATTGTGGAGAAATGCGTACCCTCGATTCTAAGGGGGACGTGGTAAGAGCCACTAATGAAAGCACAATTGAGGTGCCTTGAAAAGGTAAACGTTGAGCTACCATACCAGTCAATCAATCATACCCACTGCTGGGTCTATCACCTGAGAAAATGAAAATCAAAAATCGCAGGCTGGCAATCCTGCACTCCAGCAATATTTACCATAGGCAACACTTGGAAGCAACGAAAATGTCCATCAACAGAGGAATGCACCAAGAAGAAGTGGTCCATGTACACAATGGAATATTAGCCATGGAAAACATTGAAGCACTGCTCTTTGAGGCACCATAGATGAGCCTGGAGATAATCACAAAACATGAAGTAGGTCGGAAAGCAAAAGACCTATATCTTATATTATCACTTATGGCATTATCTAATAACTGACACAGATGAACATATTTCCAAAGAGAAAGACACTCACAGGCGTAGAACACAAACTATGCTCATCTAAAAGGAAAGGAGGGGGGAAATTGAGAAATGAAGATTAGTGTTACTATACATATTCAAATACATATTATATACATGTATCAAAAAGACCGAACATATAACAAGGGAGGTCGACGGAACACTGTAATATTTTATATGGGAAGAGGATCTGTACATTAATAGACATACATAATGTCCAAATGAACCAGATTGTGTACACCTAGGACAAACAGTATTCTAAACTTTACCCAGATTAAAAAAATTTTAAAAACCAAGAAGAAGTAATGAGACATAAACTTATGGGGATTTCTCCTGGCAAATTCCATTCTAATTTCCAACCTAGGACAATGACTTCCAGAAAGGCTCTGCTGCCCTAGAACCAGGACTGGGGAATGGAGAAATGCTACCTCCTTGTGGACGTTTCCCACAACAGCAGCTTTGAACCCACTGCAAAAGGTCACTAAATTTTCACCAACTTGCAGTTCTGTAAATTGCGCCTGGCCTCCAGAAAATTTCTGGGGTCAAAAATCGACCAAAAAATTCAGAAGAGGGCAACCTTCGAAGAAGACAATTTCAAGAGCTATATTGTACTCACGGTTTTTTTCTTTTAAGAGAAAAGAAAAAGGTGTAGGAATATGATGAATTTTAAAAATTTTCATGACATGCATACCCATATTACAAAACCCTATCAGCACACAGCAGTCAGAATGGCCATTAGGAAAAATGCTGCAAAAAATAAACGGTGAAGGGAGTGTGGAGAAATGCGTACCCTCGGCTGTAAGGGGGGGCATGTAAAGAGCCACTAATGAAAACACAACGTAGGTGCTTTGAAAAGGGAAACATTGAGCTACCAGTCCATCAATCACAACCACTGCTTGGCCTATCACCTGAGAAAATGAGAATCAAAAAGTCACAGGCTGGCAACCCAGTATGCCAGCAATATTTACCATAGTCAGCACTTGGAAGAAATGAAAATGTCCATCAACCGAGGAATGCACCAAGAAGAAGTGGTCCACGTACACAATGGAATATTACTCTAATAATAAATATAAATTAAATTTAAAAACAAACAAAAGCAAGGAGACATCAACATTTGTGGGTTTATCCGGGCACATTGCACTCTAATTTATAACCGAAAAACACCACTGGCCGGTAGGTCTGTTTCCCTAGTACCAGCAAGGGGAACGTAGAAAGGCTGTCGCTCTCTGGCTGTTACCTGCAAAAGCAGGTTTAAAGCCTGAGCTAATGGTCACTTCATATGAACAAGTACTGCAGGGCTGTAAATGAAACCTGCCCTCAAAATGTCTTGAGGGAGATCATGGCCAAAATATTTCAAATGGTGACACATACTTTAAGAAAACACTTTGAAGAAATAAGCTCTCATCACAGCTGGAAAAATAAAAAGGACATGTCTTACAGCTCAATTTCAACGCATTATGAGACACATGCAAATTCAACCACAAAGAGGTATCAGCTCACACCACTCAGAATAACCATCAGCAAAAACTACAAAGAATAAATGCTGAAGGTGCTGGGAAGAAATGCATACCCTCCGCTTTAAGTGGGACGTAACCTGGAAAGAGCCACTAAAGAGAACAGAATAGAGGTGCCTTTAAAAGGTAAACATTGAGCTACCATATGATCCAGCAGACCTATTCCTGGACCTATAACCTAAGAAGACAGAATTGGAAGGACACAGGTACGCAAATCTGCATTGCATAGTATAACAATCGCCAAGATATGGAAGTAACCAAAAAGTCCAACGACAGATGGGTGGACAATGAAGAACTGCTACATGTACAGATGGAATATGAGCTAGTGAAAAAATGAAACAATGCCATTTGCAGCACCATAGATGAGTCTAGAAGTAATCACGCAACTTGGTGTAAGTGAGAAAGCGAAAGACACATATCCTATCATATCACTTATAGGTGTTACCTAAAAAATGATACAAAGGTATTTCCACAGAGAAACACTATCATAGATTCATTAAAAAAACTTATGGTTCACCAAATGGAAAGGTGTGAGGATTGGATACATTACCGTATTGAGGTTAACAGAGTGATACAAACATATGTGAAATATATAATCACCAAAGACCTACGCAATACCAAGAGAAGACTACTCAACATTGTGTCGTAACCTACATGGGAAAAGGATCCGAAGAAGAATAGATATATGTATATGTGTGAAAGAACCACATCTTGCACACCTAGAACAAACAAAACATTGTAATCAAGTTTGCTGTGATAAAAAATAAAAATTAAGTTAAAAATACCAACAAGAAGTAATGAGACATAAACTTAAAGGGCTTTTGCCTCGCACATTCCATTCTAATTTGCAACCTAGAACACCACTTCCAGTAAGGCTCTGTTGCCCTAGTAACCAGATTTGGTAAAGGAGACATGCTGCCGCCTTGTGGCCGATTCCCGCAAGAGCAGCTTTTAACCCACAGCTAATGGTCACTTACCATTCATTCACAAGGACGCAGGGCTGTAAAGGACACCTGCCCTCAAAATTGTGCTGAGGTAGGGAATGGATAAAAAAAATTTAAAACAGGCAAAATGTTCACGAAGCTAGTATGAAGAGGTAAGTTTTACTCACTCTCTTTTTAAAGAAAGGGAAATGGATAAAAGCTCAACCTCAGGAAGTATTAGACTCATGCAATCTAATCTACGAAAAGTTCTCAACTCACACCCGTCGACTGACCATTGGCAAAAAGTCTACAAACAGTCAATGCTGAAGAGGTTTTAGAGAACTGTGTACCCTCTAGCTGCTGGTGAGATGTAAAAGGGTTAAACGCTAATAATGAGAACAGAAAGGAGCTGCGTTGAAAAGGAAAAATTGAGGTACCATTCAATCCAGCAGGCGCACCAATGGGCCTCTCACCTGAGAAGACCAGAATGAAGAAGACCCGGGCTGCAAAAGCTGCACTGCAGCCTTATTCACAATAGACAAGACAGTGAAGCAACCAAAATGTCCATCAACAGATGAAAGGAAAAGGAAGAAGCGGCCCATGTACACAATGAATACTAGCCATGGAAAACAATGAAACACTGCTCTTTGAGGCACCATAGATGATCTTGGAGATAATCACAGAACATGAGGTAAGTCGGAAAGCAAAAGTCCTATATCCCATGATATCACTTATAGGCGTTCTCTAATAACTGACACAAATGAACATATTTCCACAGAGAAAGTCCATCACAGACTTATTAAAAAAAAACTATGCTTATCTAAAAGGAAAGGTGGGGGAATGGATAAATGAAGATTAGCGTTACCATATGTATAAAAATACATATTATATACATATATCAAAAAGACCGACCATATAGCAAGGAAGGTTTACGGAACACTCTGTAATAATTTACACGGGAAGAGGATCTCTACATAAATAGGTATATAGAATATGTAGATGAACCAGAGTGTGTACACCTTGGACAAGCAACATTCTAACCATTACCCCAATTGAAAAAATTAAAACAACGATCTAGGAGTAATGAGACATAAACTTATGGGGGGTTTTCCTGGCACATTCCATTCAAATTGACCACATAGGCAAATGACTTCCAGAACGGCTCTGCTGCCCTAGTACCCCGATTTGGGAATGAAGAAATGCTGCATCCTTGTGGCCGTTTCCCACAACAGCAGCTTTAAACCCACTGCAAAAGGTCACTAAATGTTCACCAATTGCAGTTCTGTAAATGACACCTGCCCTCCAAAAAATACTGAGGTCGAAAATCGACCAAAAAATTCTAGAGTGCAACCTTCCAAAAAGAAAATTTGAAGAGGTATATTATACTCACACTCTTTTTCTTTTTTCTTTTAACAGAAAAGCAAAAGGCGTGGAAAAATGATGAATTGTAGGAATTTTTACAGACATGTAAACCCAAATTACAAAAACCTATCAGCTCACCCCAGTCAGAATGGCCATCAACAAAAATGCTGCAAACAATAAATGCTGACGTGATTGTGGAGAAATGCATACCCTCGATTCTAAGGGGGACGTGGTAAGAGCCACTAATGACAGCACAATTGAGGTGCCTTGAAAAGGTAAACGTTGAGCTACCATACCAGTCAATCAATCATACCCACTGCTGGGTCTATCACCTGAGAGAATGAAAATCAAAAATCGCAGGCTGGCAATCCTGCACTCCAGCAATATTTACCATAGGCAACGCTTGGAAGCAACGAAAATGTCCATCAACAGAGGAATGCACCAAGAAGAAGTGGTCCATGTACACAATGGAATATTAGCCATGGAAAACATTGAAGCACTGCTCTTTGAGGCACCATAGATGAGCCTGGAGATAATCACAAAACATGAAATAGGTCGGAAAGCAAAAGACCTATATCCCATATTATCACGTACAGCATTATCTAATAACTGACACAGATGAACATATTTCCAAAGAGAAAGACACTCACAGGCGTAGAAAACAAACTATGCTCATCTAAAAGGAAAGGAGGGGGGAAATTGAGAAATGAAGATTAGTGTGACTATACATATTCAAATACATATTATATACATGTATCAAAAAGACCGAACATATAGCAAGGGAGGTCGACGGAACAGTGTAATATTTTACATGGGAAGAGGATCTGTACATTAATAGACATACATAATGTACAAATGAACCAGATTGTGTACACCTAGGACAAACAATTTTCTAAACTTTACCCAGATTAAAAAAATTTTAAAAACCAAGAAGAAGTAATGAGACATAAACTTATGGGGATTTCTCCTGGCAAATTCCATTCTAATTTACAACCTAGGACAATGACTTCCAGAAAGGCTCTGCTGCCCTAGTACCCAGATTGGGGAATGGAGAAATGCTACCTCCTTGTGGACGTTTCCCACAACAGCAGCTTTGAACCCACTGCAAAAGGTCACTAAATTTTCACCAACTTGCAGTTCTGTAAATGGCGCCTGCCCTCCAGAAAATTTCTGGGGTCAAAAATCGACCAAAAAATTCAGAAGAGGGCAACCTTCGAAGAAGACAATTTCAAGAGCTATATTGTACTCACGGTTTTTTCTTTTAAGAGAAAAGAAAAAGGCGTAGGAATATGATGAATTTTAAAAATTTTAATGACATGCATACCCATATTACAAAAACCTATCAGCTCGCAGCAGTCACAATGGCCATTAGGAAAAGTGCTGCAAAAAATAAACGGTGAAGGGAGTGTGGAGAAATGCGTACCCTCGGTGGTAAGGGGGGGCATGTAAAGAGCCACTAATGAAAACACAATGTAGGTGCTTTGAAAAGGGAAACATTGAGCTACCAGTCAATCAATCACAACCACTGCTTGGCCTATCACCTGAGAAAATGAGAATCAAAAAGTCACAGGCTGGCAAACCTGTACGCCAGCAATATTTACCATAGCCAACACTTGGAAGCAATGAAAATGTCCATCAACCGAGGAATGCACCAAGAAGAAGTGGTCCACGTACACAATGGAATATTACTCTAATTAATAATAAATATAAATTAAATTTAAAAACAAAGAAAAGCAAGGAGACATCAACATTTGTGGGTTTATCCGGGCACATTGCACTCTAATTTATAACCGAAGAACACCACGGACCGGTAGGTCTGTTTCCCTAGTAGCAGCAAGGGGAACGTAGAAAGGCTGCCGCTCTCTGGCCGTTACCTGCAAAAGCAGGTTTAAAGCCTGAGCTAATGGTCACTTCATATGAACAAGTACTGCAGGGCTGTAAATGAAACCTGCCCTCAAAATGTCTTGAGGGAGATCATGGCCAAAATATTTCAAACGGTGACACATACTTTAAGAAAACACTTTGAAGAAATAAGCTCCAATCACAGCTGGAAAAATAAAAAGGACAAGTCTTAAAGCTCAATTTCAACGCATTATGAGACACATGCAAATTCAACCACAAAGAGGTATCAGCTCACACCACTCAGAATAACCATCAGCAAAAACTACAAAGAATAAATGCTGAAGGTGCTGGGAAGAAATACATACCCTCCACTTTAAGTGGGACGTAACCTGGAAAGAGCCACTAAAGAGATCAGAATAGAGGTGCCTTTAAAAGGTAAACATTGAGCTACCATATGATCCAGCAGACCTATTCCTGGACCTATAACCTAAGAAGACAGAATTGGAAGGACACAGGCACGCAAATCTGCATTGCACAGTATTACAATGGCCAAGATATGGAAGTAACCAAAAAGTCCACCGACAGATGGGTGGACAAAGAAGAACTGCTACCTGTACAGATGGAATATGAGCTAGTGAAAAAATGAAACAATGCCATTTGCAGCACCATAGGTGAGTGTAGAAGTAATCACGCAACTCGGAGTAAGTGAGAAAGCGAAAGACACATAGCCTATCATATCACATATAGGTGTTACCTAAAAAATGATACAGACAAAGGTATTTCCACAGAGAAACACTATCATAGATTCATTAAAAAAACTTATGGTTCACCAAATGGAAAGGTGTGAGGATTGGATACATTACCATATTGAGGTTAACAGAGAGACACAAACACACGTGAAATACATAATCACCAAAGACCTACGCAATACCAAGAGAAGACTACTCAACACTGTGTCATAACCTACATGGGAAAAGGATCCGAAGAAGAATAGATATATGTATATGTGTGAAAGAACCACATCTTGCACACCTAGAACAAACAAAACATTGTAATCAAGTTTGCTGTGATAAAAAATAAAAATTAAGTTAAAAATACCAACAAGAAGTAATGAGACATAAACTTAAAGGGCTTTTGCCTCGCACATTCCATTCTAATTTGCAACCTAGAACACCACTTCCAGTAAGGCTCTGTTGCCCTAGTAACCAGATTTGGTAAAGGAGAAATGCTGCCGCCTTGTGGCCGATTCCCGCAAGAGCAGCTTTTAACCCACAGCTAATGGTCACTTACCATTCATTCACAAGGACGCAGGGCTGTAAAGGACACCTGCCCTCAAAATTGTGCTGAGGTAGGGAATGGATAAAAAAAATTCAAAACAGGCAAAATGTTCACGAAGCTAGTATGAAGAGGTAAGTTTTACTCACTCTCTTTTTAAAGAAAGGGAAATGGATAAAAGCTCAACCTCAGGAAGTATTAGACTCATGCAATCTAATCTACGAAAAGTTCTCAACTCACACCCGTCGACTGACCATTGGCAAAAAGTCTACAAACAGTCAATGCTGAAGAGGTTTTAGAGAACTGTGTACCCTCTAGCTGCTGGTGAGATGTAAAAGGGTTAAACGCTAATAATGAGAACAGAAAGGAGCTGCGTTGAAAAGGAAAAATTGAGGTACCATTCAATCCAGCAGGCGCACCAATGGGCCTCTCACCTGAGAAGACCAGAATGAAGAAGACCCGGGCTGCAAAAGCTGCACTGCAGCCTTATTCACAATAGACAAGACAGTGAAGCAACCAAAATGTCCATCAACAGATGAAAGGAAAAGGAAGAAGCGGCCCATGTACACAATGAATACTAGCCATGGAAAACAATGAAACACTGCTCTTTGAGGCACCATAGATGATCTTGGAGATAATCACAGAACATGAGGTAAGTCGGAAAGCAAAAGTCCTATATCCCATGATATCACTTATAGGCGTTCTCTAATAACTGACACAAATGAACATATTTCCACAGAGAAAGTCCATCACAGACTTATTAAAAAAAAAAACTATGCTTATCTAAAAGGAAAGGTGGGGGAATGGATAAATGAAGATTAGCGTTACCATATGTATACAAATACATATTATATACATATATCAAAAAGACCGACCATATAGCAAGGAAGGTTTACGGAACACTCTGTAATAATTTACACGGGAAGAGGATCTCTACATAAATAGGTATATAGAATATGTAGATGAACCAGAGTGTGTACACCTTGGACAAGCAACATTCTAACCATTACCCCAATTGAAAAAATTAAAACAACGAACTAGGAGTAATGAGACATAAACTTATGGGGGGTTTTCCTGGCACATTCCATTCAAATTGACCACCTAGGCAAACGACTTCCAGAACGGCTCTGCTGCCCTAGTACCCCGATTTGGGAATGGAGAAATGCTGCATCCTTGTGGCCGTTTCCCACAACAGCAGCTTTAAACCCACTGCAAAAGGTCACTAAATGTTCACCAATTGCAGTTCTGTAAATGACACCTGCCCTCCAAAAAATACTGAGGTCGAAAATCGACCAAAAAATTCTAGAGTGCAACCTTCCAAAAAGAAAATTTGAAGAGGTATATTATACTCACACTCTTTTTCTTTTTTCTTTTAACAGAAAAGCAAAAGGCGTGGAAAAATGATGAATTGTAGGAATTTTTACAGACATGTAAACCCAAATTACAAAAACCTATCAGCTCACCCCAGTCAGAATGGCCATCAACAAAAATGCTGCAAACAAGAAATGCTGACGTGATTGTGGAGAAATGCGTACCCTCGATTCTAAGGGGGACGTGGTAAGAGCCACTAATGACAGCACAATTGAGGTGCCTTGAAAAGGTAAACGTTGAGCTACCATACCAGTCAATCAATCATACCCACTGCTGGGTCTATCACCTGAGAGAATGAAAATCAAAAATCGCAGGCTGGCAATCCTGCACTCCAGCAATATTTACCATAGGCAACACTTGGAAGCAACGAAAATGTCCATCAACAGAGGAATGCACCAAGAAGAAGTGGTCCATGTACACAATGGAATATTAGCCATGGAAAACATTGAAGCACTGCTCTTTGAGGCACCATAGATGAGCCTGGAGATAATCACAAAACATGAAGTAGGTCGGAAAGCAAAAGACCTATATCCCATATTATCACGTACGGCATTATCTAATAACTGACACAGATGAACATATTTCCAAAGAGAAAGACACTCACAGGCGTAGAAAACAAACTATGCTCATCTAAAAGGAAAGGAGGGGGGAAATTGAGAAATGAAGATTAGTGTGACTATACATATTCAAATACATATTATATACATGTATCAAAAAGACCGAACATATAGCAAGGGAGGTCGACGGAACACTGTAATATTTTACATGGGAAGAGGATCTGTACATTAATAGACATACATAATGTACAAATGAACCAGATTGTGTACACCTAGGACAAACAATTTTCTAAACTTTACCCAGATTAAAAAAATTTTAAAAACCAAGAAGAAGTAATGAGACATAAACTTATGGGGATTTCTCCTGGCAAATTCCATTCTAATTTACAACCTAGGACAATGACTTCCAGAAAGGCTCTGCTGCCCTAGTACCCAGATTGGGGAATGGAGAAATGCTACCTCCTTGTGGACGTTTCCCACAACAGCAGCTTTGAACCCACTGCAAAAGGTCACTAAATTTTCACCAACTTGCAGTTCTGTAAATGGCGCCTGCCCTCCAGAAAATTTCTGGGGTCAAAAATCGACCAAAAAATTCAGAAGAGGGCAACCTTCGAAGAAGACAATTTCAAGAGCTATATTGTACTCACGGTTTTTTCTTTTAAGAGAAAAGAAAAAGGCGTAGGAATATGATGAATTTTAAAAATTTTAATGACATGCATACCCATATTACAAAAACCTATCAGCTCGCAGCAGTCACAATGGCCATTAGGAAAAGTGCTGCAAAAAATAAACGGTGACGGGAGTGTGGAGAAATGCGTACCCTCGGTGGTAAGGGGGGGCATGTAAAGAGCCAATAATGAAAACACAATGTAGGTGCTTTGAAAAGGGAAACATTGAGCTACCAGTCAATCAATCACAACCACTGCTTGGCCTATCACCTGAGAAAATGAGAATCAAAAAGTCACAGGCTGGCAAACCTGTACGCCAGCAATATTTACCATAGCAAACACTTGGAAGCAATGAAAATGTCCATCAACCGAGGAATGCACCAAGAAGAAGTGGTCCACGTACACAATGGAATATTACTCTAATTAATAATAAATATAAATTAAATTTAAAAACAAAGAAAAGCAAGGAGACATCAACATTTGTGGGTTTATCCGGGCACATTGCACTCTAATTTATAACCGAAGAACACCACGGACCGGTAGGTCTGTTTCCCTAGTAGCAGCAAGGGGAACGTAGAAAGGCTGCCGCTCTCTGGCCGTTACCTGCAAAAGCAGGTTTAAAGCCTGAGCTAATGGTCACTTCATATGAACAAGTACTGCAGGGCTGTAAATGAAACCTGCCCTCAAAATGTCTTGAGGGAGATAATGGCCAAAATATTTCAAATGGTGACACATACTTTAAGAAAACACTTTGAAGAAATAAGCTCCAATCACAGCTGGAAAAATAAAAAGGACATGTCTTACAGCTCAATTTCAACGCATTATGAGACACATGCAAATTCAACCACAAAGAGGTATCAGCTCACACCACTCAGAATAACCATCAGCAAAAACTACAAAGAATAAATGCTGAAGGTGCTGGGAAGAAATGCATACCCTCCACTTTAAGTGGGACGTAACCTGGAAAGAGCCACTAAAGAGAAAAGAATAGAGGTGCCTTTAAAAGGTAAACATTGAGCTACCATATGATCCAGCAGACCTATTCCTGGACCTATAACCGAAGAAGACAGAATTGGAAGGACAGAGGTACGCAAATCTGCATTGCATAGTATAACAATGGCCAAGATACGGAAGTAACCAAAAAGTCCAACGACAGATGGGTGGACAAAGAAGAACTGCTACATGTACAGATGGAATATGAGCTAGTGAAAAAATGAAACAATGCCATTTGCAGCACCATAGATGAGTCTAGAAGTAATCACGCAACTTGGAGTAAGTGAGAAAGCGAAAGACACATATCCTATCATATCACATATAGGTGTTACCTAAAAAATGATACAAACAAAGGTATTTCCACAGAGAAACACTATCATAGATTCATGAAAAAAAATCTTATGGTTCACCAAATGGAAAGGTGTGAAGATTGGATACATTACCGTATTGAGGTGAACAGAGAGATACAAACACATGTGAAATATATAATCACCAAAGACCTACGCAATACCAAGAGAAGACTACTCAACATTGTGTCGTAATCTACATGGGAAAAGGATCCGAAGAAAAATAGATATATGTATATGTGTGAAAGAACCACATCTTGCACACCTAGAACAAACAAAACATTGTAATCAAGTTTGCTGTGAAAAAAAATAAAAATTAAGTTAAAAATACCAACAAGAAGTAATGAGACATAAACTTAAAGGGCTTTTTCCTCGCACATTCCATTCTAATTTACAACCTAGAACACCACTTCCAGTAAGGCTCTGTTGCCCTAGTAACCAGATTTGGTAAAGGAGAAATGCTGCCACCTTGTGGCCGATTCCCGCAACAGCAGCTTTTAACCCACAGCTAATGGTCACTTACCATTCATTCACAAGGACGCAGGGCTGTAAAGGACACCTGCCCTCAAAATTGTGCTGAGGTAGGGAATGGATAAAAATAATTCAAAACAGGCAAAATGTTCACGAAGCTAGTATGAAGAGGTAAGTTTTACTCACTCTCTTTTTAAAGAAAGGGAAATGGATAAAAGCTCAACCTCAGGAAGTATTAGACTCATGCAATCTAATCTACAAAAAGTTCTCAACTCACACCCGTCGACTGACCATTGGCAAAAAGTCTACAAACAGTCAATGCTGAAGAGGTTTTAGAGAACTGTGTACCCTCTAGCTGCTGGTGAGATGTAAAAGGGTTAAACGCTAATAATGAGAACAGAAAGGAGCTGCGTTGAAAAGGAAAAATTGAGGTACCATTCAATCCAGCAGGCGCACCAATGGGCCTCTCACCTGAGAAGACCAGAATGAAGAAGACCCGGGCTGCAAAAGCTGCACTGCAGCCTTATTCACAATAGACAAGACAGTGAAGCAACCAAAATGTCCATCAACAGATGAAAGGAAAAGGAAGAAGCGGCCCATGTACACAATGAATACTAGCCATGGAAAACAATGAAACACTGCTCTTTGAGGCACCATAGATGATCTTGGAGATAATCACAGAACATGAGGTAAGTCGGAAAGCAAAAGTCCTATATCCCATGATATCACTTATAGGCGTTCTCTAATAACTGACACAAATGAACATATTTCCACAGAGAAAGTCCATCACAGACTTATTAAAAAAAAAAACTATGCTTATCTAAAAGGAAAGGTGGGGGAATGGATAAATGAAGATTAGCGTTACCATATGTATACAAATACATATTATATACATATATCAAAAAGACCGACCATATAGCAAGGAAGGTTTACGGAACACTCTGTAATAATTTACACGGGAAGAGGATCTCTACATAAATAGGTATATAGAATATGTAGATGAACCAGAGTGTGTACACCTTGGACAAGCAACATTCTAACCATTACCCCAATTGAAAAAATTAAAACAACGAACTAGGAGTAATGAGACATAAACTTATGGGGGGTTTTCCTGGCACATTCCATTCAAATTGACCACCTAGGCAAACGACTTCCAGAACGGCTCTGCTGCCCTAGTACCCAGATTTGGGAATGGAGAAATGCTGCATCCTTGTGGCCGTTTCCCACAACAGCAGCTTTAAACCCACTGCAAAAGGTCACTAAATATTCACCAATTGCAGGTCTGTAAATGACACCTGCCCTCCAAAAAATACTGAGGTCGAAAATCGACCAAAAAACTCTAGAGTGCAACCTTCCAAAAAGAAAATTTGAAGAGGTATATTGTACTCACACCTTTTTTCTTTTTTCTTTTAACAGAAAAGGAAAAGGCGTGGAAAAAGGATGAATTGTAGGAATTGTTACAGACATGTAAACCCAAATTACAAAAACCTATCAGCTCACACCAGTCAGAATGGCCATCAACAAAAATGCGGCAAACGATAAACGCTGACGTGATTGTGGAGAAATGCGTACCCTCGATTCTAAGGGGGACGTGGTAAGAGCCACTGATGAAAGCACAATTGAGGTGCCTTGAAAAGGTAAACGTTGAGCTACCATACCAATCAATCAATCATACCCACTGCTGGGTCTATCACCTGAGAAAATGAAAATCAAAAATCGCAGGCTGGCAATCCTGCACTCCAGCAATATTTACCATAGGCAACACTTGGAAGCAACGAAAATGTCCATCAACAGAGGAATGCACCAAGAAGAAGTGGTCCATGTACACAATGGAATATTAGCCATGGAAAACATTGAAGCACTGCTCTTTGAGGCACCATAGATGAGCCTGGAGATAATCACAAAACATGAAGTAGGTCGGAAAGCAAAAGACCTATATCTTATATTATCACTTATGGCATTATCTAATAACTGACACAGATGAACATATTTCTAAAGAGAAAGACACTCACAGGCGTAGAACACAAACTATGCTCATCTAAAAGGAAAGGAGGGGGGAAATTGAGAAATGAAGATTAGTGTTACTATACATATTCAAATACATATTATATACATGTATCAAAAAGACCGAACATATAACAAGGGAGGTCGACGGAACAGTGTAATATTTTACATGGGAAGAGGATCTGTACATTAATAGACATACATAATGTCCAAATGAACCAGATTGTGTACACCTAGGACAAACAGTATTCTAAACTTTACCCAGATTAAAAAAATTTTAAAAACCAAGAAGAAGTAATGAGACATAAACTTATGGGGATTTCTCCTGGCAAATTCCATTCTAATTTACAACCTAGGACAATGACTTCCAGAAAGGCTCTGCTGCCCTAGAACCAGGACTGGGGAATGGAGAAATGCTACCTCCTTGTGGACGTTTCCCACAACAGCAGCTTTGAACCCACTGCAAAAGGTCACTAAATTTTCACCAACTTGCAGTTCTGTAAATTGCGCCTGGCCTCCAGAAAATTTCTGGGGTCAAAAATCGACCAAAAAATTCAGAAGAGGGCAACCTTCGAAGAAGACAATTTCAAGAGCTATATTGTACTCACGGTTTTTTTCTTTTAAGAGAAAAGAAAAAGGCGTAGGAATATGATGAATTTTAAAAATTTTCATGACATGCATACCCATATTACAAAACCCTATCAGCACACAGCAGTCAGAATGGCCATTAGGAAAAATGCTGCAAAAAATAAACGGTGAAGGGAGTGTGGAGAAATGCGTACCCTCGGCTGTAAGGGGGGGCATGTAAAGAGCCAGTAACGAAAACACAATGTAGGTGCTTTGAAAAGGGAAACATTGAGCTACCAGTCCATCAATCACAACCACTGCTTGGCCTATCACCTGAGAAAATGAGAATCAAAATGTCACAGGCTGGCAACCCAGTATGCCAGCAATATTTACCATAGCCAGCACTTGGAAGCAATGAAGATGTCCATCAACCGAGGAATGCACCAAGAAGAAGTGGTCCACGTACACAATGGAATATTACTCTAATAATAAATATAAATTAAATTTAAAAACAAAGAAAAGCAAGGAGACATCAACATTTGTGGGTTTATCCGGGCACATTGCACTCTAATTTATAACCGAAGAACACCACTGGCCGGTAGGTCTGTTTCCCTAGTACCAGCAAGGGGAACGTAGAAAGATTGCCGCTCTCTGGCCGTTACCTGCAAAAGCAGGTTTAAAGCCTGAGCTAATGGTCACTTCATATGAACAAGTACTGCAGGGCTGTAAATGAAACCTGCCCTCAAAATGTCTTGAGGGAGATCATGGCCAAAATATTTCAAATGGTGACACATACTTTAAGAAAACACTTTGAAGAAATAAGTTCTCATCACAGCTGGAAAAGTAAAAAGGACATGTCTTACAGCTCAATTTCAACGCATTATGAGACACATGCAAATTCAACCACAAAGAGGTATCAGCTCACACCACTCAGAATAACCATCAGCAAAAACTACAAAGAATAAATGCTGAAGGTGCTGGGAAGAAATGCATACCCTCCACTTTAAGTGGGACGTAACCTGGAAAGAGCCACTAAAGAGAACAGAATAGAGGTGCCTTTAAGAGGTAAACATTGAGCTACCATATGATCCAGCAGACCTATTCCTGGACCTATAACCTAAGAAGACAGAATTGGAAGGACACAGGTACGCAAATCTGCATTGCATAGTATAACAATAGCCAAGATATGGAAGTAACCAAAAAGTCCAACGACAGATGGGTGGACAAAGAAGAACTGCTCCATGTACAGATGGAATATGAGCTAGTGAAAAAATGAAACAATGCCATTTGCAGCACCATAGATGAGTCTAGAAGTAATCACGCAACTTGGAGTAAGTGAGAAAGCGAAAGACACATATCCTATCCTATCACATATAGGTGTTACCTAAAAAATGATACAAACAAAGGTATTTCCACAGAGAAACACTATCATAGATTCATTTAAAAAACTTATGGTTCACCAAATGGAAAGGTGTGAGGATTGGATACATTACCGTATTGAGGTTAACAGAGAGATACAAACACATGTGAAATATATAATCACCAAAGACCTACGCAATACCAAGAGAAGACTACTCAACATTGTGTCGTAACCTACATGGGAAAAGGATCCGAAGAAAAATAGATATATGTATATGTGTGAAAGAACCACATCTTGCACACCTAGAACAAACAAAACATTGTAATCAAGTTTGCTGTGATAAAAAATAAAAATTAAGTTAAAAATACCAACAAGAAGTAATGAGACATAAACTTAAAGGGCTTTTTCCTCTCACATTCCATTCTAATTTACAACCTAGAACACCACTTCCAGTAAGGCTCTGTTGCCCTAGTAACCAGATTTGGTAAAGGAGAAATGCTGCCGCCTTGTGGCCGATTCCCGCAACAGCAGCTTTTAACCCACAGCTAATGGTCACTTACCATTCACAAGGACTCAGGGCTGTAAAGGACGCCTGCCCTCAAAATTGTGCTGAGGTAGGGAATGGATAAATAAAATTCAAAACAGGCAAAATGTTCACGAAGCTCGTATGAAGAGGTAAGTTTTACTCACTCTCTTTTTAAAGAAAGGAAAATGGATAAAAGCTCAACCTCAGGAAGTATTAGACTCATGCAATCTAATCTACAAAAAGTTTTCAACTCACACCCGTCGACTGACCGTTGGCAAAAAGTCTACAAACAATCAATGCTGAAGAGGTTTTAGAGAACTGTGTACCCTCTAGCTGCTGGTGAGATGTAAAAGGGTTAAACGCTAATAATGAGAACAGAAAGGAGCTGCGTTGAAAAGGAAAAATTGAGGTACCATTCAATCCAGCAGGCGCACCAATGGGCCTCTCACCTGAGAAGACCAGAATGAAGAAGACCCGGGCTGCAAAAGCTGCACTGCAGCCTTATTCACAATAGACAAGACAGTGAAGCAACCAAAATGTCCATCAACAGATGAAAGGAAAAAGCAGAAGCGGCCCATGTACACAATGAATACTAGCCATGGAAAACAATGAAACACTGCTCTTTGAGACACCATAGATGATCTTGGAGATAATCACAGAACATGAGGTAAGTCGGAAAGCAAAAGTCCTATATCCTATGATATCACTTATACGCGTTCTCTAATAACTGACACAAATGAACATATTTCCACTGAGAAAGTCAATCACAGACTTATTAAAAAAAACTATGCTTATCTACAAGGAAAGGTGGGGGGAATGGATAAATGAAGATTAGCGTTACCATATGTATACAAATACATATTATATACATATATCAAAAAGACCGACCATATAGCAAGGAAGGTTTACGGAACACTGTGTAATAATTTACACGGGAAGAGGATCTCTACATAAATAGGTATATAGAATATGTAGATGAACCAGAGTATGTACACCTTGGACAAGCAACATTCTAACCATTACCCCAATTGAAAAAATTAAAACAACCAACTAGGAGTAATGAGACATAAACTTATGGGGGGTTCTCCTGGCACATTCCATTCAAATTTACAACCTAGGCAAACGACTTCCAGAACGGCTCTGCTGCCCTAGTACCCAGATTTGGGAATGGAGAAATGCTGCATCCTTGTGGCCGTTTCCCACAACAGCAGCTTTAAACCCACTGCAAAAGGTCACTAAATATTCACCAATTGCAGGTCTGTAAATGACACCTGCCCTCCAAAAGATACTGAGGTCGAAAATCGACCAAAAAACTCTAGAGTGCAACCTTCCAAAAAGAAAATTTGAAGAGGTATATTGTACTCACACCTTTTTTCTTTTTTCTTTTAACAGAAAAGGAAAAGGCGTGGAAAAAGGATGAATTGTAGGAATTGTTACAGACATGTAAACCCAAATTACAAAAACCTATCAGCTCACACCAGTCAGAATGGCCATCAACAAAAATGCGGCAAACGATAAACGCTGACGTGAT
Source organism: Balaenoptera borealis (assembly GCF_965194805.1). NCBI lineage: Eukaryota > Metazoa > Chordata > Mammalia > Artiodactyla > Balaenopteridae > Balaenoptera > Balaenoptera borealis. The sequence goes on from NW_028123455.1 coordinate 280,317, forward strand.
TGTGGAGAAATGCGTACCCTCGATTCTAAGGGGGACGTGGTAAGAGCCACTAATGAAAGCACAATTGAGGTGCCTTGAAAAGGTAAACGTTGAGCTACCATACCAATCAATCAATCATACCCACTGCTGGGTCTATCACCTGAGAAAATGAAAATCAAAAATCGCAGGCTGGCAATCCTGCACTCCAGCAATATTTACCATAGGCAACACTTGGAAGCAACGAAAATGTCCATCAACAGAGGAATGCACCAAGAAGAAGTGGTCCATGTACACAATGGAATATTAGCCATGGAAAACATTGAAGCACTGCTCTTTGAGGCACCATAGATGAGCCTGGAGATAATCACAAAACATGAAGTAGGTCGGAAAGCAAAAGACCTATATCTTATATTATCACTTATGGCATTATCTAATAACTGACACAGATGAACATATTTCTAAAGAGAAAGACACTCTCAGGCGTAGAACACAAACTATGCTCATCTAAAAGGAAAGGAGGGGGGAAATTGAGAAATGAAGATTAGTGTTACTATACATATTCAAATACATATTATATACATGTATCAAAAAGACCGAACATATAACAAGGGAGGTCGACGGAACAGTGTAATATTTTACATGGGAAGAGGATCTGTACATTAATAGACATACATAATGTCCAAATGAACCAGATTGTGTACACCTAGGACAAACAGTATTCTAAACTTTACCCAGATTAAAAAAATTTTAAAAACCAAGAAGAAGTAATGAGACATAAACTTATGGGGATTTCTCCTGGCAAATTCCATTCTAATTTACAACCTAGGACAATGACTTCCAGAAAGGCTCTGCTGCCCTAGAACCAGGACTGGGGAATGGAGAAATGCTACCTCCTTGTGGACGTTTCCCACAACAGCAGCTTTGAACCCACTGCAAAAGGTCACTAAATTTTCACCAACTTGCAGTTCTGTAAATTGCGCCTGGCCTCCAGAAAATTTCTGGGGTCAAAAATCGACCAAAAAATTCAGAAGAGGGCAACCTTCGAAGAAGACAATTTCAAGAGCTATATTGTACTCACGGTTTTTTTCTTTTAAGAGAAAAGAAAAAGGCGTAGGAATATGATGAATTTTAAAAATTTTCATGACATGCATACCCATATTACAAAACCCTATCAGCACACAGCAGTCAGAATGGCCATTAGGAAAAATGCTGCAAAAAATAAACGGTGAAGGGAGTGTGGAGAAATGCGTACCCTCGGCTGTAAGGGGGGGCATGTAAAGAGCCACTAACGAAAACACAACGTAGGTGCTTTGAAAAGGGAAACATTGAGCTACCAGTCCATCAATCACAACCACTGCTTGGCCTATCACCTGAGAAAATGAGAATCAAAAAGTCACAGGCTGGCAAACCAGTATGCCAGCAATATTTACCATAGCCAGCACTTGGAAGCAATGAAAATGTCCATCAACCGAGGAATGCACCAAGAAGAAGTGGTCCACGTACACAATGGAATATTACTCTAATAATAAATATAAATTAAATTTAAAAACAAAGAAAAGCAAGGAGACATCAACATTTGTGGGTTTATCCGGGCACATTGCACTCTAATTTATAACCGAAGAACACCACTGGCCGGTAGGTCTGTTTCCCTAGTACCAGCAAGGGGAACGTAGAAAGATTGCCGCTCTCTGGCCGTTACCTGCAAAAGCAGGTTTAAAGCCTGAGCTAATGGTCACTTCATATGAACAAGTACTGCAGGGCTGTAAATGAAACCTGCCCTCAAAATGTCTTGAGGGAGATCATGGCCAAAATATTTCAAATGGTGACACATACTTTAAGAAAACACTTTGAAGAAATAAGCTCTCATCACAGCTGGAAAAATAAAAAGGACATGTCTTACAGCTCAATTTCAACGCATTATGAGACACATGCAAATTCAACCACAAAGAGGTATCAGCTCACACCACTCAGAATAACCATCAGCAAAAACTACAAAGAATAAATGCTGAAGGTGCTGGGAAGAAATGCATACCCTCCGCTTTAAGTGGGACGTAACCTGGAAAGAGCCACTAAAGAGAACGGAATAGAGGTGCCTTTAAAAGGTAAACATTGAGCTACCATATGATCCAGCAGACCTATTCCTGGACCTATAACCTAAGAAGACAGAATTGGAAGGACACAGGTACGCAAATCTGCATTGCATAGTATAACAATAGCCAAGATATGGAAGTAACCAAAAAGTCCAACGACAGATGGGTGGACAAAGAAGAACTGCTCCATGTACAGATGGAATATGAGCTAGTGAAAAAATGAAACAATGCCATTTGCAGCACCATAGATGAGTCTAGAAGTAATCACGCAGCTTGGAGTAAGTGAGAAAGCGAAAGACACATATCCTATCCTATCACATATAGGTGTTACCGAAAAAATGATACAAACAAAGGTATTTCCACAGAGAAACACTATCATAGATTCATTTAAAAAACTTATGGTTCACCAAATGGAAAGGTGTGAGGATTGGATACATTACCGTATTGAGGTTAACAGAGAGATACAAACACATGTGAAATATATAATCACCAAAGACCTACGCTATACCAAGAGAAGACTACTCAACATTGTGTCGTAACAGACATGGGAAAAGGATCCGAAGAAAAATAGATATATGTATATGTGTGAAAGAACCACATCTTGCACACCTAGAACAAACAAAACATTGTAATCAAGTTTGCTGTGATAAAAAATAAAAATTAAGTTAAAAATACCAACAAGAAGTAATGAGACATAAACTTAAAGGGCTTTTTCCTCGCACATTCCATTCTAATTTACAACCTAGAACACCACTTCCACTAAGGCTCTGTTGCCCTAGTAACCAGATTTGGTAAAGGAGAAATGCTGCCGCCTTGTGGCCGATTCCCGCAACAGCAGCTTTTAACCCACAGCTAATGGTCACTTACCATTCACAAGGACTCAGGGCTGTAAAGGACACCTGCCCTCAAATTGTGCTGAAGTAGGGAATGGATAAAAAAAATTCAAAACAGGCAAAATGTTCACGAAGCTCGTATGAAGAGGTAAGTTTTACTCACTCTCTTTTTAAAGAAAGGAAAATGGATAAAAGCTCAACCTCAGGAAGTATTAGACTCATGCAATCTAATCTACAAAAAGTTTTCAACTCACACCCGTCGACTGACCGTTGGCAAAAAGTCTACAAACAATCAATGCTGAAGAGGTTTTAGAGAACTGTGTACCCTCTAGCTGCTGGTGAGATGTAAAAGGGTTAAACGCTAATAATGAGAACAGAAAGGAGCTGCGTTGAAAAGGAAAAATTGAGGTACCATTCAATCCAGCAGGCGCACCAATGGGCCTCTCACCTGAGAAGACCAGAATGAAGAAGACCCGGGCTGCAAAAGCTGCACTGCAGCCTTATTCACAATAGACAAGACAGTGAAGCAACCAAAATGTCCATCAACAGATGAAAGGAAAAAGAAGAAGCGGCCCATGTACACAATGAATACTAGCCATGGAAAACAATGAAACACTGCTCTTTGAGACACCATAGATGATCTTGGAGATAATCACAGAACATGAGGTAAGTCGGAAAGCAAAAGTCCTATATCCTATGATATCACTTATACGCGTTCTCTAATAACTGACACAAATGAACATATTTCCACAGAGAAAGTCAATCACAGACTTATTAAAAAAAACTATGCTTATCTACAAGGAAAGGTGGGGGGAATGGATAAATGAAGATTAGCGTTACCATATGTATACAAATACATATTATATACATATATCAAAAAGACCGACCATATAGCAAGGAAGGTTTACGGAACACTGTGTAATAATTTACACGGGAAGAGGATCTCTACATAAATAGGTATATAGAATATGTAGATGAACCAGAGTATGTACACCTTGGACAAGCAACATTCTAACCATTACCCCAATTGAAAAAATTAAAACAACCAACTAGGAGTAATGAGACATAAACTTATGGGGGGTTCTCCTGGCACATTCCATTCAAATTTACAACCTAGGCAAACGACTTCCAGAACGGCTCTGCTGCCCTAGTACCCAGATTTGGGAATGGAGAAATGCTGCATCCTTGTGGCCGTTTCCCACAACAGCAGCTTTAAACCCACTGCAAAAGGTCACTAAATATTCACCAATTGCAGGTCTGTAAATGACACCTGCCCTCCAAAAGATACTGAGGTCGAAAATCGACCAAAAAACTCTAGAGTGCAACCTTCCAAAAAGAAAATTTGAAGAGGTATATTGTACTCACACCTTTTTTCTTTTTTCTTTTAACAGAAAAGGAAAAGGCGTGGAAAAAGGATGAATTGTAGGAATTGTTACAGACATGTAAACCCAAATTACAAAAACCTATCAGCTCACACCAGTCAGAATGGCCATCAACAAAAATGCGGCAAACGATAAACGCTGACGTGATTGTGGAGAAATGCGTACCCTCGATTCTAAGGGGGACGTGGTAAGAGCCACTGATGAAAGCACAATTGAGGTGCCTTGAAAAGGTAAACGTTGAGCTACCATACCAATCAATCAATCATACCCACTGCTGGGTCTATCACCTGAGAAAATGAAAATCAAAAATCGCAGGCTGGCAATCCTGCACTCCAGCAATATTTACCATAGGCAACACTTGGAAGCAACGAAAATGTCCATCAACAGAGGAATGCACCAAGAAGAAGTGGTCCATGTACACAATGGAATATTAGCCATGGAAAACATTGAAGCACTGCTCTTTGAGGCACCATAGATGAGCCTGGAGATAATCACAAAACATGAAGTAGGTCGGAAAGCAAAAGACCTATATCTTATATTATCACTTATGGCATTATCTAATAACTGACACAGATGAACATATTTCTAAAGAGAAAGACACTCACAGGCGTAGAACACAAACTATGCTCATCTAAAAGGAAAGGAGGGGGGAAATTGAGAAATGAAGATTAGTGTTACTATACATATTCAAATACATATTATATACATGTATCAAAAAGACCGAACATATAACAAGGGAGGTCGACGGAACAGTGTAATATTTTACATGGGAAGAGGATCTGTACATTAATAGACATACATAATGTCCAAATGAACCAGATTGTGTACACCTAGGACAAACAGTATTCTAAACTTTACCCAGATTAAAAAAATTTTAAAAACCAAGAAGAAGTAATGAGACATAAACTTATGGGGATTTCTCCTGGCAAATTCCATTCTAATTTACAACCTAGGACAATGACTTCCAGAAAGGCTCTGCTGCCCTAGAACCAGGACTGGGGAATGGAGAAATGCTACCTCCTTGTGGACGTTTCCCACAACAGCAGCTTTGAACCCACTGCAAAAGGTCACTAAATTTTCACCAACTTGCAGTTCTGTAAATTGCGCCTGGCCTCCAGAAAATTTCTGGGGTCAAAAATCGACCAAAAAATTCAGAAGAGGGCAACCTTCGAAGAAGACAATTTCAAGAGCTATATTGTACTCACGGTTTTTTTCTTTTAAGAGAAAAGAAAAAGGCGTAGGAATATGATGAATTTTAAAAATTTTCATGACATGCATACCCATATTACAAAACCCTATCAGCTCACAGCAGTCAGAATGGCCATTAGGAAAAATGCTGCAAAAAATAAACGGTGAAGGGAGTGTGGAGAAATGCGTACCCTCGGCTGTAAGGGGGGGCATGTAAAGAGCCACTAACGAAAACACAACGTAGGTGCTTTGAAAAGGGAAACATTGAGCTACCAGTCCATCAATCACAACCACTGCTTGGCCTATCACCTGAGAAAATGAGAATCAAAAAGTCACAGGCTGGCAAACCAGTATGCCAGCAATATTTACCATAGCCAGCACTTGGAAGCAATGAAAATGTCCATCAACCGAGGAATGCACCAAGAAGAAGTGGTCCACGTACACAATGGAATATTACTCTAATAATAAATATAAATTAAATTTAAAAACAAAGAAAAGCAAGGAGACATCAACATTTGTGGGTTTATCCGGGCACATTGCACTCTAATTTATAACCGAAGAACACCACTGGCCGGTAGGTCTGTTTCCCTAGTACCAGCAAGGGGAACGTAGAAAGATTGCCGCTCTCTGGCCGTTACCTGCAAAAGCAGGTTTAAAGCCTGAGCTAATGGTCACTTCATATGAACAAGTACTGCAGGGCTGTAAATGAAACCTGCCCTCAAAATGTCTTGAGGGAGATCATGGCCAAAATATTTCAAATGGTGACACATACTTTAAGAAAACACTTTGAAGAAATAAGCTCTCATCACAGCTGGAAAAATAAAAAGGACATGTCTTACAGCTCAATTTCAACGCATTATGAGACACATGCAAATTCAACCACAAAGAGGTATCAGCTCACACCACTCAGAATAACCATCAGCAAAAACTACAAAGAATAAATGCTGAAGGTGCTGGGAAGAAATGCATACCCTCCGCTTTAAGTGGGACGTAACCTGGAAAGAGCCACTAAAGAGAACGGAATAGAGGTGCCTTTAAAAGGTAAACATTGAGCTACCATATGATCCAGCAGACCTATTCCTGGACCTATAACCTAAGAAGACAGAATTGGAAGGACACAGGTACGCAAATCTGCATTGCATAGTATAACAATAGCCAAGATATGGAAGTAACCAAAAAGTCCAACGACAGATGGGTGGACAAAGAAGAACTGCTCCATGTACAGATGGAATATGAGCTAGTGAAAAAATGAAACAATGCCATTTGCAGCACCATAGATGAGTCTAGAAGTAATCACGCAGCTTGGAGTAAGTGAGAAAGCGAAAGACACATATCCTATCCTATCACATATAGGTGTTACCGAAAAAATGATACAAACAAAGGTATTTCCACAGAGAAACACTATCATAGATTCATTTAAAAAACTTATGGTTCACCAAATGGAAAGGTGTGAGGATTGGATACATTACCGTATTGAGGTTAACAGAGAGATACAAACACATGTGAAATATATAATCACCAAAGACCTACGCTATACCAAGAGAAGACTACTCAACATTGTGTCGTAACAGACATGGGAAAAGGATCCGAAGAAAAATAGATATATGTATATGTGTGAAAGAACCACATCTTGCACACCTAGAACAAACAAAACATTGTAATCAAGTTTGCTGTGATAAAAAATAAAAATTAAGTTAAAAATACCAACAAGAAGTAATGAGACATAAACTTAAAGGGCTTTTTCCTCGCACATTCCATTCTAATTTACAACCTAGAACACCACTTCCACTAAGGCTCTGTTGCCCTAGTAACCAGATTTGGTAAAGGAGAAATGCTGCCGCCTTGTGGCCGATTCCCGCAACAGCAGCTTTTAACCCACAGCTAATGGTCACTTACCATTCACAAGGACTCAGGGCTGTAAAGGACACCTGCCCTCAAATTGTGCTGAAGTAGGGAATGGATAAAAAAAATTCAAAACAGGCAAAATGTTCACGAAGCTCGTATGAAGAGGTAAGTTTTACTCACTCTCTTTTTAAAGAAAGGAAAATGGATAAAAGCTCAACCTCAGGAAGTATTAGACTCATGCAATCTAATCTACAAAAAGTTTTCAACTCACACCCGTCGACTGACCGTTGGCAAAAAGTCTACAAACAATCAATGCTGAAGAGGTTTTAGAGAACTGTGTACCCTCTAGCTGCTGGTGAGATGTAAAAGGGTTAAACGCTAATAATGAGAACAGAAAGGAGCTGCGTTGAAAAGGAAAAATTGAGGTACCATTCAATCCAGCAGGCGCACCAATGGGCCTCTCACCTGAGAAGACCAGAATGAAGAAGACCCGGGCTGCAAAAGCTGCACTGCAGCCTTATTCACAATAGACAAGACAGTGAAGCAACCAAAATGTCCATCAACAGATGAAAGGAAAAAGAAGAAGCGGCCCATGTACACAATGAATACTAGCCATGGAAAACAATGAAACACTGCTCTTTGAGACACCATAGATGATCTTGGAGATAATCACAGAACATGAGGTAAGTCGGAAAGCAAAAGTCCTATATCCTATGATATCACTTATACGCGTTCTCTAATAACTGACACAAATGAACATATTTCCACAGAGAAAGTCAATCACAGACTTATTAAAAAAAACTATGCTTATCTACAAGGAAAGGTGGGGGGAATGGATACATGAAGATTAGCGTTACCATATGTATACAAATACATATTATATACATATATCAAAAAGACCGACCATATAGCAAGGAAGGTTTACGGAACACTGTGTAATAATTTACACGGGAAGAGGATCTCTACATAAATAGGTATATAGAATATGTAGATGAACCAGAGTATGTACACCTTGGACAAGCAACATTCTAACCATTACCCCAATTGAAAAAATTAAAACAACCAACTAGGAGTAATGAGACATAAACTTATGGGGGGTTCTCCTGGCACATTCCATTCAAATTTACAACCTAGGCAAACGACTTCCAGAACGGCTCTGCTGCCCTAGTACCCAGATTTGGGAATGGAGAAATGCTGCATCCTTGTGGCCGTTTCCCACAACAGCAGCTTTAAACCCACTGCAAAAGGTCACTAAATATTCACCAATTGCAGGTCTGTAAATGACACCTGCCCTCCAAAAGATACTGAGGTCGAAAATCGACCAAAAAACTCTAGAGTGCAACCTTCCAAAAAGAAAATTTGAAGAGGTATATTGTACTCACACCTTTTTTCTTTTTTCTTTTAACAGAAAAGGAAAAGGCGTGGAAAAAGGATGAATTGTAGGAATTGTTACAGACATGTAAACCCAAATTACAAAAACCTATCAGCTCACACCAGTCAGAATGGCCATCAACAAAAATGCGGCAAACGATAAACGCTGACGTGATTGTGGAGAAATGCGTACCCTCGATTCTAAGGGGGACGTGGTAAGAGCCACTAATGAAAGCACAATTGAGGTGCCTTGAAAAGGTAAACGTTGAGCTACCATACCAATCAATCAATCATACCCACTGCTGGGTCTATCACCTGAGAAAATGAAAATCAAAAATCGCAGGCTGGCAATCCTGCACTCCAGCAATATTTACCATAGGCAACACTTGGAAGCAACGAAAATGTCCATCAACAGAGGAATGCACCAAGAAGAAGTGGTCCATGTACACAATGGAATATTAGCCATGGAAAACATTGAAGCACTGCTCTTTGAGGCACCATAGATGAGCCTGGAGATAATCACAAAACATGAAGTAGGTCGGAAAGCAAAAGACCTATATCTTATATTATCACTTATGGCATTATCTAATAACTGACACAGATGAACATATTTCTAAAGAGAAAGACACTCACAGGCGTAGAACACAAACTATGCTCATCTAAAAGGAAAGGAGGGGGGAAATTGAGAAATGAAGATTAGTGTTACTATACATATTCAAATACATATTATATACATGTATCAAAAAGACCGAACATATAACAAGGGAGGTCGACGGAACAGTGTAATATTTTACATGGGAAGAGGATCTGTACATTAATAGACATACATAATGTCCAAATGAACCAGATTGTGTACACCTAGGACAAACAGTATTCTAAACTTTACCCAGATTAAAAAAATTTTAAAAACCAAGAAGAAGTAATGAGACATAAACTTATGGGGATTTCTCCTGGCAAATTCCATTCTAATTTACAACCTAGGACAATGACTTCCAGAAAGGCTCTGCTGCCCTAGAACCAGGACTGGGGAATGGAGAAATGCTACCTCCTTGTGGACGTTTCCCACAACAGCAGCTTTGAACCCACTGCAAAAGGTCACTAAATTTTCACCAACTTGCAGTTCTGTAAATTGCGCCTGGCCTCCAGAAAATTTCTGGGGTCAAAAATCGACCAAAAAATTCAGAAGAGGGCAACCTTCGAAGAAGACAATTTCAAGAGCTATATTGTACTCACGGTTTTTTTCTTTTAAGAGAAAAGAAAAAGGCGTAGGAATATGATGAATTTTAAAAATTTTCATGACATGCATACCCATATTACAAAACCCTATCAGCACACAGCAGTCAGAATGGCCATTAGGAAAAATGCTGCAAAAAATAAACGGTGAAGGGAGTGTGGAGAAATGCGTACCCTCGGCTGTAAGGGGGGGCATGTAAAGAGCCACTAACGAAAACACAACGTAGGTGCTTTGAAAAGGGAAACATTGAGCTACCAGTCCATCAATCACAACCACTGCTTGGCCTATCACCTGAGAAAATGAGAATCAAAAAGTCACAGGCTGGCAAACCAGTATGCCAGCAATATTTACCATAGCCAGCACTTGGAAGCAATGAAAATGTCCATCAACCGAGGAATGCACCAAGAAGAAGTGGTCCACGTACACAATGGGATATTACTCTAATAATAAATATAAATTAAATTTAAAAACAAAGAAAAGCAAGGAGACATCAACATTTGTGGGTTTATCCGGGCACATTGCACTCTAATTTATAACCGAAGAACACCACTGGCCGGTAGGTCTGTTTCCCTAGTACCAGCAAGGGGAACGTAGAAAGATTGCCGCTCTCTGGCCGTTACCTGCAAAAGCAGGTTTAAAGCCTGAGCTAATGGTCACTTCATATGAACAAGTACTGCAGGGCTGTAAATGAAACCTGCCCTCAAAATGTCTTGAGGGAGATCATGGCCAAAATATTTCAAATGGTGACACATACTTTAAGAAAACACTTTGAAGAAATAAGCTCTCATCACAGCTGGAAAAATAAAAAGGACATGTCTTACAGCTCAATTTCAACGCATTATGAGACACATGCAAATTCAACCACAAAGAGGTATCAGCTCACACCACTCAGAATAACCATCAGCAAAAACTACAAAGAATAAATGCTGAAGGTGCTGGGAAGAAATGCATACCCTCCGCTTTAAGTGGGACGTAACCTGGAAAGAGCCACTAAAGAGAACGGAATAGAGGTGCCTTTAAAAGGTAAACATTGAGCTACCATATGATCCAGCAGACCTATTCCTGGACCTATAACCTAAGAAGACAGAATTGGAAGGACACAGGTACGCAAATCTGCATTGCATAGTATAACAATAGCCAAGATATGGAAGTAACCAAAAAGTCCAACGACAGATGGGTGGACAAAGAAGAACTGCTCCATGTACAGATGGAATATGAGCTAGTGAAAAAATGAAACAATGCCATTTGCAGCACCATAGATGAGTCTAGAAGTAATCACGCAGCTTGGAGTAAGTGAGAAAGCGAAAGACACATATCCTATCCTATCACATATAGGTGTTACCGAAAAAATGATACAAACAAAGGTATTTCCACAGAGAAACACTATCATAGATTCATTTAAAAAACTTATGGTTCACCAAATGGAAAGGTGTGAGGATTGGATACATTACCGTATTGAGGTTAACAGAGAGATACAAACACATGTGAAATATATAATCACCAAAGACCTACGCTATACCAAGAGAAGACTACTCAACATTGTGTCGTAACAGACATGGGAAAAGGATCCGAAGAAAAATAGATATATGTATATGTGTGAAAGAACCACATCTTGCACACCTAGAACAAACAAAACATTGTAATCAAGTTTGCTGTGATAAAAAATAAAAATTAAGTTAAAAATACCAACAAGAAGTAATGAGACATAAACTTAAAGGGCTTTTTCCTCGCACATTCCATTCTAATTTACAACCTAGAACACCACTTCCACTAAGGCTCTGTTGCCCTAGTAACCAGATTTGGTAAAGGAGAAATGCTGCCGCCTTGTGGCCGATTCCCGCAACAGCAGCTTTTAACCCACAGCTAATGGTCACTTACCATTCACAAGGACTCAGGGCTGTAAAGGACACCTGCCCTCAAATTGTGCTGAAGTAGGGAATGGATAAAAAAAATTCAAAACAGGCAAAATGTTCACGAAGCTCGTATGAAGAGGTAAGTTTTACTCACTCTCTTTTTAAAGAAAGGAAAATGGATAAAAGCTCAACCTCAGGAAGTATTAGACTCATGCAATCTAATCTACAAAAAGTTTTCAACTCACACCCGTCGACTGACCGTTGGCAAAAAGTCTACAAACAATCAATGCTGAAGAGGTTTTAGAGAACTGTGTACCCTCTAGCTGCTGGTGAGATGTAAAAGGGTTAAACGCTAATAATGAGAACAGAAAGGAGCTGCGTTGAAAAGGAAAAATTGAGGTACCATTCAATCCAGCAGGCGCACCAATGGGCCTCTCACCTGAGAAGACCAGAATGAAGAAGACCCGGGCTGCAAAAGCTGCACTGCAGCCTTATTCACAATAGACAAGACAGTGAAGCAACCAAAATGTCCATCAACAGATGAAAGGAAAAAGCAGAAGCGGCCCATGTACACAATGAATACTAGCCATGGAAAACAATGAAACACTGCTCTTTGAGACACCATAGATGATCTTGGAGATAATCACAGAACATGAGGTAAGTCGGAAAGCAAAAGTCCTATATCCTATGATATCACTTATACGCGTTCTCTAATAACTGACACAAATGAACATATTTCCACAGAGAAAGTCAATCACAGACTTATTAAAAAAAACTATGCTTATCTACAAGGAAAGGTGGGGGGAATGGATAAATGAAGATTAGCGTTACCATATGTATACAAATACATATTATATACATATATCAAAAAGACCGACCATATAGCAAGGAAGGTTTACGGAACACTGTGTAATAATTTACACGGGAAGAGGATCTCTACATAAATAGGTATATAGAATATGTAGATGAACCAGAGTATGTACACCTTGGACAAGCAACATTCTAACCATTACCCCAATTGAAAAAATTAAAACAACCAACTAGGAGTAATGAGACATAAACTTATGGGGGGTTCTCCTGGCACATTCCATTCAAATTTACAACCTAGGCAAACGACTTCCAGAACGGCTCTGCTGCCCTAGTACCCAGATTTGGGAATGGAGAAATGCTGCATCCTTGTGGCCGTTTCCCACAACAGCAGCTTTAAACCCACTGCAAAAGGTCACTAAATATTCACCAATTGCAGGTCTGTAAATGACACCTGCCCTCCAAAAGATACTGAGGTCGAAAATCGACCAAAAAACTCTAGAGTGCAACCTTCCAAAAAGAAAATTTGAAGAGGTATATTGTACTCACACCTTTTTTCTTTTTTCTTTTAACAGAAAAGGAAAAGGCGTGGAAAAAGGATGAATTGTAGGAATTGTTACAGACATGTAAACCCAAATTACAAAAACCTATCAGCTCACACCAGTCAGAATGGCCATCAACAAAAATGCGGCAAACGATAAACGCTGACGTGATTGTGGAGAAATGCGTACCCTCGATTCTAAGGGGGACGTGGTAAGAGCCACTGATGAAAGCACAATTGAGGTGCCTTGAAAAGGTAAACGTTGAGCTACCATACCAATCAATCAATCATACCCACTGCTGGGTCTATCACCTGAGAAAATGAAAATCAAAAATCGCAGGCTGGCAATCCTGCACTCCAGCAATATTTACCATAGGCAACACTTGGAAGCAACGAAAATGTCCATCAACAGAGGAATGCACCAAGAAGAAGTGGTCCATGTACACAATGGAATATTAGCCATGGAAAACATTGAAGCACTGCTCTTTGAGGCACCATAGATGAGCCTGGAGATAATCACAAAACATGAAGTAGGTCGGAAAGCAAAAGACCTATATCTTATATTATCACTTATGGCATTATCTAATAACTGACACAGATGAACATATTTCTAAAGAGAAAGACACTCACAGGCGTAGAACACAAACTATGCTCATCTAAAAGGAAAGGAGGGGGGAAATTGAGAAATGAAGATTAGTGTTACTATACATATTCAAATACATATTATATACATGTATCAAAAAGACCGAACATATAACAAGGGAGGTCGACGGAACAGTGTAATATTTTACATGGGAAGAGGATCTGTACATTAATAGACATACATAATGTCCAAATGAACCAGATTGTGTACACCTAGGACAAACAGTATTCTAAACTTTACCCAGATTAAAAAAATTTTAAAAACCAAGAAGAAGTAATGAGACATAAACTTATGGGGATTTCTCCTGGCAAATTCCATTCTAATTTACAACCTAGGACAATGACTTCCAGAAAGGCTCTGCTGCCCTAGAACCAGGACTGGGGAATGGAGAAATGCTACCTCCTTGTGGACGTTTCCCACAACAGCAGCTTTGAACCCACTGCAAAAGGTCACTAAATTTTCACCAACTTGCAGTTCTGTAAATTGCGCCTGGCCTCCAGAAAATTTCTGGGGTCAAAAATCGACCAAAAAATTCAGAAGAGGGCAACCTTCGAAGAAGACAATTTCAAGAGCTATATTGTACTCACGGTTTTTTTCTTTTAAGAGAAAAGAAAAAGGCGTAGGAATATGATGAATTTTAAAAATTTTCATGACATGCATACCCATATTACAAAACCCTATCAGCACACAGCAGTCAGAATGGCCATTAGGAAAAATGCTGCAAAAAATAAACGGTGAAGGGAGTGTGGAGAAATGCGTACCCTCGGCTGTAAGGGGGGGCATGTAAAGAGCCAGTAACGAAAACACAACGTAGGTGCTTTGAAAAGGGAAACATTGAGCTACCAGTCCATCAATCACAACCACTGCTTGGCCTATCACCTGAGAAAATGAGAATCAAAATGTCACAGGCTGGCAACCCAGTATGCCAGCAATATTTACCATAGCCAGCACTTGGAAGCAATGAAGATGTCCATCAACCGAGGAATGCACCAAGAAGAAGTGGTCCACGTACACAATGGAATATTACTCTAATAATAAATATAAATTAAATTTAAAAACAAAGAAAAGCAAGGAGACATCAACATTTGTGGGTTTATCCGGGCACATTGCACTCTAATTTATAACCGAAGAACACCACTGGCCGGTAGGTCTGTTTCCCTAGTACCAGCAAGGGGAACGTAGAAAGATTGCCGCTCTCTGGCCGTTACCTGCAAAAGCAGGTTTAAAGCCTGAGCTAATGGTCACTTCATATGAACAAGTACTGCAGGGCTGTAAATGAAACCTGCCCTCAAAATGTCTTGAGGGAGATCATGGCCAAAATATTTCAAATGGTGACACATACTTTAAGAAAACACTTTGAAGAAATAAGCTCTCATCACAGCTGGAAAAGTAAAAAGGACATGTCTTACAGCTCAATTTCAACGCATTATGAGACACATGCAAATTCAACCACAAAGAGGTATCAGCTCACACCACTCAGAATAACCATCAGCAAAAACTACAAAGAATAAATGCTGAAGGTGCTGGGAAGAAATGCATACCCTCCACTTTAAGTGGGACGTAACCTGGAAAGAGCCACTAAAGAGAACAGAATAGAGGTGCCTTTAAGAGGTAAACATTGAGCTACCATATGATCCAGCAGACCTATTCCTGGACCTATAACCTAAGAAGACAGAATTGGAAGGACACAGGTACGCAAATCTGCATTGCATAGTATAACAATAGCCAAGATATGGAAGTAACCAAAAAGTCCAACGACAGATGGGTGGACAAAGAAGAACTGCTCCATGTACAGATGGAATATGAGCTAGTGAAAAAATGAAACAATGCCATTTGCAGCACCATAGATGAGTCTAGAAGTAATCACGCAACTTGGAGTAAGTGAGAAAGCGAAAGACACATATCCTACCCTATCACATATAGGTGTTACCTAAAAAATGATACAAACAAAGGTATTTCCACAGAGAAACACTATCATAGATTCATTTAAAAAACTTATGGTTCACCAAATGGAAAGGTGTGAGGATTGGATACATTACCGTATTGAGGTTAACAGAGAGATACAAACACATGTGAAATATATAATCACCAAAGACCTACGCAATACCAAGAGAAGACTACTCAACATTGTGTCGTAACAGACATGGGAAAAGGATCCGAAGAAAAATAGATATATGTATATGTGTGAAAGAACCACATCTTGCACACCTAGAACAAACAAAACATTGTAATCAAGTTTGCTGTGATAAAAAATAAAAATTAAGTTAAAAATACCAACAAGAAGTAATGAGACATAAACTTAAAGGGCTTTTTCCTCTCACATTCCATTCTAATTTACAACCTAGAACACCACTTCCAGTAAGGCTCTGTTGCCCTAGTAACCAGATTTGGTAAAGGAGAAATGCTGCCGCCTTGTGGCCGATTCCCGCAACAGCAGCTTTTAACCCACAGCTAATGGTCACTTACCATTCACAAGGACTCAGGGCTGTAAAGGACGCCTGCCCTCAAAATTGTGCTGAGGTAGGGAATGGATAAATAAAATTCAAAACAGGCAAAATGTTCACGAAACTAGTATGAAGAGGTAAGTTTTACTCACTCTCTTTTTAAAGAAAGGAACATGGATAAAAGCTCAACCTCAGGAAGTATTAGACTCATGCAATCTAATCTACAAAAAGTTTTCAACTCACACCCGTCGACTGACCATTTCCAAAAAGTCTACAAACAATCAATGCTGAAGAGGTTTTAGAGAACTGTGTACCCTCTAGCTGCTGGTGAGATGTAAAAGGGTTAAACGCTAATAATGAGAACAGAAAGGAGCTGCGTTGAAAAGGAAAAATTGAGGTACCATTCAATCCAGCAGGCGCACCAATGGGCCTCTCACCTGAGAAGACCAGAATGAAGAAGACCCGGGCTGCAAAAGCTGCACTGCAGCCTTATTCACAATAGACAAGACAGTGAAGCAACCAAAATGTCCATCAACAGATGAAAGGAAAAAGAAGAAGCGGCCCATGTACACAATGAATACTAGCCATGGAAAACAATGAAACACTGCTCTTTGAGACACCATAGATGATCTTGGAGATAATCACAGAACATGAGGTAAGTCGGAAAGCAAAAGTCCTATATCCTATGATATCACTTATACGCGTTCTCTAATAACTGACACAAATGAACATATTTCCACTGAGAAAGTCAATCACAGACTTATTAAAAAAAACTATGCTTATCTACAAGGAAAGGTGGGGGGAATGGATACATGAAGATTAGCGTTACCATATGTATACAAATACATATTATATACATATATCAAAAAGACCGACCATATAGCAAGGAAGGTTTACAGAACACTGTGTAATAATTTACACGGGAAGAGGATCTCTACATAAATAGGTATATAGAATATGTAGATGAACCAGAGTATGTACACCTTGGACAAGCAACATTCTAACCATTACCCCAATTGAAAAAATTAAAACAACCAACTAGGAGTAATGAGACATAAACTTATGGGGGGTTCTCCTGGCACATTCCATTCAAATTTACAACCTAGGCAAACGACTTCCAGAACGGCTCTGCTGCCCTAGTACCCAGATTTGGGAATGGAGAAATGCTGCATCCTTGTGGCCGTTTCCCACAACAGCAGCTTTAAACCCACTGCAAAAGGTCACTAAATATTCACCAATTGCAGGTCTGTAAATGACACCTGCCCTCCAAAAGATACTGAGGTCGAAAATCGACCAAAAAACTCTAGAGTGCAACCTTCCAAAAAGAAAATTTGAAGAGGTATATTGTACTCACACCTTTTTTCTTTTTTCTTTTAACAGAAAAGGAAAAGGCGTGGAAAAAGGATGAATTGTAGGAATTGTTACAGACATGTAAACCCAAATTACAAAAACCTATCAGCTCACACCAGTCAGAATGGCCATCAACAAAAATGCGGCAAACGATAAACGCTGACGTGATTGTGGAGAAATGCGTACCCTCGATTCTAAGGGGGACGTGGTAAGAGCCACTAATGAAAGCACAATTGAGGTGCCTTGAAAAGGTAAACGTTGAGCTACCATACCAATCAATCAATCATACCCACTGCTGGGTCTATCACCTGAGAAAATGAAAATCAAAAATCGCAGGCTGGCAATCCTGCACTCCAGCAATATTTACCATAGGCAACACTTGGAAGCAACGAAAATGTCCATCAACAGAGGAATGCACCAAGAAGAAGTGGTCCATGTACACAATGGAATATTAGCCATGGAAAACATTGAAGCACTGCTCTTTGAGGCACCATAGATGAGCCTGGAGATAATCACAAAACATGAAGTAGGTCGGAAAGCAAAAGACCTATATCTTATATTATCACTTATGGCATTATCTAATAACTGACACAGATGAACATATTTCTAAAGAGAAAGACACTCACAGGCGTAGAACACAAACTATGCTCATCTAAAAGGAAAGGAGGGGGGAAATTGAGAAATGAAGATTAGTGTTACTATACATATTCAAATACATATTATATACATGTATCAAAAAGACCGAACATATAACAAGGGAGGTCGACGGAACAGTGTAATATTTTACATGGGAAGAGGATCTGTACATTAATAGACATACATAATGTCCAAATGAACCAGATTGTGTACACCTAGGACAAACAGTATTCTAAACTTTACCCAGATTAAAAAAATTTTAAAAACCAAGAAGAAGTAATGAGACATAAACTTATGGGGATTTCTCCTGGCAAATTCCATTCTAATTTACAACCTAGGACAATGACTTCCAGAAAGGCTCTGCTGCCCTAGAACCAGGACTGGGGAATGGAGAAATGCTACCTCCTTGTGGACGTTTCCCACAACAGCAGCTTTGAACCCACTGCAAAAGGTCACTAAATTTTCACCAACTTGCAGTTCTGTAAATTGCGCCTGGCCTCCAGAAAATTTCTGGGGTCAAAAATCGACCAAAAAATTCAGAAGAGGGCAACCTTCGAAGAAGACAATTTCAAGAGCTATATTGTACTCACGGTTTTTTTCTTTTAAGAGAAAAGAAAAAGGCGTAGGAATATGATGAATTTTAAAAATTTTCATGACATGCATACCCATATTACAAAACCCTATCAGCACACAGCAGTCAGAATGGCCATTAGGAAAAATGCTGCAAAAAATAAACGGTGAAGGGAGTGTGGAGAAATGCGTACCCTCGGCTGTAAGGGGGGGCATGTAAAGAGCCACTAACGAAAACACAACGTAGGTGCTTTGAAAAGGGAAACATTGAGCTACCAGTCCATCAATCACAACCACTGCTTGGCCTATCACCTGAGAAAATGAGAATCAAAAAGTCACAGGCTGGCAAACCAGTATGCCAGCAATATTTACCATAGCCAGCACTTGGAAGCAATGAAAATGTCCATCAACCGAGGAATGCACCAAGAAGAAGTGGTCCACGTACACAATGGGATATTACTCTAATAATAAATATAAATTAAATTTAAAAACAAAGAAAAGCAAGGAGACATCAACATTTGTGGGTTTATCCGGGCACATTGCACTCTAATTTATAACCGAAGAACACCACTGGCCGGTAGGTCTGTTTCCCTAGTACCAGCAAGGGGAACGTAGAAAGATTGCCGCTCTCTGGCCGTTACCTGCAAAAGCAGGTTTAAAGCCTGAGCTAATGGTCACTTCATATGAACAAGTACTGCAGGGCTGTAAATGAAACCTGCCCTCAAAATGTCTTGAGGGAGATCATGGCCAAAATATTTCAAATGGTGACACATACTTTAAGAAAACACTTTGAAGAAATAAGCTCTCATCACAGCTGGAAAAATAAAAAGGACATGTCTTACAGCTCAATTTCAACGCATTATGAGACACATGCAAATTCAACCACAAAGAGGTATCAGCTCACACCACTCAGAATAACCATCAGCAAAAACTACAAAGAATAAATGCTGAAGGTGCTGGGAAGAAATGCATACCCTCCGCTTTAAGTGGGACGTAACCTGGAAAGAGCCACTAAAGAGAACGGAATAGAGGTGCCTTTAAAAGGTAAACATTGAGCTACCATATGATCCAGCAGACCTATTCCTGGACCTATAACCTAAGAAGACAGAATTGGAAGGACACAGGTACGCAAATCTGCATTGCATAGTATAACAATAGCCAAGATATGGAAGTAACCAAAAAGTCCAACGACAGATGGGTGGACAAAGAAGAACTGCTCCATGTACAGATGGAATATGAGCTAGTGAAAAAATGAAACAATGCCATTTGCAGCACCATAGATGAGTCTAGAAGTAATCACGCAGCTTGGAGTAAGTGAGAAAGCGAAAGACACATATCCTATCCTATCACATATAGGTGTTACCTAAAAAATGATACAAACAAAGGTATTTCCACAGAGAAACACTATCATAGATTCATTTAAAAAACTTATGGTTCACCAAATGGAAAGGTGTGAGGATTGGATACATTACCGTATTGAGGTTAACAGAGAGATACAAACACATGTGAAATATATAATCACCAAAGACCTACGCTATACCAAGAGAAGACTACTCAACATTGTGTCGTAACAGACATGGGAAAAGGATCCAAAGAAAAATAGATATATGTATATGTGTGAAAGAACCACATCTTGCACACCTAGAACAAACAAAACATTGTAATCAAGTTTGCTGTGATAAAAAATAAAAATTAAGTTAAAAATACCAACAAGAAGTAATGAGACATAAACTTAAAGGGCTTTTTCCTCGCACATTCCATTCTAATTTACAACCTAGAACACCACTTCCACTAAGGCTCTGTTGCCCTAGTAACCAGATTTGGTAAAGGAGAAATGCTGCCGCCTTGTGGCCGATTCCCGCAACAGCAGCTTTTAACCCACAGCTAATGGTCACTTACCATTCACAAGGACTCAGGGCTGTAAAGGACACCTGCCCTCAAATTGTGCTGAAGTAGGGAATGGATAAAAAAAATTCAAAACAGGCAAAATGTTCACGAAGCTCGTATGAAGAGGTAAGTTTTACTCACTCTCTTTTTAAAGAAAGGAAAATGGATAAAAGCTCAACCTCAGGAAGTATTAGACTCATGCAATCTAATCTACAAAAAGTTTTCAACTCACACCCGTCGACTGACCGTTGGCAAAAAGTCTACAAACAATCAATGCTGAAGAGGTTTTAGAGAACTGTGTACCCTCTAGCTGCTGGTGAGATGTAAAAGGGTTAAACGCTAATAATGAGAACAGAAAGGAGCTGCGTTGAAAAGGAAAAATTGAGGTACCATTCAATCCAGCAGGCGCACCAATGGGCCTCTCACCTGAGAAGACCA
Organism: Balaenoptera borealis; assembly: GCF_965194805.1. NCBI lineage: Eukaryota > Metazoa > Chordata > Mammalia > Artiodactyla > Balaenopteridae > Balaenoptera > Balaenoptera borealis. The sequence continues at coordinate 301,408 of NW_028123455.1, forward strand.
GAATGAAGAAGACCCGGGCTGCAAAAGCTGCACTGCAGCCTTATTCACAATAGACAAGACAGTGAAGCAACCAAAATGTCCATCAACAGATGAAAGGAAAAAGAAGAAGCGGCCCATGTACACAATGAATACTAGCCATGGAAAACAATGAAACACTGCTCTTTGAGACACCATAGATGATCTTGGAGATAATCACAGAACATGAGGTAAGTCGGAAAGCAAAAGTCCTATATCCTATGATATCACTTATACGCGTTCTCTAATAACTGACACAAATGAACATATTTCCACAGAGAAAGTCAATCACAGACTTATTAAAAAAAACTATGCTTATCTACAAGGAAAGGTGGGGGGAATGGATAAATGAAGATTAGCGTTACCATATGTATACAAATACATATTATATACATATATCAAAAAGACCGACCATATAGCAAGGAAGGTTTACGGAACACTGTGTAATAATTTACACGGGAAGAGGATCTCTACATAAATAGGTATATAGAATATGTAGATGAACCAGAGTATGTACACCTTGGACAAGCAACATTCTAACCATTACCCCAATTGAAAAAATTAAAACAACCAACTAGGAGTAATGAGACATAAACTTATGGGGGGTTCTCCTGGCACATTCCATTCAAATTTACAACCTAGGCAAACGACTTCCAGAACGGCTCTGCTGCCCTAGTACCCAGATTTGGGAATGGAGAAATGCTGCATCCTTGTGGCCGTTTCCCACAACAGCAGCTTTAAACCCACTGCAAAAGGTCACTAAATATTCACCAATTGCAGGTCTGTAAATGACACCTGCCCTCCAAAAGATACTGAGGTCGAAAATCGACCAAAAAACTCTAGAGTGCAACCTTCCAAAAAGAAAATTTGAAGAGGTATATTGTACTCACACCTTTTTTCTTTTTTCTTTTAACAGAAAAGGAAAAGGCGTGGAAAAAGGATGAATTGTAGGAATTTTTACAGACATGTAAACCCAAATTACAAAAACCTATCAGCTCACACCAGTCAGAATGGCCATCAACAAAAATGCGGCAAACGATAAACGCTGACGTGATTGTGGAGAAATGCGTACCCTCGATTCTAAGGGGGACGTGGTAAGAGCCACTGATGAAAGCACAATTGAGGTGCCTTGAAAAGGTAAACGTTGAGCTACCATACCAATCAATCAATCATACCCACTGCTGGGTCTATCACCTGAGAAAATGAAAATCAAAAATCGCAGGCTGGCAATCCTGCACTCCAGCAATATTTACCATAGGCAACACTTGGAAGCAACGAAAATGTCCATCAACAGAGGAATGCACCAAGAAGAAGTGGTCCATGTACACAATGGAATATTAGCCATGGAAAACATTGAAGCACTGCTCTTTGAGGCACCATAGATGAGCCTGGAGATAATCACAAAACATGAAGTAGGTCGGAAAGCAAAAGACCTATATCTTATATTATCACTTATGGCATTATCTAATAACTGACACAGATGAACATATTTCTAAAGAGAAAGACACTCACAGGCGTAGAACACAAACTATGCTCATCTAAAAGGAAAGGAGGGGGGAAATTGAGAAATGAAGATTAGTGTTACTATACATATTCAAATACATATTATATACATGTATCAAAAAGACCGAACATATAACAAGGGAGGTCGACGGAACACTGTAATATTTTACATGGGAAGAGGATCTGTACATTAATAGACATACATAATGTCCAAATGAACCAGATTGTGTACACCTAGGACAAACAGTATTCTAAACTTTACCCAGATTAAAAAAATTTTAAAAACCAAGAAGAAGTAATGAGACATAAACTTATGGGGATTTCTCCTGGCAAATTCCATTCTAATTTACAACCTAGGACAATGACTTCCAGAAAGGCTCTGCTGCCCTAGAACCAGGACTGGGGAATGGAGAAATGCTACCTCCTTGTGGACGTTTCCCACAACAGCAGCTTTGAACCCACTGCAAAAGGTCACTAAATTTTCACCAACTTGCAGTTCTGTAAATTGCGCCTGGCCTCCAGAAAATTTCTGGGGTCAAAAATCGACCAAAAAATTCAGAAGAGGGCAACCTTCGAAGAAGACAATTTCAAGAGCTATATTGTACTCACGGTTTTTTTCTTTTAAGAGAAAAGAAAAAGGCGTAGGAATATGATGAATTTTAAAAATTTTCATGACATGCATACCCATATTACAAAACCCTATCAGCTCACAGCAGTCAGAATGGCCATTAGGAAAAATGCTGCAAAAAATAAACGGTGAAGGGAGTGTGGAGAAATGCGTACCCTCGGCTGTAAGGGGGGGCATGTAAAGAGCCACTAACGAAAACACAACGTAGGTGCTTTGAAAAGGGAAACATTGAGCTACCAGTCCATCAATCACAACCACTGCTTGGCCTATCACCTGAGAAAATGAGAATCAAAAAGTCACAGGCTGGCAAACCAGTATGCCAGCAATATTTACCATAGCCAGCACTTGGAAGCAATGAAGATGTCCATCAACCGAGGAATGCACCAAGAAGAAGTGGTCCACGTACACAATGGAATATTACTCTAATAATAAATATAAATTAAATTTAAAAACAAAGAAAAGCAAGGAGACATCAACATTTGTGGGTTTATCCGGGCACATTGCACTCTAATTTATAACCGAAGAACACCACTGGCCGGTAGGTCTGTTTCCCTAGTACCAGCAAGGGGAACGTAGAAAGATTGCCGCTCTCTGGCCGTTACCTGCAAAAGCAGGTTTAAAGCCTGAGCTAATGGTCACTTCATATGAACAAGTACTGCAGGGCTGTAAATGAAACCTGCCCTCAAAATGTCTTGAGGGAGATCATGGCCAAAATATTTCAAATGGTGACACATACTTTAAGAAAACACTTTGAAGAAATAAGCTCTCATCACAGCTGGAAAAGTAAAAAGGACATGTCTTACAGCTCAATTTCAACGCATTATGAGACACATGCAAATTCAACCACAAAGAGGTATCAGCTCACACCACTCAGAATAACCATCAGCAAAAACTACAAAGAATAAATGCTGAAGGTGCTGGGAAGAAATGCATACCCTCCACTTTAAGTGGGACGTAACCTGGAAAGAGCCACTAAAGAGAACAGAATAGAGGTGCCTTTAAGAGGTAAACATTGAGCTACCATATGATCCAGCAGACCTATTCCTGGACCTATAACCTAAGAAGACAGAATTGGAAGGACACAGGTACGCAAATCTGCATTGCATAGTATAACAATAGCCAAGATATGGAAGTAACCAAAAAGTCCAACGACAGATGGGTGGACAAAGAAGAACTGCTCCATGTACAGATGGAATATGAGCTAGTGAAAAAATGAAACAATGCCATTTGCAGCACCATAGATGAGTCTAGAAGTAATCACGCAACTTGGAGTAAGTGAGAAAGCGAAAGACACATATCCTATCCTATCACATATAGGTGTTACCTAAAAAATGATACAAACAAAGGTATTTCCACAGAGAAACACTATCATAGATTCATTTAAAAAACTTATGGTTCACCAAATGGAAAGGTGTGAGGATTGGATACATTACCGTATTGAGGTTAACAGAGAGATACAAACACATGTGAAATATATAATCACCAAAGACCTACGCAATACCAAGAGAAGACTACTCAACATTGTGTCGTAACCTACATGGGAAAAGGATCCGAAGAAAAATAGATATATGTATATGTGTGAAAGAACCACATCTTGCACACCTAGAACAAACAAAACATTGTAATCAAGTTTCCTGTGATAAAAAATAAAAATTAAGTTAAAAATACCAACAAGAAGTAATGAGACATAAACTTAAAGGGCTTTTTCCTCTCACATTCCATTCTAATTTACAACCTAGAACACCACTTCCAGTAAGGCTCTGTTGCCCTAGTAACCAGATTTGGTAAAGGAGAAATGCTGCCGCCTTGTGGCCGATTCCCGCAACAGCAGCTTTTAACCCACAGCTAATGGTCACTTACCATTCACAAGGACTCAGGGCTGTAAAGGACGCCTGCCCTCAAAATTGTGCTGAGGTAGGGAATGGATAAATAAAATTCAAAACAGGCAAAATGTTCACGAAGCTAGTATGAAGAGGTAAGTTTTACTCACTCTCTTTTTAAAGAAAGGAAAATGGATAAAAGCTCAACCTCAGGAAGTATTAGACTCATGCAATCTAATCTACAAAAAGTTTTCAACTCACACCCGTCGACTGACCATTTCCAAAAAGTCTACAAACAATCAATGCTGAAGAGGTTTTAGAGAACTGTGTACCCTCTAGCTGCTGGTGAGATGTAAAAGGGTTAAACGCTAATAATGAGAACAGAAAGGAGCTGCGTTGAAAAGGAAAAATTGAGGTACCATTCAATCCAGCAGGCGCACCAATGGGCCTCTCACCTGAGAAGACCAGAATGAAGAAGACCCGGGCTGCAAAAGCTGCACTGCAGCCTTATTCACAATAGACAAGACAGTGAAGCAACCAAAATGTCCATCAACAGATGAAAGGAAAAAGAAGAAGCGGCCCATGTACACAATGAATACTAGCCATGGAAAACAATGAAACACTGCTCTTTGAGACACCATAGATGATCTTGGAGATAATCACAGAACATGAGGTAAGTCGGAAAGCAAAAGTCCTATATCCTATGATATCACTTATACGCGTTCTCTAATAACTGACACAAATGAACATATTTCCACTGAGAAAGTCAATCACAGACTTATTAAAAAAAACTATGCTTATCTACAAGGAAAGGTGGGGGGAATGGATACATGAAGATTAGCGTTACCATATGTATACAAATACATATTATATACATATATCAAAAAGACCGACCATATAGCAAGGAAGGTTTACAGAACACTGTGTAATAATTTACACGGGAAGAGGATCTCTACATAAATAGGTATATAGAATATGTAGATGAACCAGAGTATGTACACCTTGGACAAGCAACATTCTAACCATTACCCCAATTGAAAAAATTAAAACAACCAACTAGGAGTAATGAGACATAAACTTATGGGGGGTTCTCCTGGCACATTCCATTCAAATTTACAACCTAGGCAAACGACTTCCAGAACGGCTCTGCTGCCCTAGTACCCAGATTTGGGAATGGAGAAATGCTGCATCCTTGTGGCCGTTTCCCACAACAGCAGCTTTAAACCCACTGCAAAAGGTCACTAAATATTCACCAATTGCAGGTCTGTAAATGACACCTGCCCTCCAAAAGATACTGAGGTCGAAAATCGACCAAAAAACTCTAGAGTGCAACCTTCCAAAAAGAAAATTTGAAGAGGTATATTGTACTCACACCTTTTTTCTTTTTTCTTTTAACAGAAAAGGAAAAGGCGTGGAAAAAGGATGAATTGTAGGAATTTTTACAGACATGTAAACCCAAATTACAAAAACCTATCAGCTCACACCAGTCAGAATGGCCATCAACAAAAATGCGGCAAACGATAAACGCTGACGTGATTGTGGAGAAATGCGTACCCTCGATTCTAAGGGGGACGTGGTAAGAGCCACTAATGAAAGCACAATTGAGGTGCCTTGAAAAGGTAAACGTTGAGCTACCATACCAGTCAATCAATCATACCCACTGCTGGGTCTATCACCTGAGAAAATGAAAATCAAAAATCGCAGGCTGGCAATCCTGCACTCCAGCAATATTTACCATAGGCAACACTTGGAAGCAACGAAAATGTCCATCAACAGAGGAATGCACCAAGAAGAAGTGGTCCATGTACACAATGGAATATTAGCCATGGAAAACATTGAAGCACTGCTCTTTGAGGCACCATAGATGAGCCTGGAGATAATCACAAAACATGAAATAGGTCGGAAAGCAAAAGACCTATATCTTATATTATCACTTATGGCATTATCTAATAACTGACACAGATGAACATATTTCCAAAGAGAAAGACACTCACAGGCGTAGAACACAAACTATGCTCATCTAAAAGGAAAGGAGGGGGGAAATTGAGAAATGAAGATTAGTGTTACTATACATATTCAAATACATATTATATACATGTATCAAAAAGACCGAACATATAACAAGGGAGGTCGACGGAACACTGTAATATTTTATATGGGAAGAGGATCTGTACATTAATAGACATACATAATGTCCAAATGAACCAGATTGTGTACACCTAGGACAAACAGTATTCTAAACTTTACCCAGATTAAAAAAATTTTAAAAACCAAGAAGAAGTAATGAGACATAAACTTATGGGGATTTCTCCTGGCAAATTCCATTCTAATTTCCAACCTAGGACAATGACTTCCAGAAAGGCTCTGCTGCCCTAGAACCAGGACTGGGGAATGGAGAAATGCTACCTCCTTGTGGACGTTTCCCACAACAGCAGCTTTGAACCCACTGCAAAAGGTCACTAAATTTTCACCAACTTGCAGTTCTGTAAATGGCGCCTGGCCTCCAGAAAATTTCTGGGGTCAAAAATCGACCAAAAAATTCAGAAGAGGGCAACCTTCGAAGAAGACAATTTCAAGAGCTATATTGTACTCACGGTTTTTTTCTTTTAAGAGAAAAGAAAAAGGCGTAGGAATATGATGAATTTTAAAAATTTTCATGACATGCATACCCATATTACAAAACCCTATCAGCTCACAGCAGTCAGAATGGCCATTAGGAAAAATGCTGCAAAAAATAAACGGTGAAGGGAGTGTGGAGAAATGCGTACCCTCGGCTGTAAGGGGGGGCATGTAAAGAGCCACTAACGAAAACACAACGTAGGTGCTTTGAAAAGGGAAACATTGAGCTACCAGTCCATCAATCACAACCACTGCTTGGCCTATCACCTGAGAAAATGAGAATCAAAAAGTCACAGGCTGGCAAACCAGTATGCCAGCAATATTTACCATAGCCAGCACTTGGAAGCAATGAAGATGTCCATCAACCGAGGAATGCACCAAGAAGAAGTGGTCCACGTACACAATGGAATATTACTCTAATAATAAATATAAATTAAATTTAAAAACAAAGAAAAGCAAGGAGACATCAACATTTGTGGGTTTATCCGGGCACATTGCACTCTAATTTATAACCGAAGAACACCACTGGCCGGTAGGTCTGTTTCCCTAGTACCAGCAAGGGGAACGTAGAAAGATTGCCGCTCTCTGGCCGTTACCTGCAAAAGCAGGTTTAAAGCCTGAGCTAATGGTCACTTCATATGAACAAGTACTGCAGGGCTGTAAATGAAACCTGCCCTCAAAATGTCTTGAGGGAGATCATGGCCAAAATATTTCAAATGGTGACACATACTTTAAGAAAACACTTTGAAGAAATAAGCTCTCATCACAGCTGGAAAAGTAAAAAGGACATGTCTTACAGCTCAATTTCAACGCATTATGAGACACATGCAAATTCAACCACAAAGAGGTATCAGCTCACACCACTCAGAATAACCATCAGCAAAAACTACAAAGAATAAATGCTGAAGGTGCTGGGAAGAAATGCATACCCTCCACTTTAAGTGGGACGTAACCTGGAAAGAGCCACTAAAGAGAACAGAATAGAGGTGCCTTTAAGAGGTAAACATTGAGCTACCATATGATCCAGCAGACCTATTCCTGGACCTATAACCTAAGAAGACAGAATTGGAAGGACACAGGTACGCAAATCTGCATTGCATAGTATAACAATAGCCAAGATATGGAAGTAACCAAAAAGTCCAACGACAGATGGGTGGACAAAGAAGAACTGCTCCATGTACAGATGGAATATGAGCTAGTGAAAAAATGAAACAATGCCATTTGCAGCACCATAGATGAGTCTAGAAGTAATCACGCAACTTGGAGTAAGTGAGAAAGCGAAAGACACATATCCTATCCTATCACATATAGGTGTTACCTAAAAAATGATACAAACAAAGGTATTTCCACAGAGAAACACTATCATAGATTCATTTAAAAAACTTATGGTTCACCAAATGGAAAGGTGTGAGGATTGGATACATTACCGTATTGAGGTTAACAGAGAGATACAAACACATGTGAAATATATAATCACCAAAGACCTACGCAATACCAAGAGAAGACTACTCAACATTGTGTCGTAACCTACATGGGAAAAGGATCCGAAGAAAAATAGATATATGTATATGTGTGAAAGAACCACATCTTGCACACCTAGAACAAACAAAACATTGTAATCAAGTTTGCTGTGATAAAAAATAAAAATTAAGTTAAAAATACCAACAAGAAGTAATGAGACATAAACTTAAAGGGCTTTTTCCTCTCACATTCCATTCTAATTTACAACCTAGAACACCACTTCCAGTAAGGCTCTGTTGCCCTAGTAACCAGATTTGGTAAAGGAGAAATGCTGCCGCCTTGTGGCCGATTCCCGCAACAGCAGCTTTTAACCCACAGCTAATGGTCACTTACCATTCACAAGGACTCAGGGCTGTAAAGGACGCCTGCCCTCAAAATTGTGCTGAGGTAGGGAATGGATAAATAAAATTCAAAACAGGCAAAATGTTCACGAAGCTAGTATGAAGAGGTAAGTTTTACTCACTCTCTTTTTAAAGAAAGGAAAATGGATAAAAGCTCAACCTCAGGAAGTATTAGACTCATGCAATCTAATCTACAAAAAGTTTTCAACTCACACCCGTCGACTGACCATTTCCAAAAAGTCTACAAACAATCAATGCTGAAGAGGTTTTAGAGAACTGTGTACCCTCTAGCTGCTGGTGAGATGTAAAAGGGTTAAACGCTAATAATGAGAACAGAAAGGAGCTGCGTTGAAAAGGAAAAATTGAGGTACCATTCAATCCAGCAGGCGCACCAATGGGCCTCTCACCTGAGAAGACCAGAATGAAGAAGACCCGGGCTGCAAAAGCTGCACTGCAGCCTTATTCACAATAGACAAGACAGTGAAGCAACCAAAATGTCCATCAACAGATGAAAGGAAAAAGAAGAAGCGGCCCATGTACACAATGAATACTAGCCATGGAAAACAATGAAACACTGCTCTTTGAGACACCATAGATGATCTTGGAGATAATCACAGAACATGAGGTAAGTCGGAAAGCAAAAGTCCTATATCCTATGATATCACTTATACGCGTTCTCTAATAACTGACACAAATGAACATATTTCCACTGAGAAAGTCAATCACAGACTTATTAAAAAAAACTATGCTTATCTACAAGGAAAGGTGGGGGGAATGGATACATGAAGATTAGCGTTACCATATGTATACAAATACATATTATATACATATATCAAAAAGACCGACCATATAGCAAGGAAGGTTTACAGAACACTGTGTAATAATTTACACGGGAAGAGGATCTCTACATAAATAGGTATATAGAATATGTAGATGAACCAGAGTATGTACACCTTGGACAAGCAACATTCTAACCATTACCCCAATTGAAAAAATTAAAACAACCAACTAGGAGTAATGAGACATAAACTTATGGGGGGTTCTCCTGGCACATTCCATTCAAATTTACAACCTAGGCAAACGACTTCCAGAACGGCTCTGCTGCCCTAGTACCCAGATTTGGGAATGGAGAAATGCTGCATCCTTGTGGCCGTTTCCCACAACAGCAGCTTTAAACCCACTGCAAAAGGTCACTAAATATTCACCAATTGCAGGTCTGTAAATGACACCTGCCCTCCAAAAGATACTGAGGTCGAAAATCGACCAAAAAACTCTAGAGTGCAACCTTCCAAAAAGAAAATTTGAAGAGGTATATTGTACTCACACCTTTTTTCTTTTTTCTTTTAACAGAAAAGGAAAAGGCGTGGAAAAAGGATGAATTGTAGGAATTTTTACAGACATGTAAACCCAAATTACAAAAACCTATCAGCTCACACCAGTCAGAATGGCCATCAACAAAAATGCGGCAAACGATAAACGCTGACGTGATTGTGGAGAAATGCGTACCCTCGATTCTAAGGGGGACGTGGTAAGAGCCACTAATGAAAGCACAATTGAGGTGCCTTGAAAAGGTAAACGTTGAGCTACCATACCAGTCAATCAATCATACCCACTGCTGGGTCTATCACCTGAGAAAATGAAAATCAAAAATCGCAGGCTGGCAATCCTGCACTCCAGCAATATTTACCATAGGCAACACTTGGAAGCAACGAAAATGTCCATCAACAGAGGAATGCACCAAGAAGAAGTGGTCCATGTACACAATGGAATATTAGCCATGGAAAACATTGAAGCACTGCTCTTTGAGGCACCATAGATGAGCCTGGAGATAATCACAAAACATGAAATAGGTCGGAAAGCAAAAGACCTATATCTTATATTATCACTTATGGCATTATCTAATAACTGACACAGATGAACATATTTCCAAAGAGAAAGACACTCACAGGCGTAGAACACAAACTATGCTCATCTAAAAGGAAAGGAGGGGGGAAATTGAGAAATGAAGATTAGTGTTACTATACATATTCAAATACATATTATATACATGTATCAAAAAGACCGAACATATAACAAGGGAGGTCGACGGAACACTGTAATATTTTATATGGGAAGAGGATCTGTACATTAATAGACATACATAATGTCCAAATGAACCAGATTGTGTACACCTAGGACAAACAGTATTCTAAACTTTACCCAGATTAAAAAAATTTTAAAAACCAAGAAGAAGTAATGAGACATAAACTTATGGGGATTTCTCCTGGCAAATTCCATTCTAATTTCCAACCTAGGACAATGACTTCCAGAAAGGCTCTGCTGCCCTAGAACCAGGACTGGGGAATGGAGAAATGCTACCTCCTTGTGGACGTTTCCCACAACAGCAGCTTTGAACCCACTGCAAAAGGTCACTAAATTTTCACCAACTTGCAGTTCTGTAAATGGCGCCTGGCCTCCAGAAAATTTCTGGGGTCAAAAATCGACCAAAAAATTCAGAATAGGGCAACCTTCGAAGAAGACAATTTCAAGAGCTATATTGTACTCACGGTTTTTTTCTTTTAAGAGAAAAGAAAAAGGTGTAGGAATATGATGAATTTTAAAAATTTTCATGACATGCATACCCATATTACAAAACCCTATCAGCACACAGCAGTCAGAATGGCCATTAGGAAAAATGCTGCAAAAAATAAACGGTGAAGGGAGTGTGGAGAAATGCGTACCCTCGGCTGTAAGGGGGGGCATGTAAAGAGCCACTAATGAAAACACAACGTAGGTGCTTTGAAAAGGGAAACATTGAGCTACCAGTCCATCAATCACAACCACTGCTTGGCCTATCACCTGAGAAAATGAGAATCAAAAAGTCACAGGCTGGCAACCCAGTATGCCAGCAATATTTACCATAGTCAGCACTTGGAAGAAATGAAAATGTCCATCAACCGAGGAATGCACCAAGAAGAAGTGGTCCACGTACACAATGGAATATTACTCTAATAATAAATATAAATTAAATTTAAAAACAAACAAAAGCAAGGAGACATCAACATTTGTGGGTTTATCCGGGCACATTGCACTCTAATTTATAACCGAAAAACACCACTGGCCGGTAGGTCTGTTTCCCTAGTACCAGCAAGGGGAACGTAGAAAGGCTGTCGCTCTCTGGCTGTTACCTGCAAAAGCAGGTTTAAAGCCTGAGCTAATGGTCACTTCATATGAACAAGTACTGCAGGGCTGTAAATGAAACCTGCCCTCAAAATGTCTTGAGGGAGATCATGGCCAAAATATTTCAAATGGTGACACATACTTTAAGAAAACACTTTGAAGAAATAAGCTCTCATCACAGCTGGAAAAATAAAAAGGACATGTCTTACAGCTCAATTTCAACGCATTATGAGACACATGCAAATTCAACCACAAAGAGGTATCAGCTCACACCACTCAGAATAACCATCAGCAAAAACTACAAAGAATAAATGCTGAAGGTGCTGGGAAGAAATGCATACCCTCCGCTTTAAGTGGGACGTAACCTGGAAAGAGCCACTAAAGAGAACAGAATAGAGGTGCCTTTAAGAGGTAAACATTGAGCTACCATATGATCCAGCAGACCTATTCCTGGACCTATAACCTAAGAAGACAGAATTGGAAGGACACAGGTACGCAAATCTGCATTGCATAGTATAACAATCGCCAAGATATGGAAGTAACCAAAAAGTCCAACGACAGATGGGTGGACAATGAAGAACTGCTACATGTACAGATGGAATATGAGCTAGTGAAAAAATGAAACAATGCCATTTGCAGCACCATAGATGAGTCTAGAAGTAATCACGCAACTTGGTGTAAGTGAGAAAGCGAAAGACACATATCCTATCATATCACTTATAGGTGTTACCTAAAAAATGATACAAAGGTATTTCCACAGAGAAACACTATCATAGATTCATTAAAAAAACTTATGGTTCACCAAATGGAAAGGTGTGAGGATTGGATACATTACCGTATTGAGGTTAACAGAGTGATACAAACATATGTGAAATATATAATCACCAAAGACCTACGCAATACCAAGAGAAGACTACTCAACATTGTGTCGTAACCTACATGGGAAAAGGATCCGAAGAAGAATAGATATATGTATATGTGTGAAAGAACCACATCTTGCACACCTAGAACAAACAAAACATTGTAATCAAGTTTGCTGTGATAAAAAATAAAAATTAAGTTAAAAATACCAACAAGAAGTAATGAGACATAAACTTAAAGGGCTTTTTCCTCGCACATTCCATTCTAATTTACAACCTAGAACACCACTTCCACTAAGGCTCTGTTGCCCTAGTAACCAGATTTGGTAAAGGAGAAATGCTGCCGCCTTGTGGCCGATTCCCGCAACAGCAGCTTTTAACCCACAGCTAATGGTCACTTACCATTCACAAGGACTCAGGGCTGTAAAGGACACCTGCCCTCAAATTGTGCTGAAGTAGGGAATGGATAAAAAAAATTCAAAACAGGCAAAATGTTCACGAAGCTCGTATGAAGAGGTAAGTTTTACTCACTCTCTTTTTAAAGAAAGGAAAATGGATAAAAGCTCAACCTCAGGAAGTATTAGACTCATGCAATCTAATCTACAAAAAGTTTTCAACTCACACCCGTCGACTGACCGTTGGCAAAAAGTCTACAAACAATCAATGCTGAAGAGGTTTTAGAGAACTGTGTACCCTCTAGCTGCTGGTGAGATGTAAAAGGGTTAAACGCTAATAATGAGAACAGAAAGGAGCTGCGTTGAAAAGGAAAAATTGAGGTACCATTCAATCCAGCAGGCGCACCAATGGGCCTCTCACCTGAGAAGACCAGAATGAAGAAGACCCGGGCTGCAAAAGCTGCACTGCAGCCTTATTCACAATAGACAAGACAGTGAAGCAACCAAAATGTCCATCAACAGATGAAAGGAAAAAGAAGAAGCGGCCCATGTACACAATGAATACTAGCCATGGAAAACAATGAAACACTGCTCTTTGAGACACCATAGATGATCTTGGAGATAATCACAGAACATGAGGTAAGTCGGAAAGCAAAAGTCCTATATCCTATGATATCACTTATACGCGTTCTCTAATAACTGACACAAATGAACATATTTCCACAGAGAAAGTCAATCACAGACTTATTAAAAAAAACTATGCTTATCTACAAGGAAAGGTGGGGGGAATGGATACATGAAGATTAGCGTTACCATATGTATACAAATACATATTATATACATATATCAAAAAGACCGACCATATAGCAAGGAAGGTTTACGGAACACTGTGTAATAATTTACACGGGAAGAGGATCTCTACATAAATAGGTATATAGAATATGTAGATGAACCAGAGTATGTACACCTTGGACAAGCAACATTCTAACCATTACCCCAATTGAAAAAATTAAAACAACCAACTAGGAGTAATGAGACATAAACTTATGGGGGGTTCTCCTGGCACATTCCATTCAAATTTACAACCTAGGCAAACGACTTCCAGAACGGCTCTGCTGCCCTAGTACCCAGATTTGGGAATGGAGAAATGCTGCATCCTTGTGGCCGTTTCCCACAACAGCAGCTTTAAACCCACTGCAAAAGGTCACTAAATATTCACCAATTGCAGGTCTGTAAATGACACCTGCCCTCCAAAAGATACTGAGGTCGAAAATCGACCAAAAAACTCTAGAGTGCAACCTTCCAAAAAGAAAATTTGAAGAGGTATATTGTACTCACACCTTTTTTCTTTTTTCTTTTAACAGAAAAGGAAAAGGCGTGGAAAAAGGATGAATTGTAGGAATTGTTACAGACATGTAAACCCAAATTACAAAAACCTATCAGCTCACACCAGTCAGAATGGCCATCAACAAAAATGCGGCAAACGATAAACGCTGACGTGATTGTGGAGAAATGCGTACCCTCGATTCTAAGGGGGACGTGGTAAGAGCCACTAATGAAAGCACAATTGAGGTGCCTTGAAAAGGTAAACGTTGAGCTACCATACCAATCAATCAATCATACCCACTGCTGGGTCTATCACCTGAGAAAATGAAAATCAAAAATCGCAGGCTGGCAATCCTGCACTCCAGCAATATTTACCATAGGCAACACTTGGAAGCAACGAAAATGTCCATCAACAGAGGAATGCACCAAGAAGAAGTGGTCCATGTACACAATGGAATATTAGCCATGGAAAACATTGAAGCACTGCTCTTTGAGGCACCATAGATGAGCCTGGAGATAATCACAAAACATGAAGTAGGTCGGAAAGCAAAAGACCTATATCTTATATTATCACTTATGGCATTATCTAATAACTGACACAGATGAACATATTTCTAAAGAGAAAGACACTCACAGGCGTAGAACACAAACTATGCTCATCTAAAAGGAAAGGAGGGGGGAAATTGAGAAATGAAGATTAGTGTTACTATACATATTCAAATACATATTATATACATGTATCAAAAAGACCGAACATATAACAAGGGAGGTCGACGGAACAGTGTAATATTTTACATGGGAAGAGGATCTGTACATTAATAGACATACATAATGTCCAAATGAACCAGATTGTGTACACCTAGGACAAACAGTATTCTAAACTTTACCCAGATTAAAAAAATTTTAAAAACCAAGAAGAAGTAATGAGACATAAACTTATGGGGATTTCTCCTGGCAAATTCCATTCTAATTTACAACCTAGGACAATGACTTCCAGAAAGGCTCTGCTGCCCTAGAACCAGGACTGGGGAATGGAGAAATGCTACCTCCTTGTGGACGTTTCCCACAACAGCAGCTTTGAACCCACTGCAAAAGGTCACTAAATTTTCACCAACTTGCAGTTCTGTAAATTGCGCCTGGCCTCCAGAAAATTTCTGGGGTCAAAAATCGACCAAAAAATTCAGAAGAGGGCAACCTTCGAAGAAGACAATTTCAAGAGCTATATTGTACTCACGGTTTTTTTCTTTTAAGAGAAAAGAAAAAGGCGTAGGAATATGATGAATTTTAAAAATTTTCATGACATGCATACCCATATTACAAAACCCTATCAGCACACAGCAGTCAGAATGGCCATTAGGAAAAATGCTGCAAAAAATAAACGGTGAAGGGAGTGTGGAGAAATGCGTACCCTCGGCTGTAAGGGGGGGCATGTAAAGAGCCACTAACGAAAACACAACGTAGGTGCTTTGAAAAGGGAAACATTGAGCTACCAGTCCATCAATCACAACCACTGCTTGGCCTATCACCTGAGAAAATGAGAATCAAAAAGTCACAGGCTGGCAAACCAGTATGCCAGCAATATTTACCATAGCCAGCACTTGGAAGCAATGAAAATGTCCATCAACCGAGGAATGCACCAAGAAGAAGTGGTCCACGTACACAATGGGATATTACTCTAATAATAAATATAAATTAAATTTAAAAACAAAGAAAAGCAAGGAGACATCAACATTTGTGGGTTTATCCGGGCACATTGCACTCTAATTTATAACCGAAGAACACCACTGGCCGGTAGGTCTGTTTCCCTAGTACCAGCAAGGGGAACGTAGAAAGATTGCCGCTCTCTGGCCGTTACCTGCAAAAGCAGGTTTAAAGCCTGAGCTAATGGTCACTTCATATGAACAAGTACTGCAGGGCTGTAAATGAAACCTGCCCTCAAAATGTCTTGAGGGAGATCATGGCCAAAATATTTCAAATGGTGACACATACTTTAAGAAAACACTTTGAAGAAATAAGCTCTCATCACAGCTGGAAAAATAAAAAGGACATGTCTTACAGCTCAATTTCAACGCATTATGAGACACATGCAAATTCAACCACAAAGAGGTATCAGCTCACACCACTCAGAATAACCATCAGCAAAAACTACAAAGAATAAATGCTGAAGGTGCTGGGAAGAAATGCATACCCTCCGCTTTAAGTGGGACGTAACCTGGAAAGAGCCACTAAAGAGAACGGAATAGAGGTGCCTTTAAAAGGTAAACATTGAGCTACCATATGATCCAGCAGACCTATTCCTGGACCTATAACCTAAGAAGACAGAATTGGAAGGACACAGGTACGCAAATCTGCATTGCATAGTATAACAATAGCCAAGATATGGAAGTAACCAAAAAGTCCAACGACAGATGGGTGGACAAAGAAGAACTGCTCCATGTACAGATGGAATATGAGCTAGTGAAAAAATGAAACAATGCCATTTGCAGCACCATAGATGAGTCTAGAAGTAATCACGCAGCTTGGAGTAAGTGAGAAAGCGAAAGACACATATCCTATCCTATCACATATAGGTGTTACCGAAAAAATGATACAAACAAAGGTATTTCCACAGAGAAACACTATCATAGATTCATTTAAAAAACTTATGGTTCACCAAATGGAAAGGTGTGAGGATTGGATACATTACCGTATTGAGGTTAACAGAGAGATACAAACACATGTGAAATATATAATCACCAAAGACCTACGCTATACCAAGAGAAGACTACTCAACATTGTGTCGTAACAGACATGGGAAAAGGATCCGAAGAAAAATAGATATATGTATATGTGTGAAAGAACCACATCTTGCACACCTAGAACAAACAAAACATTGTAATCAAGTTTGCTGTGATAAAAAATAAAAATTAAGTTAAAAATACCAACAAGAAGTAATGAGACATAAACTTAAAGGGCTTTTTCCTCGCACATTCCATTCTAATTTACAACCTAGAACACCACTTCCACTAAGGCTCTGTTGCCCTAGTAACCAGATTTGGTAAAGGAGAAATGCTGCCGCCTTGTGGCCGATTCCCGCAACAGCAGCTTTTAACCCACAGCTAATGGTCACTTACCATTCACAAGGACTCAGGGCTGTAAAGGACACCTGCCCTCAAATTGTGCTGAAGTAGGGAATGGATAAAAAAAATTCAAAACAGGCAAAATGTTCACGAAGCTCGTATGAAGAGGTAAGTTTTACTCACTCTCTTTTTAAAGAAAGGAAAATGGATAAAAGCTCAACCTCAGGAAGTATTAGACTCATGCAATCTAATCTACAAAAAGTTTTCAACTCACACCCGTCGACTGACCGTTGGCAAAAAGTCTACAAACAATCAATGCTGAAGAGGTTTTAGAGAACTGTGTACCCTCTAGCTGCTGGTGAGATGTAAAAGGGTTAAACGCTAATAATGAGAACAGAAAGGAGCTGCGTTGAAAAGGAAAAATTGAGGTACCATTCAATCCAGCAGGCGCACCAATGGGCCTCTCACCTGAGAAGACCAGAATGAAGAAGACCCGGGCTGCAAAAGCTGCACTGCAGCCTTATTCACAATAGACAAGACAGTGAAGCAACCAAAATGTCCATCAACAGATGAAAGGAAAAAGCAGAAGCGGCCCATGTACACAATGAATACTAGCCATGGAAAACAATGAAACACTGCTCTTTGAGACACCATAGATGATCTTGGAGATAATCACAGAACATGAGGTAAGTCGGAAAGCAAAAGTCCTATATCCTATGATATCACTTATACGCGTTCTCTAATAACTGACACAAATGAACATATTTCCACAGAGAAAGTCAATCACAGACTTATTAAAAAAAACTATGCTTATCTACAAGGAAAGGTGGGGGGAATGGATAAATGAAGATTAGCGTTACCATATGTATACAAATACATATTATATACATATATCAAAAAGACCGACCATATAGCAAGGAAGGTTTACGGAACACTGTGTAATAATTTACACGGGAAGAGGATCTCTACATAAATAGGTATATAGAATATGTAGATGAACCAGAGTATGTACACCTTGGACAAGCAACATTCTAACCATTACCCCAATTGAAAAAATTAAAACAACCAACTAGGAGTAATGAGACATAAACTTATGGGGGGTTCTCCTGGCACATTCCATTCAAATTTACAACCTAGGCAAACGACTTCCAGAACGGCTCTGCTGCCCTAGTACCCAGATTTGGGAATGGAGAAATGCTGCATCCTTGTGGCCGTTTCCCACAACAGCAGCTTTAAACCCACTGCAAAAGGTCACTAAATATTCACCAATTGCAGGTCTGTAAATGACACCTGCCCTCCAAAAGATACTGAGGTCGAAAATCGACCAAAAAACTCTAGAGTGCAACCTTCCAAAAAGAAAATTTGAAGAGGTATATTGTACTCACACCTTTTTTCTTTTTTCTTTTAACAGAAAAGGAAAAGGCGTGGAAAAAGGATGAATTGTAGGAATTGTTACAGACATGTAAACCCAAATTACAAAAACCTATCAGCTCACACCAGTCAGAATGGCCATCAACAAAAATGCGGCAAACGATAAACGCTGACGTGATTGTGGAGAAATGCGTACCCTCGATTCTAAGGGGGACGTGGTAAGAGCCACTGATGAAAGCACAATTGAGGTGCCTTGAAAAGGTAAACGTTGAGCTACCATACCAATCAATCAATCATACCCACTGCTGGGTCTATCACCTGAGAAAATGAAAATCAAAAATCGCAGGCTGGCAATCCTGCACTCCAGCAATATTTACCATAGGCAACACTTGGAAGCAACGAAAATGTCCATCAACAGAGGAATGCACCAAGAAGAAGTGGTCCATGTACACAATGGAATATTAGCCATGGAAAACATTGAAGCACTGCTCTTTGAGGCACCATAGATGAGCCTGGAGATAATCACAAAACATGAAGTAGGTCGGAAAGCAAAAGACCTATATCTTATATTATCACTTATGGCATTATCTAATAACTGACACAGATGAACATATTTCTAAAGAGAAAGACACTCACAGGCGTAGAACACAAACTATGCTCATCTAAAAGGAAAGGAGGGGGGAAATTGAGAAATGAAGATTAGTGTTACTATACATATTCAAATACATATTATATACATGTATCAAAAAGACCGAACATATAACAAGGGAGGTCGACGGAACAGTGTAATATTTTACATGGGAAGAGGATCTGTACATTAATAGACATACATAATGTCCAAATGAACCAGATTGTGTACACCTAGGACAAACAGTATTCTAAACTTTACCCAGATTAAAAAAATTTTAAAAACCAAGAAGAAGTAATGAGACATAAACTTATGGGGATTTCTCCTGGCAAATTCCATTCTAATTTACAACCTAGGACAATGACTTCCAGAAAGGCTCTGCTGCCCTAGAACCAGGACTGGGGAATGGAGAAATGCTACCTCCTTGTGGACGTTTCCCACAACAGCAGCTTTGAACCCACTGCAAAAGGTCACTAAATTTTCACCAACTTGCAGTTCTGTAAATTGCGCCTGGCCTCCAGAAAATTTCTGGGGTCAAAAATCGACCAAAAAATTCAGAAGAGGGCAACCTTCGAAGAAGACAATTTCAAGAGCTATATTGTACTCACGGTTTTTTTCTTTTAAGAGAAAAGAAAAAGGCGTAGGAATATGATGAATTTTAAAAATTTTCATGACATGCATACCCATATTACAAAACCCTATCAGCACACAGCAGTCAGAATGGCCATTAGGAAAAATGCTGCAAAAAATAAACGGTGAAGGGAGTGTGGAGAAATGCGTACCCTCGGCTGTAAGGGGGGGCATGTAAAGAGCCAGTAACGAAAACACAACGTAGGTGCTTTGAAAAGGGAAACATTGAGCTACCAGTCCATCAATCACAACCACTGCTTGGCCTATCACCTGAGAAAATGAGAATCAAAATGTCACAGGCTGGCAACCCAGTATGCCAGCAATATTTACCATAGCCAGCACTTGGAAGCAATGAAGATGTCCATCAACCGAGGAATGCACCAAGAAGAAGTGGTCCACGTACACAATGGAATATTACTCTAATAATAAATATAAATTAAATTTAAAAACAAAGAAAAGCAAGGAGACATCAACATTTGTGGGTTTATCCGGGCACATTGCACTCTAATTTATAACCGAAGAACACCACTGGCCGGTAGGTCTGTTTCCCTAGTACCAGCAAGGGGAACGTAGAAAGATTGCCGCTCTCTGGCCGTTACCTGCAAAAGCAGGTTTAAAGCCTGAGCTAATGGTCACTTCATATGAACAAGTACTGCAGGGCTGTAAATGAAACCTGCCCTCAAAATGTCTTGAGGGAGATCATGGCCAAAATATTTCAAATGGTGACACATACTTTAAGAAAACACTTTGAAGAAATAAGCTCTCATCACAGCTGGAAAAGTAAAAAGGACATGTCTTACAGCTCAATTTCAACGCATTATGAGACACATGCAAATTCAACCACAAAGAGGTATCAGCTCACACCACTCAGAATAACCATCAGCAAAAACTACAAAGAATAAATGCTGAAGGTGCTGGGAAGAAATGCATACCCTCCACTTTAAGTGGGACGTAACCTGGAAAGAGCCACTAAAGAGAACAGAATAGAGGTGCCTTTAAGAGGTAAACATTGAGCTACCATATGATCCAGCAGACCTATTCCTGGACCTATAACCTAAGAAGACAGAATTGGAAGGACACAGGTACGCAAATCTGCATTGCATAGTATAACAATAGCCAAGATATGGAAGTAACCAAAAAGTCCAACGACAGATGGGTGGACAAAGAAGAACTGCTCCATGTACAGATGGAATATGAGCTAGTGAAAAAATGAAACAATGCCATTTGCAGCACCATAGATGAGTCTAGAAGTAATCACGCAACTTGGAGTAAGTGAGAAAGCGAAAGACACATATCCTACCCTATCACATATAGGTGTTACCTAAAAAATGATACAAACAAAGGTATTTCCACAGAGAAACACTATCATAGATTCATTTAAAAAACTTATGGTTCACCAAATGGAAAGGTGTGAGGATTGGATACATTACCGTATTGAGGTTAACAGAGAGATACAAACACATGTGAAATATATAATCACCAAAGACCTACGCAATACCAAGAGAAGACTACTCAACATTGTGTCGTAACAGACATGGGAAAAGGATCCGAAGAAAAATAGATATATGTATATGTGTGAAAGAACCACATCTTGCACACCTAGAACAAACAAAACATTGTAATCAAGTTTGCTGTGATAAAAAATAAAAATTAAGTTAAAAATACCAACAAGAAGTAATGAGACATAAACTTAAAGGGCTTTTTCCTCTCACATTCCATTCTAATTTACAACCTAGAACACCACTTCCAGTAAGGCTCTGTTGCCCTAGTAACCAGATTTGGTAAAGGAGAAATGCTGCCGCCTTGTGGCCGATTCCCGCAACAGCAGCTTTTAACCCACAGCTAATGGTCACTTACCATTCACAAGGACTCAGGGCTGTAAAGGACGCCTGCCCTCAAAATTGTGCTGAGGTAGGGAATGGATAAATAAAATTCAAAACAGGCAAAATGTTCACGAAACTAGTATGAAGAGGTAAGTTTTACTCACTCTCTTTTTAAAGAAAGGAACATGGATAAAAGCTCAACCTCAGGAAGTATTAGACTCATGCAATCTAATCTACAAAAAGTTTTCAACTCACACCCGTCGACTGACCATTTCCAAAAAGTCTACAAACAATCAATGCTGAAGAGGTTTTAGAGAACTGTGTACCCTCTAGCTGCTGGTGAGATGTAAAAGGGTTAAACGCTAATAATGAGAACAGAAAGGAGCTGCGTTGAAAAGGAAAAATTGAGGTACCATTCAATCCAGCAGGCGCACCAATGGGCCTCTCACCTGAGAAGACCAGAATGAAGAAGACCCGGGCTGCAAAAGCTGCACTGCAGCCTTATTCACAATAGACAAGACAGTGAAGCAACCAAAATGTCCATCAACAGATGAAAGGAAAAAGAAGAAGCGGCCCATGTACACAATGAATACTAGCCATGGAAAACAATGAAACACTGCTCTTTGAGACACCATAGATGATCTTGGAGATAATCACAGAACATGAGGTAAGTCGGAAAGCAAAAGTCCTATATCCTATGATATCACTTATACGCGTTCTCTAATAACTGACACAAATGAACATATTTCCACTGAGAAAGTCAATCACAGACTTATTAAAAAAAACTATGCTTATCTACAAGGAAAGGTGGGGGGAATGGATACATGAAGATTAGCGTTACCATATGTATACAAATACATATTATATACATATATCAAAAAGACCGACCATATAGCAAGGAAGGTTTACAGAACACTGTGTAATAATTTACACGGGAAGAGGATCTCTACATAAATAGGTATATAGAATATGTAGATGAACCAGAGTATGTACACCTTGGACAAGCAACATTCTAACCATTACCCCAATTGAAAAAATTAAAACAACCAACTAGGAGTAATGAGACATAAACTTATGGGGGGTTCTCCTGGCACATTCCATTCAAATTTACAACCTAGGCAAACGACTTCCAGAACGGCTCTGCTGCCCTAGTACCCAGATTTGGGAATGGAGAAATGCTGCATCCTTGTGGCCGTTTCCCACAACAGCAGCTTTAAACCCACTGCAAAAGGTCACTAAATATTCACCAATTGCAGGTCTGTAAATGACACCTGCCCTCCAAAAGATACTGAGGTCGAAAATCGACCAAAAAACTCTAGAGTGCAACCTTCCAAAAAGAAAATTTGAAGAGGTATATTGTACTCACACCTTTTTTCTTTTTTCTTTTAACAGAAAAGGAAAAGGCGTGGAAAAAGGATGAATTGTAGGAATTGTTACAGACATGTAAACCCAAATTACAAAAACCTATCAGCTCACACCAGTCAGAATGGCCATCAACAAAAATGCGGCAAACGATAAACGCTGACGTGATTGTGGAGAAATGCGTACCCTCGATTCTAAGGGGGACGTGGTAAGAGCCACTAATGAAAGCACAATTGAGGTGCCTTGAAAAGGTAAACGTTGAGCTACCATACCAATCAATCAATCATACCCACTGCTGGGTCTATCACCTGAGAAAATGAAAATCAAAAATCGCAGGCTGGCAATCCTGCACTCCAGCAATATTTACCATAGGCAACACTTGGAAGCAACGAAAATGTCCATCAACAGAGGAATGCACCAAGAAGAAGTGGTCCATGTACACAATGGAATATTAGCCATGGAAAACATTGAAGCACTGCTCTTTGAGGCACCATAGATGAGCCTGGAGATAATCACAAAACATGAAGTAGGTCGGAAAGCAAAAGACCTATATCTTATATTATCACTTATGGCATTATCTAATAACTGACACAGATGAACATATTTCTAAAGAGAAAGACACTCACAGGCGTAGAACACAAACTATGCTCATCTAAAAGGAAAGGAGGGGGGAAATTGAGAAATGAAGATTAGTGTTACTATACATATTCAAATACATATTATATACATGTATCAAAAAGACCGAACATATAACAAGGGAGGTCGACGGAACAGTGTAATATTTTACATGGGAAGAGGATCTGTACATTAATAGACATACATAATGTCCAAATGAACCAGATTGTGTACACCTAGGACAAACAGTATTCTAAACTTTACCCAGATTAAAAAAATTTTAAAAACCAAGAAGAAGTAATGAGACATAAACTTATGGGGATTTCTCCTGGCAAATTCCATTCTAATTTACAACCTAGGACAATGACTTCCAGAAAGGCTCTGCTGCCCTAGAACCAGGACTGGGGAATGGAGAAATGCTACCTCCTTGTGGACGTTTCCCACAACAGCAGCTTTGAACCCACTGCAAAAGGTCACTAAATTTTCACCAACTTGCAGTTCTGTAAATTGCGCCTGGCCTCCAGAAAATTTCTGGGGTCAAAAATCGACCAAAAAATTCAGAAGAGGGCAACCTTCGAAGAAGACAATTTCAAGAGCTATATTGTACTCACGGTTTTTTTCTTTTAAGAGAAAAGAAAAAGGCGTAGGAATATGATGAATTTTAAAAATTTTCATGACATGCATACCCATATTACAAAACCCTATCAGCACACAGCAGTCAGAATGGCCATTAGGAAAAATGCTGCAAAAAATAAACGGTGAAGGGAGTGTGGAGAAATGCGTACCCTCGGCTGTAAGGGGGGGCATGTAAAGAGCCACTAACGAAAACACAACGTAGGTGCTTTGAAAAGGGAAACATTGAGCTACCAGTCCATCAATCACAACCACTGCTTGGCCTATCACCTGAGAAAATGAGAATCAAAAAGTCACAGGCTGGCAAACCAGTATGCCAGCAATATTTACCATAGCCAGCACTTGGAAGCAATGAAAATGTCCATCAACCGAGGAATGCACCAAGAAGAAGTGGTCCACGTACACAATGGGATATTACTCTAATAATAAATATAAATTAAATTTAAAAACAAAGAAAAGCAAGGAGACATCAACATTTGTGGGTTTATCCGGGCACATTGCACTCTAATTTATAACCGAAGAACACCACTGGCCGGTAGGTCTGTTTCCCTAGTACCAGCAAGGGGAACGTAGAAAGATTGCCGCTCTCTGGCCGTTACCTGCAAAAGCAGGTTTAAAGCCTGAGCTAATGGTCACTTCATATGAACAAGTACTGCAGGGCTGTAAATGAAACCTGCCCTCAAAATGTCTTGAGGGAGATCATGGCCAAAATATTTCAAATGGTGACACATACTTTAAGAAAACACTTTGAAGAAATAAGCTCTCATCACAGCTGGAAAAATAAAAAGGACATGTCTTACAGCTCAATTTCAACGCATTATGAGACACATGCAAATTCAACCACAAAGAGGTATCAGCTCACACCACTCAGAATAACCATCAGCAAAAACTACAAAGAATAAATGCTGAAGGTGCTGGGAAGAAATGCATACCCTCCGCTTTAAGTGGGACGTAACCTGGAAAGAGCCACTAAAGAGAACGGAATAGAGGTGCCTTTAAAAGGTAAACATTGAGCTACCATATGATCCAGCAGACCTATTCCTGGACCTATAACCTAAGAAGACAGAATTGGAAGGACACAGGTACGCAAATCTGCATTGCATAGTATAACAATAGCCAAGATATGGAAGTAACCAAAAAGTCCAACGACAGATGGGTGGACAAAGAAGAACTGCTCCATGTACAGATGGAATATGAGCTAGTGAAAAAATGAAACAATGCCATTTGCAGCACCATAGATGAGTCTAGAAGTAATCACGCAGCTTGGAGTAAGTGAGAAAGCGAAAGACACATATCCTATCCTATCACATATAGGTGTTACCTAAAAAATGATACAAACAAAGGTATTTCCACAGAGAAACACTATCATAGATTCATTTAAAAAACTTATGGTTCACCAAATGGAAAGGTGTGAGGATTGGATACATTACCGTATTGAGGTTAACAGAGAGATACAAACACATGTGAAATATATAATCACCAAAGACCTACGCTATACCAAGAGAAGACTACTCAACATTGTGTCGTAACAGACATGGGAAAAGGATCCAAAGAAAAATAGATATATGTATATGTGTGAAAGAACCACATCTTGCACACCTAGAACAAACAAAACATTGTAATCAAGTTTGCTGTGATAAAAAATAAAAATTAAGTTAAAAATACCAACAAGAAGTAATGAGACATAAACTTAAAGGGCTTTTTCCTCGCACATTCCATTCTAATTTACAACCTAGAACACCACTTCCACTAAGGCTCTGTTGCCCTAGTAACCAGATTTGGTAAAGGAGAAATGCTGCCGCCTTGTGGCCGATTCCCGCAACAGCAGCTTTTAACCCACAGCTAATGGTCACTTACCATTCACAAGGACTCAGGGCTGTAAAGGACACCTGCCCTCAAATTGTGCTGAAGTAGGGAATGGATAAAAAAAATTCAAAACAGGCAAAATGTTCACGAAGCTCGTATGAAGAGGTAAGTTTTACTCACTCTCTTTTTAAAGAAAGGAAAATGGATAAAAGCTCAACCTCAGGAAGTATTAGACTCATGCAATCTAATCTACAAAAAGTTTTCAACTCACACCCGTCGACTGACCGTTGGCAAAAAGTCTACAAACAATCAATGCTGAAGAGGTTTTAGAGAACTGTGTACCCTCTAGCTGCTGGTGAGATGTAAAAGGGTTAAACGCTAATAATGAGAACAGAAAGGAGCTGCGTTGAAAAGGAAAAATTGAGGTACCATTCAATCCAGCAGGCGCACCAATGGGCCTCTCACCTGAGAAGACCAGAATGAAGAAGACCCGGGCTGCAAAAGCTGCACTGCAGCCTTATTCACAATAGACAAGACAGTGAAGCAACCAAAATGTCCATCAACAGATGAAAGGAAAAAGAAGAAGCGGCCCATGTACACAATGAATACTAGCCATGGAAAACAATGAAACACTGCTCTTTGAGACACCATAGATGATCTTGGAGATAATCACAGAACATGAGGTAAGTCGGAAAGCAAAAGTCCTATATCCTATGATATCACTTATACGCGTTCTCTAATAACTGACACAAATGAACATATTTCCACAGAGAAAGTCAATCACAGACTTATTAAAAAAAACTATGCTTATCTACAAGGAAAGGTGGGGGGAATGGATAAATGAAGATTAGCGTTACCATATGTATACAAATACATATTATATACATATATCAAAAAGACCGACCATATAGCAAGGAAGGTTTACGGAACACTGTGTAATAATTTACACGGGAAGAGGATCTCTACATAAATAGGTATATAGAATATGTAGATGAACCAGAGTATGTACACCTTGGACAAGCAACATTCTAACCATTACCCCAATTGAAAAAATTAAAACAACCAACTAGGAGTAATGAGACATAAACTTATGGGGGGTTCTCCTGGCACATTCCATTCAAATTTACAACCTAGGCAAACGACTTCCAGAACGGCTCTGCTGCCCTAGTACCCAGATTTGGGAATGGAGAAATGCTGCATCCTTGTGGCCGTTTCCCACAACAGCAGCTTTAAACCCACTGCAAAAGGTCACTAAATATTCACCAATTGCAGGTCTGTAAATGACACCTGCCCTCCAAAAGATACTGAGGTCGAAAATCGACCAAAAAACTCTAGAGTGCAACCTTCCAAAAAGAAAATTTGAAGAGGTATATTGTACTCACACCTTTTTTCTTTTTTCTTTTAACAGAAAAGGAAAAGGCGTGGAAAAAGGATGAATTGTAGGAATTTTTACAGACATGTAAACCCAAATTACAAAAACCTATCAGCTCACACCAGTCAGAATGGCCATCAACAAAAATGCGGCAAACGATAAACGCTGACGTGATTGTGGAGAAATGCGTACCCTCGATTCTAAGGGGGACGTGGTAAGAGCCACTGATGAAAGCACAATTGAGGTGCCTTGAAAAGGTAAACGTTGAGCTACCATACCAATCAATCAATCATACCCACTGCTGGGTCTATCACCTGAGAAAATGAAAATCAAAAATCGCAGGCTGGCAATCCTGCACTCCAGCAATATTTACCATAGGCAACACTTGGAAGCAACGAAAATGTCCATCAACAGAGGAATGCACCAAGAAGAAGTGGTCCATGTACACAATGGAATATTAGCCATGGAAAACATTGAAGCACTGCTCTTTGAGGCACCATAGATGAGCCTGGAGATAATCACAAAACATGAAGTAGGTCGGAAAGCAAAAGACCTATATCTTATATTATCACTTATGGCATTATCTAATAACTGACACAGATGAACATATTTCTAAAGAGAAAGACACTCACAGGCGTAGAACACAAACTATGCTCATCTAAAAGGAAAGGAGGGGGGAAATTGAGAAATGAAGATTAGTGTTACTATACATATTCAAATACATATTATATACATGTATCAAAAAGACCGAACATATAACAAGGGAGGTCGACGGAACACTGTAATATTTTACATGGGAAGAGGATCTGTACATTAATAGACATACATAATGTCCAAATGAACCAGATTGTGTACACCTAGGACAAACAGTATTCTAAACTTTACCCAGATTAAAAAAATTTTAAAAACCAAGAAGAAGTAATGAGACATAAACTTATGGGGATTTCTCCTGGCAAATTCCATTCTAATTTACAACCTAGGACAATGACTTCCAGAAAGGCTCTGCTGCCCTAGAACCAGGACTGGGGAATGGAGAAATGCTACCTCCTTGTGGACGTTTCCCACAACAGCAGCTTTGAACCCACTGCAAAAGGTCACTAAATTTTCACCAACTTGCAGTTCTGTAAATTGCGCCTGGCCTCCAGAAAATTTCTGGGGTCAAAAATCGACCAAAAAATTCAGAAGAGGGCAACCTTCGAAGAAGACAATTTCAAGAGCTATATTGTACTCACGGTTTTTTTCTTTTAAGAGAAAAGAAAAAGGCGTAGGAATATGATGAATTTTAAAAATTTTCATGACATGCATACCCATATTACAAAACCCTATCAGCTCACAGCAGTCAGAATGGCCATTAGGAAAAATGCTGCAAAAAATAAACGGTGAAGGGAGTGTGGAGAAATGCGTACCCTCGGCTGTAAGGGGGGGCATGTAAAGAGCCACTAACGAAAACACAACGTAGGTGCTTTGAAAAGGGAAACATTGAGCTACCAGTCCATCAATCACAACCACTGCTTGGCCTATCACCTGAGAAAATGAGAATCAAAAAGTCACAGGCTGGCAAACCAGTATGCCAGCAATATTTACCATAGCCAGCACTTGGAAGCAATGAAGATGTCCATCAACCGAGGAATGCACCAAGAAGAAGTGGTCCACGTACACAATGGAATATTACTCTAATAATAAATATAAATTAAATTTAAAAACAAAGAAAAGCAAGGAGACATCAACATTTGTGGGTTTATCCGGGCACATTGCACTCTAATTTATAACCGAAGAACACCACTGGCCGGTAGGTCTGTTTCCCTAGTACCAGCAAGGGGAACGTAGAAAGATTGCCGCTCTCTGGCCGTTACCTGCAAAAGCAGGTTTAAAGCCTGAGCTAATGGTCACTTCATATGAACAAGTACTGCAGGGCTGTAAATGAAACCTGCCCTCAAAATGTCTTGAGGGAGATCATGGCCAAAATATTTCAAATGGTGACACATACTTTAAGAAAACACTTTGAAGAAATAAGCTCTCATCACAGCTGGAAAAGTAAAAAGGACATGTCTTACAGCTCAATTTCAACGCATTATGAGACACATGCAAATTCAACCACAAAGAGGTATCAGCTCACACCACTCAGAATAACCATCAGCAAAAACTACAAAGAATAAATGCTGAAGGTGCTGGGAAGAAATGCATACCCTCCACTTTAAGTGGGACGTAACCTGGAAAGAGCCACTAAAGAGAACAGAATAGAGGTGCCTTTAAGAGGTAAACATTGAGCTACCATATGATCCAGCAGACCTATTCCTGGACCTATAACCTAAGAAGACAGAATTGGAAGGACACAGGTACGCAAATCTGCATTGCATAGTATAACAATAGCCAAGATATGGAAGTAACCAAAAAGTCCAACGACAGATGGGTGGACAAAGAAGAACTGCTCCATGTACAGATGGAATATGAGCTAGTGAAAAAATGAAACAATGCCATTTGCAGCACCATAGATGAGTCTAGAAGTAATCACGCAACTTGGAGTAAGTGAGAAAGCGAAAGACACATATCCTATCCTATCACATATAGGTGTTACCTAAAAAATGATACAAACAAAGGTATTTCCACAGAGAAACACTATCATAGATTCATTTAAAAAACTTATGGTTCACCAAATGGAAAGGTGTGAGGATTGGATACATTACCGTATTGAGGTTAACAGAGAGATACAAACACATGTGAAATATATAATCACCAAAGACCTACGCAATACCAAGAGAAGACTACTCAACATTGTGTCGTAACCTACATGGGAAAAGGATCCGAAGAAAAATAGATATATGTATATGTGTGAAAGAACCACATCTTGCACACCTAGAACAAACAAAACATTGTAATCAAGTTTCCTGTGATAAAAAATAAAAATTAAGTTAAAAATACCAACAAGAAGTAATGAGACATAAACTTAAAGGGCTTTTTCCTCTCACATTCCATTCTAATTTACAACCTAGAACACCACTTCCAGTAAGGCTCTGTTGCCCTAGTAACCAGATTTGGTAAAGGAGAAATGCTGCCGCCTTGTGGCCGATTCCCGCAACAGCAGCTTTTAACCCACAGCTAATGGTCACTTACCATTCACAAGGACTCAGGGCTGTAAAGGACGCCTGCCCTCAAAATTGTGCTGAGGTAGGGAATGGATAAATAAAATTCAAAACAGGCAAAATGTTCACGAAGCTAGTATGAAGAGGTAAGTTTTACTCACTCTCTTTTTAAAGAAAGGAAAATGGATAAAAGCTCAACCTCAGGAAGTATTAGACTCATGCAATCTAATCTACAAAAAGTTTTCAACTCACACCCGTCGACTGACCATTTCCAAAAAGTCTACAAACAATCAATGCTGAAGAGGTTTTAGAGAACTGTGTACCCTCTAGCTGCTGGTGAGATGTAAAAGGGTTAAACGCTAATAATGAGAACAGAAAGGAGCTGCGTTGAAAAGGAAAAATTGAGGTACCATTCAATCCAGCAGGCGCACCAATGGGCCTCTCACCTGAGAAGACCAGAATGAAGAAGACCCGGGCTGCAAAAGCTGCACTGCAGCCTTATTCACAATAGACAAGACAGTGAAGCAACCAAAATGTCCATCAACAGATGAAAGGAAAAAGAAGAAGCGGCCCATGTACACAATGAATACTAGCCATGGAAAACAATGAAACACTGCTCTTTGAGACACCATAGATGATCTTGGAGATAATCACAGAACATGAGGTAAGTCGGAAAGCAAAAGTCCTATATCCTATGATATCACTTATACGCGTTCTCTAATAACTGACACAAATGAACATATTTCCACTGAGAAAGTCAATCACAGACTTATTAAAAAAAACTATGCTTATCTACAAGGAAA
This sequence comes from Balaenoptera borealis, assembly GCF_965194805.1. NCBI lineage: Eukaryota > Metazoa > Chordata > Mammalia > Artiodactyla > Balaenopteridae > Balaenoptera > Balaenoptera borealis. Next base: position 332,777 of record NW_028123455.1, read on the forward strand.
GGTGGGGGGAATGGATACATGAAGATTAGCGTTACCATATGTATACAAATACATATTATATACATATATCAAAAAGACCGACCATATAGCAAGGAAGGTTTACAGAACACTGTGTAATAATTTACACGGGAAGAGGATCTCTACATAAATAGGTATATAGAATATGTAGATGAACCAGAGTATGTACACCTTGGACAAGCAACATTCTAACCATTACCCCAATTGAAAAAATTAAAACAACCAACTAGGAGTAATGAGACATAAACTTATGGGGGGTTCTCCTGGCACATTCCATTCAAATTTACAACCTAGGCAAACGACTTCCAGAACGGCTCTGCTGCCCTAGTACCCAGATTTGGGAATGGAGAAATGCTGCATCCTTGTGGCCGTTTCCCACAACAGCAGCTTTAAACCCACTGCAAAAGGTCACTAAATATTCACCAATTGCAGGTCTGTAAATGACACCTGCCCTCCAAAAGATACTGAGGTCGAAAATCGACCAAAAAACTCTAGAGTGCAACCTTCCAAAAAGAAAATTTGAAGAGGTATATTGTACTCACACCTTTTTTCTTTTTTCTTTTAACAGAAAAGGAAAAGGCGTGGAAAAAGGATGAATTGTAGGAATTTTTACAGACATGTAAACCCAAATTACAAAAACCTATCAGCTCACACCAGTCAGAATGGCCATCAACAAAAATGCGGCAAACGATAAACGCTGACGTGATTGTGGAGAAATGCGTACCCTCGATTCTAAGGGGGACGTGGTAAGAGCCACTAATGAAAGCACAATTGAGGTGCCTTGAAAAGGTAAACGTTGAGCTACCATACCAGTCAATCAATCATACCCACTGCTGGGTCTATCACCTGAGAAAATGAAAATCAAAAATCGCAGGCTGGCAATCCTGCACTCCAGCAATATTTACCATAGGCAACACTTGGAAGCAACGAAAATGTCCATCAACAGAGGAATGCACCAAGAAGAAGTGGTCCATGTACACAATGGAATATTAGCCATGGAAAACATTGAAGCACTGCTCTTTGAGGCACCATAGATGAGCCTGGAGATAATCACAAAACATGAAATAGGTCGGAAAGCAAAAGACCTATATCTTATATTATCACTTATGGCATTATCTAATAACTGACACAGATGAACATATTTCCAAAGAGAAAGACACTCACAGGCGTAGAACACAAACTATGCTCATCTAAAAGGAAAGGAGGGGGGAAATTGAGAAATGAAGATTAGTGTTACTATACATATTCAAATACATATTATATACATGTATCAAAAAGACCGAACATATAACAAGGGAGGTCGACGGAACACTGTAATATTTTATATGGGAAGAGGATCTGTACATTAATAGACATACATAATGTCCAAATGAACCAGATTGTGTACACCTAGGACAAACAGTATTCTAAACTTTACCCAGATTAAAAAAATTTTAAAAACCAAGAAGAAGTAATGAGACATAAACTTATGGGGATTTCTCCTGGCAAATTCCATTCTAATTTCCAACCTAGGACAATGACTTCCAGAAAGGCTCTGCTGCCCTAGAACCAGGACTGGGGAATGGAGAAATGCTACCTCCTTGTGGACGTTTCCCACAACAGCAGCTTTGAACCCACTGCAAAAGGTCACTAAATTTTCACCAACTTGCAGTTCTGTAAATGGCGCCTGGCCTCCAGAAAATTTCTGGGGTCAAAAATCGACCAAAAAATTCAGAAGAGGGCAACCTTCGAAGAAGACAATTTCAAGAGCTATATTGTACTCACGGTTTTTTTCTTTTAAGAGAAAAGAAAAAGGCGTAGGAATATGATGAATTTTAAAAATTTTCATGACATGCATACCCATATTACAAAACCCTATCAGCTCACAGCAGTCAGAATGGCCATTAGGAAAAATGCTGCAAAAAATAAACGGTGAAGGGAGTGTGGAGAAATGCGTACCCTCGGCTGTAAGGGGGGGCATGTAAAGAGCCACTAACGAAAACACAACGTAGGTGCTTTGAAAAGGGAAACATTGAGCTACCAGTCCATCAATCACAACCACTGCTTGGCCTATCACCTGAGAAAATGAGAATCAAAAAGTCACAGGCTGGCAAACCAGTATGCCAGCAATATTTACCATAGCCAGCACTTGGAAGCAATGAAGATGTCCATCAACCGAGGAATGCACCAAGAAGAAGTGGTCCACGTACACAATGGAATATTACTCTAATAATAAATATAAATTAAATTTAAAAACAAAGAAAAGCAAGGAGACATCAACATTTGTGGGTTTATCCGGGCACATTGCACTCTAATTTATAACCGAAGAACACCACTGGCCGGTAGGTCTGTTTCCCTAGTACCAGCAAGGGGAACGTAGAAAGATTGCCGCTCTCTGGCCGTTACCTGCAAAAGCAGGTTTAAAGCCTGAGCTAATGGTCACTTCATATGAACAAGTACTGCAGGGCTGTAAATGAAACCTGCCCTCAAAATGTCTTGAGGGAGATCATGGCCAAAATATTTCAAATGGTGACACATACTTTAAGAAAACACTTTGAAGAAATAAGCTCTCATCACAGCTGGAAAAGTAAAAAGGACATGTCTTACAGCTCAATTTCAACGCATTATGAGACACATGCAAATTCAACCACAAAGAGGTATCAGCTCACACCACTCAGAATAACCATCAGCAAAAACTACAAAGAATAAATGCTGAAGGTGCTGGGAAGAAATGCATACCCTCCACTTTAAGTGGGACGTAACCTGGAAAGAGCCACTAAAGAGAACAGAATAGAGGTGCCTTTAAGAGGTAAACATTGAGCTACCATATGATCCAGCAGACCTATTCCTGGACCTATAACCTAAGAAGACAGAATTGGAAGGACACAGGTACGCAAATCTGCATTGCATAGTATAACAATAGCCAAGATATGGAAGTAACCAAAAAGTCCAACGACAGATGGGTGGACAAAGAAGAACTGCTCCATGTACAGATGGAATATGAGCTAGTGAAAAAATGAAACAATGCCATTTGCAGCACCATAGATGAGTCTAGAAGTAATCACGCAACTTGGAGTAAGTGAGAAAGCGAAAGACACATATCCTATCCTATCACATATAGGTGTTACCTAAAAAATGATACAAACAAAGGTATTTCCACAGAGAAACACTATCATAGATTCATTTAAAAAACTTATGGTTCACCAAATGGAAAGGTGTGAGGATTGGATACATTACCGTATTGAGGTTAACAGAGAGATACAAACACATGTGAAATATATAATCACCAAAGACCTACGCAATACCAAGAGAAGACTACTCAACATTGTGTCGTAACCTACATGGGAAAAGGATCCGAAGAAAAATAGATATATGTATATGTGTGAAAGAACCACATCTTGCACACCTAGAACAAACAAAACATTGTAATCAAGTTTGCTGTGATAAAAAATAAAAATTAAGTTAAAAATACCAACAAGAAGTAATGAGACATAAACTTAAAGGGCTTTTTCCTCTCACATTCCATTCTAATTTACAACCTAGAACACCACTTCCAGTAAGGCTCTGTTGCCCTAGTAACCAGATTTGGTAAAGGAGAAATGCTGCCGCCTTGTGGCCGATTCCCGCAACAGCAGCTTTTAACCCACAGCTAATGGTCACTTACCATTCACAAGGACTCAGGGCTGTAAAGGACGCCTGCCCTCAAAATTGTGCTGAGGTAGGGAATGGATAAATAAAATTCAAAACAGGCAAAATGTTCACGAAGCTAGTATGAAGAGGTAAGTTTTACTCACTCTCTTTTTAAAGAAAGGAAAATGGATAAAAGCTCAACCTCAGGAAGTATTAGACTCATGCAATCTAATCTACAAAAAGTTTTCAACTCACACCCGTCGACTGACCATTTCCAAAAAGTCTACAAACAATCAATGCTGAAGAGGTTTTAGAGAACTGTGTACCCTCTAGCTGCTGGTGAGATGTAAAAGGGTTAAACGCTAATAATGAGAACAGAAAGGAGCTGCGTTGAAAAGGAAAAATTGAGGTACCATTCAATCCAGCAGGCGCACCAATGGGCCTCTCACCTGAGAAGACCAGAATGAAGAAGACCCGGGCTGCAAAAGCTGCACTGCAGCCTTATTCACAATAGACAAGACAGTGAAGCAACCAAAATGTCCATCAACAGATGAAAGGAAAAAGAAGAAGCGGCCCATGTACACAATGAATACTAGCCATGGAAAACAATGAAACACTGCTCTTTGAGACACCATAGATGATCTTGGAGATAATCACAGAACATGAGGTAAGTCGGAAAGCAAAAGTCCTATATCCTATGATATCACTTATACGCGTTCTCTAATAACTGACACAAATGAACATATTTCCACTGAGAAAGTCAATCACAGACTTATTAAAAAAAACTATGCTTATCTACAAGGAAAGGTGGGGGGAATGGATACATGAAGATTAGCGTTACCATATGTATACAAATACATATTATATACATATATCAAAAAGACCGACCATATAGCAAGGAAGGTTTACAGAACACTGTGTAATAATTTACACGGGAAGAGGATCTCTACATAAATAGGTATATAGAATATGTAGATGAACCAGAGTATGTACACCTTGGACAAGCAACATTCTAACCATTACCCCAATTGAAAAAATTAAAACAACCAACTAGGAGTAATGAGACATAAACTTATGGGGGGTTCTCCTGGCACATTCCATTCAAATTTACAACCTAGGCAAACGACTTCCAGAACGGCTCTGCTGCCCTAGTACCCAGATTTGGGAATGGAGAAATGCTGCATCCTTGTGGCCGTTTCCCACAACAGCAGCTTTAAACCCACTGCAAAAGGTCACTAAATATTCACCAATTGCAGGTCTGTAAATGACACCTGCCCTCCAAAAGATACTGAGGTCGAAAATCGACCAAAAAACTCTAGAGTGCAACCTTCCAAAAAGAAAATTTGAAGAGGTATATTGTACTCACACCTTTTTTCTTTTTTCTTTTAACAGAAAAGGAAAAGGCGTGGAAAAAGGATGAATTGTAGGAATTTTTACAGACATGTAAACCCAAATTACAAAAACCTATCAGCTCACACCAGTCAGAATGGCCATCAACAAAAATGCGGCAAACGATAAACGCTGACGTGATTGTGGAGAAATGCGTACCCTCGATTCTAAGGGGGACGTGGTAAGAGCCACTAATGAAAGCACAATTGAGGTGCCTTGAAAAGGTAAACGTTGAGCTACCATACCAGTCAATCAATCATACCCACTGCTGGGTCTATCACCTGAGAAAATGAAAATCAAAAATCGCAGGCTGGCAATCCTGCACTCCAGCAATATTTACCATAGGCAACACTTGGAAGCAACGAAAATGTCCATCAACAGAGGAATGCACCAAGAAGAAGTGGTCCATGTACACAATGGAATATTAGCCATGGAAAACATTGAAGCACTGCTCTTTGAGGCACCATAGATGAGCCTGGAGATAATCACAAAACATGAAATAGGTCGGAAAGCAAAAGACCTATATCTTATATTATCACTTATGGCATTATCTAATAACTGACACAGATGAACATATTTCCAAAGAGAAAGACACTCACAGGCGTAGAACACAAACTATGCTCATCTAAAAGGAAAGGAGGGGGGAAATTGAGAAATGAAGATTAGTGTTACTATACATATTCAAATACATATTATATACATGTATCAAAAAGACCGAACATATAACAAGGGAGGTCGACGGAACACTGTAATATTTTATATGGGAAGAGGATCTGTACATTAATAGACATACATAATGTCCAAATGAACCAGATTGTGTACACCTAGGACAAACAGTATTCTAAACTTTACCCAGATTAAAAAAATTTTAAAAACCAAGAAGAAGTAATGAGACATAAACTTATGGGGATTTCTCCTGGCAAATTCCATTCTAATTTCCAACCTAGGACAATGACTTCCAGAAAGGCTCTGCTGCCCTAGAACCAGGACTGGGGAATGGAGAAATGCTACCTCCTTGTGGACGTTTCCCACAACAGCAGCTTTGAACCCACTGCAAAAGGTCACTAAATTTTCACCAACTTGCAGTTCTGTAAATGGCGCCTGGCCTCCAGAAAATTTCTGGGGTCAAAAATCGACCAAAAAATTCAGAATAGGGCAACCTTCGAAGAAGACAATTTCAAGAGCTATATTGTACTCACGGTTTTTTTCTTTTAAGAGAAAAGAAAAAGGTGTAGGAATATGATGAATTTTAAAAATTTTCATGACATGCATACCCATATTACAAAACCCTATCAGCACACAGCAGTCAGAATGGCCATTAGGAAAAATGCTGCAAAAAATAAACGGTGAAGGGAGTGTGGAGAAATGCGTACCCTCGGCTGTAAGGGGGGGCATGTAAAGAGCCACTAATGAAAACACAACGTAGGTGCTTTGAAAAGGGAAACATTGAGCTACCAGTCCATCAATCACAACCACTGCTTGGCCTATCACCTGAGAAAATGAGAATCAAAAAGTCACAGGCTGGCAACCCAGTATGCCAGCAATATTTACCATAGTCAGCACTTGGAAGAAATGAAAATGTCCATCAACCGAGGAATGCACCAAGAAGAAGTGGTCCACGTACACAATGGAATATTACTCTAATAATAAATATAAATTAAATTTAAAAACAAACAAAAGCAAGGAGACATCAACATTTGTGGGTTTATCCGGGCACATTGCACTCTAATTTATAACCGAAAAACACCACTGGCCGGTAGGTCTGTTTCCCTAGTACCAGCAAGGGGAACGTAGAAAGGCTGTCGCTCTCTGGCTGTTACCTGCAAAAGCAGGTTTAAAGCCTGAGCTAATGGTCACTTCATATGAACAAGTACTGCAGGGCTGTAAATGAAACCTGCCCTCAAAATGTCTTGAGGGAGATCATGGCCAAAATATTTCAAATGGTGACACATACTTTAAGAAAACACTTTGAAGAAATAAGCTCTCATCACAGCTGGAAAAATAAAAAGGACATGTCTTACAGCTCAATTTCAACGCATTATGAGACACATGCAAATTCAACCACAAAGAGGTATCAGCTCACACCACTCAGAATAACCATCAGCAAAAACTACAAAGAATAAATGCTGAAGGTGCTGGGAAGAAATGCATACCCTCCGCTTTAAGTGGGACGTAACCTGGAAAGAGCCACTAAAGAGAACAGAATAGAGGTGCCTTTAAGAGGTAAACATTGAGCTACCATATGATCCAGCAGACCTATTCCTGGACCTATAACCTAAGAAGACAGAATTGGAAGGACACAGGTACGCAAATCTGCATTGCATAGTATAACAATCGCCAAGATATGGAAGTAACCAAAAAGTCCAACGACAGATGGGTGGACAATGAAGAACTGCTACATGTACAGATGGAATATGAGCTAGTGAAAAAATGAAACAATGCCATTTGCAGCACCATAGATGAGTCTAGAAGTAATCACGCAACTTGGTGTAAGTGAGAAAGCGAAAGACACATATCCTATCATATCACTTATAGGTGTTACCTAAAAAATGATACAAAGGTATTTCCACAGAGAAACACTATCATAGATTCATTAAAAAAACTTATGGTTCACCAAATGGAAAGGTGTGAGGATTGGATACATTACCGTATTGAGGTTAACAGAGTGATACAAACATATGTGAAATATATAATCACCAAAGACCTACGCAATACCAAGAGAAGACTACTCAACATTGTGTCGTAACCTACATGGGAAAAGGATCCGAAGAAGAATAGATATATGTATATGTGTGAAAGAACCACATCTTGCACACCTAGAACAAACAAAACATTGTAATCAAGTTTGCTGTGATAAAAAATAAAAATTAAGTTAAAAATACCAACAAGAAGTAATGAGACATAAACTTAAAGGGCTTTTGCCTCGCACATTCCATTCTAATTTGCAACCTAGAACACCACTTCCAGTAAGGCTCTGTTGCCCTAGTAACCAGATTTGGTAAAGGAGACATGCTGCCGCCTTGTGGCCGATTCCCGCAAGAGCAGCTTTTAACCCACAGCTAATGGTCACTTACCATTCATTCACAAGGACGCAGGGCTGTAAAGGACACCTGCCCTCAAAATTGTGCTGAGGTAGGGAATGGATAAAAAAAATTTAAAACAGGCAAAATGTTCACGAAGCTAGTATGAAGAGGTAAGTTTTACTCACTCTCTTTTTAAAGAAAGGGAAATGGATAAAAGCTCAACCTCAGGAAGTATTAGACTCATGCAATCTAATCTACGAAAAGTTCTCAACTCACACCCGTCGACTGACCATTGGCAAAAAGTCTACAAACAGTCAATGCTGAAGAGGTTTTAGAGAACTGTGTACCCTCTAGCTGCTGGTGAGATGTAAAAGGGTTAAACGCTAATAATGAGAACAGAAAGGAGCTGCGTTGAAAAGGAAAAATTGAGGTACCATTCAATCCAGCAGGCGCACCAATGGGCCTCTCACCTGAGAAGACCAGAATGAAGAAGACCCGGGCTGCAAAAGCTGCACTGCAGCCTTATTCACAATAGACAAGACAGTGAAGCAACCAAAATGTCCATCAACAGATGAAAGGAAAAGGAAGAAGCGGCCCATGTACACAATGAATACTAGCCATGGAAAACAATGAAACACTGCTCTTTGAGGCACCATAGATGATCTTGGAGATAATCACAGAACATGAGGTAAGTCGGAAAGCAAAAGTCCTATATCCCATGATATCACTTATAGGCGTTCTCTAATAACTGACACAAATGAACATATTTCCACAGAGAAAGTCCATCACAGACTTATTAAAAAAAAACTATGCTTATCTAAAAGGAAAGGTGGGGGAATGGATAAATGAAGATTAGCGTTACCATATGTATAAAAATACATATTATATACATATATCAAAAAGACCGACCATATAGCAAGGAAGGTTTACGGAACACTCTGTAATAATTTACACGGGAAGAGGATCTCTACATAAATAGGTATATAGAATATGTAGATGAACCAGAGTGTGTACACCTTGGACAAGCAACATTCTAACCATTACCCCAATTGAAAAAATTAAAACAACGATCTAGGAGTAATGAGACATAAACTTATGGGGGGTTTTCCTGGCACATTCCATTCAAATTGACCACCTAGGCAAATGACTTCCAGAACGGCTCTGCTGCCCTAGTACCCCAATTTGGGAATGAAGAAATGCTGCATCCTTGTGGCCGTTTCCCACAACAGCAGCTTTAAACCCACTGCAAAAGGTCACTAAATGTTCACCAATTGCAGTTCTGTAAATGACACCTGCCCTCCAAAAAATACTGAGGTCGAAAATCGACCAAAAAATTCTAGAGTGCAACCTTCCAAAAAGAAAATTTGAAGAGGTATATTATACTCACACTCTTTTTCTTTTTTCTTTTAACAGAAAAGCAAAAGGCGTGGAAAAATGATGAATTGTAGGAATTTTTACAGACATGTAAACCCAAATTACAAAAACCTATCAGCTCACCCCAGTCAGAATGGCCATCAACAAAAATGCTGCAAACAAGAAATGCTGACGTGATTGTGGAGAAATGCGTACCCTCGATTCTAAGGGGGACGTGGTAAGAGCCACTAATGACAGCACAATTGAGGTGCCTTGAAAAGGTAAACGTTGAGCTACCATACCAGTCAATCAATCATACCCACTGCTGGGTCTATCACCTGAGAGAATGAAAATCAAAAATCGCAGGCTGGCAATCCTGCACTCCAGCAATATTTACCATAGGCAACGCTTGGAAGCAACGAAAATGTCCATCAACAGAGGAATGCACCAAGAAGAAGTGGTCCATGTACACAATGGAATATTAGCCATGGAAAACATTGAAGCACTGCTCTTTGAGGCACCATAGATGAGCCTGGAGATAATCACAAAACATGAAATAGGTCGGAAAGCAAAAGACCTATATCCCATATTATCACGTACAGCATTATCTAATAACTGACACAGATGAACATATTTCCAAAGAGAAAGACACTCACAGGCGTAGAAAACAAACTATGCTCATCTAAAAGGAAAGGAGGGGGGAAATTGAGAAATGAGGATTAGTGTGACTATACATATTCAAATACATATTATATACATGTATCAAAAAGACCGAACATATAGCAAGGGAGGTCGACGGAACAGTGTAATATTTTACATGAGAAGAGGATCTGTACATTAATAGACATACATAATGTACAAATGAACCAGATTGTGTACACCTAGGACAAACAATTTTCTAAACTTTACCCAGATTAAAAAAATTTTAAAAACCAAGAAGAAGTAATGAGACATAAACTTATGGGGATTTCTCCTGGCAAATTCCATTCTAATTTACAACCTAGGACAATGACTTCCAGAAAGGCTCTGCTGCCCTAGTACCCAGATTGGGGAATGGAGAAATGCTACCTCCTTGTGGACGTTTCCCACAACAGCAGCTTTGAACCCACTGCAAAAGGTCACTAAATTTTCACCAACTTGCAGTTCTGTAAATGGCGCCTGCCCTCCAGAAAATTTCTGGGGTCAAAAATCGACCAAAAAATTCAGAAGAGGGCAACCTTCGAAGAAGACAATTTCAAGAGCTATATTGTACTCACGGTTTTTTCTTTTAAGAGAAAAGAAAAAGGCGTAGGAATATGATGAATTTTAAAAATTTTAATGACATGCATACCCATATTACAAAAACCTATCAGCTCGCAGCAGTCACAATGGCCATTAGGAAAAGTGCTGCAAAAAATAAACGGTGAAGGGAGTGTGGAGAAATGCGTACCCTCGGTGGTAAGGGGGGGCATGTAAAGAGCCACTAATGAAAACACAACGTAGGTGCTTTGAAAAGGGAAACATTGAGCTACCAGTCAATCAATCACAACCACTGCTTGGCCTATCACCTGAGAAAATGAGAATCAAAAAGTCACAGGCTGGCAAACCTGTACGCCAGCAATATTTACCATAGCCAACACTTGGAAGCAATGAAAATGTCCATCAACCGAGGAATGCACCAAGAAGAAGTGGTCCACGTACACAATGGAATATTACTCTAATTAATAATAAATATAAATTAAATTTAAAAACAAAGAAAAGCAAGGAGACATCAACATTTGTGGGTTTATCCGGGCACATTGCACTCTAATTTATAACCGAAGAACACCACGGACCGGTAGGTCTGTTTCCCTAGTAGCAGCAAGGGGAACGTAGAAAGGCTGCCGCTCTCTGGCCGTTACCTGCAAAAGCAGGTTTAAAGCCTGAGCTAATGGTCACTTCATATGAACAAGTACTGCAGGGCTGTAAATGAAACCTGCCCTCAAAATGTCTTGAGGGAGATCATGGCCAAAATATTTCAAATGGTGACACATACTTTAAGAAAACACTTTGAAGAAATAAGCTCCAATCACAGCTGGAAAAATAAAAAGGACAAGTCTTAAAGCTCAATTTCAACGCATTATGAGACACATGCAAATTCAACCACAAAGAGGTATCAGCTCACACCACTCAGAATAACCATCAGCAAAAACTACAAAGAATAAATGCTGAAGGTGCTGGGAAGAAATACATACCCTCCACTTTAAGTGGGACGTAACCTGGAAAGAGCCACTAAAGAGATCAGAATAGAGGTGCCTTTAAAAGGTAAACATTGAGCTACCATATGATCCAGCAGACCTATTCCTGGACCTATAACCTAAGAAGACAGAATTGGAAGGACACAGGCACGCAAATCTGCATTGCACAGTATTACAATGGCCAAGATATGGAAGTAACCAAAAAGTCCACCGACAGATGGGTGGACAAAGAAGAACTGCTACCTGTACAGATGGAATATGAGCTAGTGAAAAAATGAAACAATGCCATTTGCAGCACCATAGGTGAGTGTAGAAGTAATCACGCAACTCGGAGTAAGTGAGAAAGCGAAAGACACATAGCCTATCATATCACATATAGGTGTTACCTAAAAAATGATACAGACAAAGGTATTTCCACAGAGAAACACTATCATAGATTCATTAAAAAAACTTATGGTTCACCAAATGGAAAGGTGTGAGGATTGGATACATTACCATATTGAGGTTAACAGAGAGACACAAACACACGTGAAATACATAATCACCAAAGACCTACGCAACACCAAGAGAAGACTACTCAACACTGTGTCATAACCTACATGGGAAAAGGATCCGAAGAAGAATAGATATATGTATATGTGTGAAAGAACCACATCTTGCACACCTAGAACAAACAAAACGTTGTAATCAAGTTTGCTGTGATAAAAAATAAAAATTAAGTTAAAAATACCAACAAGAAGTAATGAGACATAAACTTAAAGGGCTTTTGCCTCGCACATTCCATTCTAATTTGCAACCTAGAACACCACTTCCAGTAAGGCTCTGTTGCCCTAGTAACCAGATTTGGTAAAGGAGAAATGCTGCCGCCTTGTGGCCGATTCCCGCAAGAGCAGCTTTTAACCCACAGCTAATGGTCACTTACCATTCATTCACAAGGACGCAGGGCTGTAAAGGACACCTGCCCTCAAAATTGTGCTGAGGTAGGGAATGGATAAAAAAAATTCAAAACAGGCAAAATGTTCACGAAGCTAGTATGAAGAGGTAAGTTTTACTCACTCTCTTTTTAAAGAAAGGGAAATGGATAAAAGCTCAACCTCAGGAAGTATTAGACTCATGCAATCTAATCTACGAAAAGTTCTCAACTCACACCCGTCGACTGACCATTGGCAAAAAGTCTACAAACAGTCAATGCTGAAGAGGTTTTAGAGAACTGTGTACCCTCTAGCTGCTGGTGAGATGTAAAAGGGTTAAACGCTAATAATGAGAACAGAAAGGAGCTGCGTTGAAAAGGAAAAATTGAGGTACCATTCAATCCAGCAGGCGCACCAATGGGCCTCTCACCTGAGAAGACCAGAATGAAGAAGACCCGGGCTGCAAAAGCTGCACTGCAGCCTTATTCACAATAGACAAGACAGTGAAGCAACCAAAATGTCCATCAACAGATGAAAGGAAAAGGAAGAAGCGGCCCATGTACACAATGAATACTAGCCATGGAAAACAATGAAACACTGCTCTTTGAGGCACCATAGATGATCTTGGAGATAATCACAGAACATGAGGTAAGTCGGAAAGCAAAAGTCCTATATCCCATGATATCACTTATAGGCGTTCTCTAATAACTGACACAAATGAACATATTTCCACAGAGAAAGTCCATCACAGACTTATTAAAAAAAAAACTATGCTTATCTAAAAGGAAAGGTGGGGGAATGGATAAATGAAGATTAGCGTTACCATATGTATACAAATACATATTATATACATATATCAAAAAGACCGACCATATAGCAAGGAAGGTTTACGGAACACTCTGTAATAATTTACACGGGAAGAGGATCTCTACATAAATAGGTATATAGAATATGTAGATGAACCAGAGTGTGTACACCTTGGACAAGCAACATTCTAACCATTACCCCAATTGAAAAAATTAAAACAACGAACTAGGAGTAATGAGACATAAACTTATGGGGGGTTTTCCTGGCACATTCCATTCAAATTGACCACCTAGGCAAACGACTTCCAGAACGGCTCTGCTGCCCTAGTACCCCGATTTGGGAATGGAGAAATGCTGCATCCTTGTGGCCGTTTCCCACAACAGCAGCTTTAAACCCACTGCAAAAGGTCACTAAATGTTCACCAATTGCAGTTCTGTAAATGACACCTGCCCTCCAAAAAATACTGAGGTCGAAAATCGACCAAAAAATTCTAGAGTGCAACCTTCCAAAAAGAAAATTTGAAGAGGTATATTATACTCACACTCTTTTTCTTTTTTCTTTTAACAGAAAAGCAAAAGGCGTGGAAAAATGATGAATTGTAGGAATTTTTACAGACATGTAAACCCAAATTACAAAAACCTATCAGCTCACCCCAGTCAGAATGGCCATCAACAAAAATGCTGCAAACAAGAAATGCTGACGTGATTGTGGAGAAATGCGTACCCTCGATTCTAAGGGGGACGTGGTAAGAGCCACTAATGACAGCACAATTGAGGTGCCTTGAAAAGGTAAACGTTGAGCTACCATACCAGTCAATCAATCATACCCACTGCTGGGTCTATCACCTGAGAGAATGAAAATCAAAAATCGCAGGCTGGCAATCCTGCACTCCAGCAATATTTACCATAGGCAACACTTGGAAGCAACGAAAATGTCCATCAACAGAGGAATGCACCAAGAAGAAGTGGTCCATGTACACAATGGAATATTAGCCATGGAAAACATTGAAGTACTGCTCTTTGAGGCACCATAGATGAGCCTGGAGATAATCACAAAACATGAAGTAGGTCGGAAAGCAAAAGACCTATATCCCATATTATCACGTACGGCATTATCTAATAACTGACACAGATGAACATATTTCCAAAGAGAAAGACACTCACAGGCGTAGAAAACAAACTATGCTCATCTAAAAGGAAAGGAGGGGGGAAATTGAGAAATGAAGATTAGTGTGACTATACATATTCAAATACATATTATATACATGTATCAAAAAGACCGAACATATAGCAAGGGAGGTCGACGGAACACTGTAATATTTTACATGGGAAGAGGATCTGTACATTAATAGACATACATAATGTACAAATGAACCAGATTGTGTACACCTAGGACAAACAATTTTCTAAACTTTACCCAGATTAAAAAAATTTTAAAAACCAAGAAGAAGTAATGAGACATAAACTTATGGGGATTTCTCCTGGCAAATTCCATTCTAATTTACAACCTAGGACAATGACTTCCAGAAAGGCTCTGCTGCCCTAGTACCCAGATTGGGGAATGGAGAAATGCTACCTCCTTGTGGACGTTTCCCACAACAGCAGCTTTGAACCCACTGCAAAAGGTCACTAAATTTTCACCAACTTGCAGTTCTGTAAATGGCGCCTGCCCTCCAGAAAATTTCTGGGGTCAAAAATCGACCAAAAAATTCAGAAGAGGGCAACCTTCGAAGAAGACAATTTCAAGAGCTATATTGTACTCACGGTTTTTTCTTTTAAGAGAAAAGAAAAAGGCGTAGGAATATGATGAATTTTAAAAATTTTAATGACATGCATACCCATATTACAAAAACCTATCAGCTCGCAGCAGTCACAATGGCCATTAGGAAAAGTGCTGCAAAAAATAAACGGTGACGGGAGTGTGGAGAAATGCGTACCCTCGGTGGTAAGGGGGGGCATGTAAAGAGCCACTAATGAAAACACAATGTAGGTGCTTTGAAAAGGGAAACATTGAGCTACCAGTCAATCAATCACAACCACTGCTTGGCCTATCACCTGAGAAAATGAGAATCAAAAAGTCACAGGCTGGCAAACCTGTACGCCAGCAATATTTACCATAGCCAACACTTGGAAGCAATGAAAATGTCCATCAACCGAGGAATGCACCAAGAAGAAGTGGTCCACGTACACAATGGAATATTACTCTAATTAATAATAAATATAAATTAAATTTAAAAACAAAGAAAAGCAAGGAGACATCAACATTTGTGGGTTTATCCGGGCACATTGCACTCTAATTTATAACCGAAGAACACCACGGACCGGTAGGTCTGTTTCCCTAGTAGCAGCAAGGGGAACGTAGAAAGGCTGCCGCTCTCTGGCCGTTACCTGCAAAAGCAGGTTTAAAGCCTGAGCTAATGGTCACTTCATATGAACAAGTACTGCAGGGCTGTAAATGAAACCTGCCCTCAAAATGTCTTGAGGGAGATAATGGCCAAAATATTTCAAATGGTGACACATACTTTAAGAAAACACTTTGAAGAAATAAGCTCCAATCACAGCTGGAAAAATAAAAAGGACAAGTCTTAAAGCTCAATTTCAACGCATTATGAGACACATGCAAATTCAACCACAAAGAGGTATCAGCTCACACCACTCAGAATAACCATCAGCAAAAACTACAAAGAATAAATGCTGAAGGTGCTGGGAAGAAATACATACCCTCCACTTTAAGTGGGACGTAACCTGGAAAGAGCCACTAAGGAGAACGGAATAGAATTGCCTTTTAAAGGTAAACATTGAGCTACCATATGATCCAGCAGACCTATTCCTGGACCTATAACCTAAGAAGACAGAATTGGAAGGACAGAGGTACGCAAATCTGCATTGCATAGTATAACAATGGCCAAGATACGGAAGTAACCAAAAAGTCCAACGACAGATGGGTGGACAAAGAAGAACTGCTACATGTACAGATGGAATATGAGCTAGTGAAAAAATGAAACAATGCCATTTGCAGCACCATAGATGAGTCTAGAAGTAATCACGCAACTTGGAGTAAGTGAGAAAGCGAAAGACACATATCCTATCATATCACATATAGGTGTTACCAAAAAAATGATACAAAGAAAGGTATTTCCACAGAGAAACACTATCATAGATTCATGAAAAAAAATCTTATGGTTCACCAAATGGAAAGGTGTGAAGATTGGATACATTACCGTATTGAGGTGAACAGAGAGATACAAACACATGTGAAATATATAATCACCAAAGACCTACGCAATACCAAGAGAAGACTACTCAACATTGTGTCGTAATCTACATGGGAAAAGGATCCGAAGAAAAATAGATATATGTATATGTGTGAAAGAACCACATCTTGCACACCTAGAACAAACAAAACATTGTAATCAAGTTTGCTGTGAAAAAAAATAAAAATTAAGTTAAAAATACCAACAAGAAGTAATGAGACATAAACTTAAAGGGCTTTTTCCTCGCACATTCCATTCTAATTTACAACCTAGAACACCACTTCCAGTAAGGCTCTGTTGCCCTAGTAACCAGATTTGGTAAAGGAGAAATGCTGCCGCCTTGTGGCCGATTCCCGCAACAGCAGCTTTTAACCCACAGCTAATGGTCACTTACCATTCATTCACAAGGACGCAGGGCTGTAAAGGACACCTGCCCTCAAAATTGTGCTGAGGTAGGGAATGGATAAAAATAATTCAAAACAGGCAAAATGTTCACGAAGCTAGTATGAAGAGGTAAGTTTTACTCACTCCCTTTTTAAAGAAAGGGAAATGGATAAAAGCTCAACCTCAGGAAGTATTAGACTCATGCAATCTAATCTACAAAAAGTTCTCAACTCACACCCGTCGACTGACCATTGGCAAAAAGTCTACAAACAGTCAATGCTGAAGAGGTTTTAGAGAACTGTGTACCCTCTAGCTGCTGGTGAGATGTAAAAGGGTTAAACGCTAATAATGAGAACAGAAAGGAGCTGCGTTGAAAAGGAAAAATTGAGGTACCATTCAATCCAGCAGGCGCACCAATGGGCCTCTCACCTGAGAAGACCAGAATGAAGAAGACCCGGGCTGCAAAAGCTGCACTGCAGCCTTATTCACAATAGACAAGACAGTGAAGCAACCAAAATGTCCATCAACAGATGAAAGGAAAAGGAAGAAGCGGCCCATGTACACAATGAATACTAGCCATGGAAAACAATGAAACACTGCTCTTTGAGGCACCATAGATGATCTTGGAGATAATCACAGAACATGAGGTAAGTCGGAAAGCAAAAGTCCTATATCCCATGATATCACTTATAGGCGTTCTCTAATAACTGACACAAATGAACATATTTCCACAGAGAAAGTCCATCACAGACTTATTAAAAAAAAAAAACTATGCTTATCTAAAAGGAAAGGTGGGGGAATGGATAAATGAAGATTAGCGTTACCATATGTATACAAATACATATTATATACATATATCAAAAAGACCGACCATATAGCAAGGAAGGTTTACGGAACACTCTGTAATAATTTACACGGGAAGAGGATCTCTACATAAATAGGTATATAGAATATGTAGATGAACCAGAGTGTGTACACCTTGGACAAGCAACATTCTAACCATTACCCCAATTGAAAAAATTAAAACAACGAACTAGGAGTAATGAGACATAAACTTATGGGGGGTTTTCCTGGCACATTCCATTCAAATTGACCACCTAGGCAAACGACTTCCAGAACGGGCTCTGCTGCCCTAGTACCCCGATTTGGGAATGGAGAAATGCTGCATCCTTGTGGCCGTTTCCCACAACAGCAGCTTTAAACCCACTGCAAAAGGTCACTAAATGTTCACCAATTGCAGTTCTGTAAATGACACCTGCCCTCCAAAAAATACTGAGGTCGAAAATCGACCAAAAAATTCTAGAGTGCAACCTTCCAAAAAGAAAATTTGAAGAGGTATATTATACTCACACTCTTTTTCTTTTTTCTTTTAACAGAAAAGCAAAAGGCGTGGAAAAATGATGAATTGTAGGAATTTTTACAGACATGTAAACCCAAATTACAAAAACCTATCAGCTCACCCCAGTCAGAATGGCCATCAACAAAAATGCTGCAAACAATAAATGCTGACGTGATTGTGGAGAAATGCGTACCCTCGATTCTAAGGGGGACGTGGTAAGAGCCACTAATGACAGCACAATTGAGGTGCCTTGAAAAGGTAAACGTTGAGCTACCATACCAGTCAATCAATCATACCCACTGCTGGGTCTATCACCTGAGAGAATGAAAATCAAAAATCGCAGGCTGGCAATCCTGCACTCCAGCAATATTTACCATAGGCAACGCTTGGAAGCAACGAAAATGTCCATCAACAGAGAAATGCACCAAGAAGAAGTGGTCCATGTACACAATGGAATATTAGCCATGGAAAACATTGAAGCACTGCTCTTTGAGGCACCATAGATGAGCCTGGAGATAATCACAAAACATGAAGTAGGTCGGAAAGCAAAAGACCTATATCCCATATTATCACGTACGGCATTATCTAATAACTGACACAGATGAACATATTTCCAAAGAGAAAGACACTCACAGGCGTAGAAAACAAACTATGCTCATCTAAAAGGAAAGGAGGGGGGAAATTGAGAAATGAAGATTAGTGTGACTATACATATACAAATACATATTATATACATGTATCAAAAAGACCGAACATATAGCAAGGGAGGTCGACGGAACACTGTAATATTTTACATGGGAAGGGGATCTGTACATTAATAGACATACATAATGTACAAATGAACCAGATTGTGTACACCTAGGACAAACAATTTTCTAAACTTTACCCAGATTAAAAAAATTTTAAAAACCAAGAAGAAGTAATGAGACATAAACTTATGGGGATTTCTCCTGGCAAATTCCATTCTAATTTACAACCTAGGACAATGACTTCCAGAAAGGCTCTGCTGCCCTAGTACCCAGATTGGGGAATGGAGAAATGCTACCTCCTTGTGGACGTTTCCCACAACAGCAGCTTTGAACCCACTGCAAAAGGTCACTAAATTTTCACCAACTTGCAGTTCTGTAAATGGCGCCTGCCCTCCAGAAAATTTCTGGGGTCAAAAATCGACCAAAAAATTCAGAAGAGGGCAACCTTCGAAGAAGACAATTTCAAGAGCTATATTGTACTCACGGTTTTTTCTTTTAAGAGAAAAGAAAAAGGCGTAGGAATATGATGAATTTTAAAAATTTTAATGACATGCATACCCATATTACAAAAACCTATCAGCTCGCAGCAGTCACAATGGCCATTAGGAAAAGTGCTGCAAAAAATAAACGGTGACGGGAGTGTGGAGAAATGCGTACCCTCGGTGGTAAGGGGGGGCATGTAAAGAGCCACTAATGAAAACACAATGTAGGTGCTTTGAAAAGGGAAACATTGAGCTACCAGTCAATCAATCACAACCACTGCTTGGCCTATCACCTGAGAAAATGAGAATCAAAAAGTCACAGGCTGGCAAACCTGTACGCCAGCAATATTTACCATAGCCAACACTTGGAAGCAATGAAAATGTCCATCAACCGAGGAATGCACCAAGAAGAAGTGGTCCACGTACACAATGGAATATTACTCTAATTAATAATAAATATAAATTAAATTTAAAAACAAAGAAAAGCAAGGAGACATCAACATTTGTGGGTTTATCCGGGCACATTGCACTCTAATTTATAACCGAAGAACACCACGGACCGGTAGGTCTGTTTCCCTAGTAGCAGCAAGGGGAACGTAGAAAGGCTGCCGCTCTCTGGCCGTTACCTGCAAAAGCAGGTTTAAAGCCTGAGCTAATGGTCACTTCATATGAACAAGTACTGCAGGGCTGTAAATGAAACCTGCCCTCAAAATGTCTTGAGGGAGATCATGGCCAAAATATTTCAAATGGTGACACATACTTTAAGAAAACACTTTGAAGAAATAAGCTCCAATCACAGCTGGAAAAATAAAAAGGACAAGTCTTAAAGCTCAATTTCAACGCATTATGAGACACATGCAAATTCAACCACAAAGAGGTATCAGCTCACACCACTCAGAATAACCATCAGCAAAAACTACAAAGAATAAATGCTGAAGGTGCTGGGAAGAAATACATACCCTCCACTTTAAGTGGGACGTAACCTGGAAAGAGCCACTAAGGAGAACGGAATAGAATTGCCTTTTAAAGGTAAACATTGAGCTACCATATGATCCAGCAGACCTATTCCTGGACCTATAAACTAAGAAGACAGAATTGGAAGGACAAAGGTACGCAAATCTGCATTGCATAGTATTACAATAGCCAAGATATGGAAGTAACCAAAAAGTCCACCGACAGATGGGTGGACAAAGAAGAACTGCTACATGTACAGATGGAATATGAGCTAGTGAAAAAATGAAACAATGCCATTTGCAGCACCATAGATGAGTCTAGAAGTAATCACGCAACTTGGAGTAAGTGAGAAAGCGAAAGACACATATCCTATCATATCACATATAGGTGTTACCTAAAAAATGATACAAACAAAGATATTTCCACAGAGAAACACTATCATAGATTCATTAAAAAAACTTATGGTTCACCAAATGGAAAGGTGTGAGGATTGGATACATTACCATATTGAGGTTAACAGAGAGATACAAACACATGTGAAATATATAATCACCAAAGACCTACGCAATACCAAGAGAAGACTACTCAACATTGTTTCGTAACCTACATGGGAAAAGGATCCGAAGAAAAATAGATATATGTATATGTGTGAAAGAACCACATCTTGCACACCTAGAACAAACAAAACATTGTAATCAAGTTTGCTGTGATAAAAAATAAAAATTAAGTTAAAAATACCAACAAGAAGTAATGAGACATAAACTTAAAGGGCTTTTTCCTCGCACATTCCATTCTAATTTACCACCTAGAACTCCACTTCCAGTAACGCTCTGTTGCCCTAGTAACCAGATTTGGTAAAGGAGAAATGCTGCCGCCTTGTGGCCGATTCCCGCAACAGCAGCTTTTAACCCACAGCTAATGGTCACTTACCATTCACAAGGACGCAGGGCTGTAAAGGACACCTGCCCTCAAAATTGTGCTGAGGTAGGGAATGGATAAAAAAAAATTCAAAACAGGCAAAATTTTCAAGAAGATAGTATGAAGAGGTAAGTTTTACTCACTCTCTTTTTAAAGAAAGGAAAATGGATAAAAGCTCCACCTCAGGAAGTATTAGACTCATGCTATCTAACCTACAAAAAGTTTTCAACTCACACCAGTCGACTGACCATTGGCAAAAAGTCTACAAACAATCAATGCTGAAGAGGTTTTAGAGAACTGTGTACCCTCCAGCTGCTGGTGAGATGTAAAAGGGTTAAACGCTAATAATGAGAACAGAAAGAAGCTGCGTTGAAAAGGAAAAATAGAGGTACCATTCAATCCAGCAGGCGAACCAATGGGCTCTTCACCTAAGAAGACCAGAATGAAGAAGACCAGGGCTGCAAAAGCTGCACTGCAGGCTTATTCACAATAGACAAGACAGTGAAGCAACCAAAATGTCCATCAACAGATGAAAGGATAAAGAAGAAGCGGTCCATGTGCATAATGAATACTAGCCATGGAAAACAATGAAACACTGCTCTTTGAGGCACCATAGATGATCTTGGAGATAATCACAGAACATGAGGTAAGTCGGAAAGCAAAAGTCCTATATCCTATGATATCACTTATACGCGTTCTCTAATAACTGACACAAATGAACATATTTCCACAGAGAAAGTCAATCACAGACTTATTAAAAAAAACTATGCTTATCTAAAAGGAAAGGTGGGGGGAATGGATAAATGAAGATTTGCGTTACCATAGGTATACAAATACATATTATATACATATATCAAAAAGAACGACCATATAGCAAGGAAGGTTTACGGAACACTCTGTAATAATTTACACGGGAAGAGGATCTCTACATAAATAGGTATATAGAATATGTAGATGAACCAGAGTGTGTACACATTGGACAAGCAACATTCTAACCATTACCCCAATTGAAAAAATTAAAACAACGAACTAGGAGTAATGAGACATAAACTTATGTGGGGTTCTCCTGGCACATTCCATTCAAATTTACAACCTAGGCAAACGACTTCCAGAACGGCTCTGCTGCCCTAGTACCCAGATTTGGGAATGGAGAAATGCTGCATCCTTGTGGTCGTTTCCCACAACAGCAGCTTTAAACCCACTGCAAAAGGTCACTAAATATTCACCAATTGCAGGTCTGTAAATGACACCCGCCCTCCAAAATATACTGAGGTCGAAAATCGACCAAAAAACTCTAGAGTGCAACCTTCCAAAAAGAAAATTTGAAGAGGTATATTATACTCACACTTTTTTTCTTTTAACAGAAAAGAAAAAGGCGTGGAAAAATGATGAATTGTAGGAATTTTTACAGACATGTAAACCCAAATTACAAAAACCTATCAGCTCACACCAGTCAGAATGGCCATCAACAAAAATGCTGCAAACAATAAATGCTGACGTGATTGTGGAGAAATGCGTACCCTCGATTCTAAGGGGGGACGCAGTAAGAGCCACTAATGAAAGCACAATTGAGGTGCCTTGAAAAGGTAAACGTTGAGCTACCATACCAGTCAATCAATCATACCCACTGCTGGGTCTATCACCTGAGAGAATGAAAATCAAAAATCGCAGGCTGGCAATCCTGCACTCCAGCAATATTTACCATAGGCAACGCTTGGAAGCAACGAAAATGTCCATCAACAGAGGAATGCACCAAGAAGAAGTGGTCCATGTACACAATGGAATATTAGCCATGGAAAACATTGAAGCACTGCTCTTTGAGGCACCATAGATGAGCCTGGAGATAATCACAAAACATGAAGTAGGTCGGAAAGCAAAAGACCTATATCCCATATTATCACGTACGGCATTATCTAATAACTGACACAGATGAACATATTTCCAAAGAGAAAGACACTCACAGGCGTAGAAAACAAACTATGCTCATCTAAAAGGAAAGGAGGGGGGAAATTGAGAAATGAAGATTAGTGTGACTATACATATTCAAATACATATTATATACATGTATCAAAAAGACCGAACATATAGCAAGGGAGGTCGACGGAACACTGTAATATTTTACATGGGAAGAGGATCTGTACATTAATAGACATACATAATGTACAAATGAACCAGATTGTGTAC
Source organism: Balaenoptera borealis (assembly GCF_965194805.1). Classification (NCBI taxonomy): domain Eukaryota; kingdom Metazoa; phylum Chordata; class Mammalia; order Artiodactyla; family Balaenopteridae; genus Balaenoptera; species Balaenoptera borealis. Next base: position 356,366 of record NW_028123455.1, read on the forward strand.
ACCTAGGACAAACAATTTTCTAAACTTTACCCAGATTAAAAAAATTTTAAAAACCAAGAAGAAGTAATGAGACATAAACTTATGGGGATTTCTCCTGGCAAATTCCATTCTAATTTACAACCTAGGACAATGACTTCCAGAAAGGCTCTGCTGCCCTAGTACCCAGATTGGGGAATGGAGAAATGCTACCTCCTTGTGGACGTTTCCCACAACAGCAGCTTTGAACCCACTGCAAAAGGTCACTAAATTTTCACCAACTTGCAGTTCTGTAAATGGCGCCTGCCCTCCAGAAAATTTCTGGGGTCAAAAATCGACCAAAAAATTCAGAAGAGGGCAACCTTCGAAGAAGACAATTTCAAGAGCTATATTGTACTCACGGTTTTTTCTTTTAAGAGAAAAGAAAAAGGCGTAGGAATATGATGAATTTTAAAAATTTTAATGACATGCATACCCATATTACAAAAACCTATCAGCTCGCAGCAGTCACAATGGCCATTAGGAAAAGTGCTGCAAAAAATAAACGGTGAAGGGAGTGTGGAGAAATGCGTACCCTCGGTGGTAAGGGGGGGCATGTAAAGAGCCACTAATGAAAACACAATGTAGGTGCTTTGAAAAGGGAAACATTGAGCTACCAGTCAATCAATCACAACCACTGCTTGGCCTATCACCTGAGAAAATGAGAATCAAAAAGTCACAGGCTGGCAAACCTGTACGCCAGCAATATTTACCATAGCCAACACTTGGAAGCAATGAAAATGTCCATCAACCGAGGAATGCACCAAGAAGAAGTGGTCCACGTACACAATGGAATATTACTCTAATTAATAATAAATATAAATTAAATTTAAAAACAAAGAAAAGCAAGGAGACATCAACATTTGTGGGTTTATCCGGGCACATTGCACTCTAATTTATAACCGAAGAACACCACGGACCGGTAGGTCTGTTTCCCTAGTAGCAGCAAGGGGAACGTAGAAAGGCTGCCGCTCTCTGGCCGTTACCTGCAAAAGCAGGTTTAAAGCCTGAGCTAATGGTCACTTCATATGAACAAGTACTGCAGGGCTGTAAATGAAACCTGCCCTCAAAATGTCTTGAGGGAGATCATGGCCAAAATATTTCAAACGGTGACACATACTTTAAGAAAACACTTTGAAGAAATAAGCTCCAATCACAGCTGGAAAAATAAAAAGGACAAGTCTTAAAGCTCAATTTCAACGCATTATGAGACACATGCAAATTCAACCACAAAGAGGTATCAGCTCACACCACTCAGAATAACCATCAGCAAAAACTACAAAGAATAAATGCTGAAGGTGCTGGGAAGAAATACATACCCTCCACTTTAAGTGGGACGTAACCTGGAAAGAGCCACTAAAGAGATCAGAATAGAGGTGCCTTTAAAAGGTAAACATTGAGCTACCATATGATCCAGCAGACCTATTCCTGGACCTATAACCTAAGAAGACAGAATTGGAAGGACACAGGCACGCAAATCTGCATTGCACAGTATTACAATGGCCAAGATATGGAAGTAACCAAAAAGTCCACCGACAGATGGGTGGACAAAGAAGAACTGCTACCTGTACAGATGGAATATGAGCTAGTGAAAAAATGAAACAATGCCATTTGCAGCACCATAGGTGAGTGTAGAAGTAATCACGCAACTCGGAGTAAGTGAGAAAGCGAAAGACACATAGCCTATCATATCACATATAGGTGTTACCTAAAAAATGATACAGACAAAGGTATTTCCACAGAGAAACACTATCATAGATTCATTAAAAAAACTTATGGTTCACCAAATGGAAAGGTGTGAGGATTGGATACATTACCATATTGAGGTTAACAGAGAGACACAAACACACGTGAAATACATAATCACCAAAGACCTACGCAATACCAAGAGAAGACTACTCAACACTGTGTCATAACCTACATGGGAAAAGGATCCGAAGAAGAATAGATATATGTATATGTGTGAAAGAACCACATCTTGCACACCTAGAACAAACAAAACGTTGTAATCAAGTTTGCTGTGATAAAAAATAAAAATTAAGTTAAAAATACCAACAAGAAGTAATGAGACATAAACTTAAAGGGCTTTTGCCTCGCACATTCCATTCTAATTTGCAACCTAGAACACCACTTCCAGTAAGGCTCTGTTGCCCTAGTAACCAGATTGGGTAAAGGAGAAATGCTGCCGCCTTGTGGCCGATTCCCGCAAGAGCAGCTTTTAACCCACAGCTAATGGTCACTTACCATTCATTCACAAGGACGCAGGGCTGTAAAGGACACCTGCCCTCAAAATTGTGCTGAGGTAGGGAATGGATAAAAAAAATTCAAAACAGGCAAAATGTTCACGAAGCTAGTATGAAGAGGTAAGTTTTACTCACTCTCTTTTTAAAGAAAGGGAAATGGATAAAAGCTCAACCTCAGGAAGTATTAGACTCATGCAATCTAATCTACGAAAAGTTCTCAACTCACACCCGTCGACTGACCATTGGCAAAAAGTCTACAAACAGTCAATGCTGAAGAGGTTTTAGAGAACTGTGTACCCTCTAGCTGCTGGTGAGATGTAAAAGGGTTAAACGCTAATAATGAGAACAGAAAGGAGCTGCGTTGAAAAGGAAAAATTGAGGTACCATTCAATCCAGCAGGCGCACCAATGGGCCTCTCACCTGAGAAGACCAGAATGAAGAAGACCCGGGCTGCAAAAGCTGCACTGCAGCCTTATTCACAATAGACAAGACAGTGAAGCAACCAAAATGTCCATCAACAGATGAAAGGAAAAGGAAGAAGCGGCCCATGTACACAATGAATACTAGCCATGGAAAACAATGAAACACTGCTCTTTGAGGCACCATAGATGATCTTGGAGATAATCACAGAACATGAGGTAAGTCGGAAAGCAAAAGTCCTATATCCCATGATATCACTTATAGGCGTTCTCTAATAACTGACACAAATGAACATATTTCCACAGAGAAAGTCCATCACAGACTTATTAAAAAAAAAACTATGCTTATCTAAAAGGAAAGGTGGGGGAATGGATAAATGAAGATTAGCGTTACCATATGTATACAAATACATATTATATACATATATCAAAAAGACCGACCATATAGCAAGGAAGGTTTACGGAACACTCTGTAATAATTTACACGGGAAGAGGATCTCTACATAAATAGGTATATAGAATATGTAGATGAACCAGAGTGTGTACACCTTGGACAAGCAACATTCTAACCATTACCCCAATTGAAAAAATTAAAACAACGAACTAGGAGTAATGAGACATAAACTTATGGGGGGTTTTCCTGGCACATTCCATTCAAATTGACCACCTAGGCAAACGACTTCCAGAACGGCTCTGCTGCCCTAGTACCCCGATTTGGGAATGGAGAAATGCTGCATCCTTGTGGCCGTTTCCCACAACAGCAGCTTTAAACCCACTGCAAAAGGTCACTAAATGTTCACCAATTGCAGTTCTGTAAATGACACCTGCCCTCCAAAAAATACTGAGGTCGAAAATCGACCAAAAAATTCTAGAGTGCAACCTTCCAAAAAGAAAATTTGAAGAGGTATATTATACTCACACTCTTTTTCTTTTTTCTTTTAACAGAAAAGCAAAAGGCGTGGAAAAATGATGAATTGTAGGAATTTTTACAGACATGTAAACCCAAATTACAAAAACCTATCAGCTCACCCCAGTCAGAATGGCCATCAACAAAAATGCTGCAAACAATAAATGCTGACGTGATTGTGGAGAAATGCGTACCCTCGATTCTAAGGGGGACGTGGTAAGAGCCACTAATGACAGCACAATTGAGGTGCCTTGAAAAGGTAAACGTTGAGCTACCATACCAGTCAATCAATCATACCCACTGCTGGGTCTATCACCTGAGAGAATGAAAATCAAAAATCGCAGGCTGGCAATCCTGCACTCCAGCAATATTTACCATAGGCAACGCTTGGAAGCAACGAAAATGTCCATCAACAGAGGAATGCACCAAGAAGAAGTGGTCCATGTACACAATGGAATATTAGCCATGGAAAACATTGAAGCACTGCTCTTTGAGGCACCATAGATGAGCCTGGAGATAATCACAAAACATGAAGTAGGTCGGAAAGCAAAAGACCTATATCCCATATTATCACGTACGGCATTATCTAATAACTGACACAGATGAACATATTTCCAAAGAGAAAGACACTCACAGGCGTAGAAAACAAACTATGCTCATCTAAAAGGAAAGGAGGGGGGAAATTGAGAAATGAAGATTAGTGTGACTATACATATACAAATACATATTATATACATGTATCAAAAAGACCGAACATATAGCAAGGGAGGTCGACGGAACACTGTAATATTTTACATGGGAAGAGGATCTGTACATTAATAGACATACATAATGTACAAATGAACCAGATTGTGTACACCTAGGACAAACAATTTTCTAAACTTTACCCAGATTAAAAAAATTTTAAAAACCAAGAAGAAGTAATGAGACATAAACTTATGGGGATTTCTCCTGGCAAATTCCATTCTAATTTACAACCTAGGACAATGACTTCCAGAAAGGCTCTGCTGCCCTAGTACCCAGATTGGGGAATGGAGAAATGCTACCTCCTTGTGGACGTTTCCCACAACAGCAGCTTTGAACCCACTGCAAAAGGTCACTAAATTTTCACCAACTTGCAGTTCTGTAAATGGCGCCTGCCCTCCAGAAAATTTCTGGGGTCAAAAATCGACCAAAAAATTCAGAAGAGGGCAACCTTCGAAGAAGACAATTTCAAGAGCTATATTGTACTCACGGTTTTTTCTTTTAAGAGAAAAGAAAAAGGCGTAGGAATATGATGAATTTTAAAAATTTTAATGACATGCATACCCATATTACAAAAACCTATCAGCTCGCAGCAGTCACAATGGCCATTAGGAAAAGTGCTGCAAAAAATAAACGGTGAAGGGAGTGTGGAGAAATGCGTACCCTCGGTGGTAAGGGGGGGCATGTAAAGAGCCACTAATGAAAACACAATGTAGGTGCTTTGAAAAGGGAAACATTGAGCTACCAGTCAATCAATCACAACCACTGCTTGGCCTATCACCTGAGAAAATGAGAATCAAAAAGTCACAGGCTGGCAAACCTGTACGCCAGCAATATTTACCATAGCCAACACTTGGAAGCAATGAAAATGTCCATCAACCGAGGAATGCACCAAGAAGAAGTGGTCCACGTACACAATGGAATATTACTCTAATTAATAATAAATATAAATTAAATTTAAAAACAAAGAAAAGCAAGGAGACATCAACATTTGTGGGTTTATCCGGGCACATTGCACTCTAATTTATAACCGAAGAACACCACGGACCGGTAGGTCTGTTTCCCTAGTAGCAGCAAGGGGAACGTAGAAAGGCTGCCGCTCTCTGGCCGTTACCTGCAAAAGCAGGTTTAAAGCCTGAGCTAATGGTCACTTCATATGAACAAGTACTGCAGGGCTGTAAATGAAACCTGCCCTCAAAATGTCTTGAGGGAGATCATGGCCAAAATATTTCAAACGGTGACACATACTTTAAGAAAACACTTTGAAGAAATAAGCTCCAATCACAGCTGGAAAAATAAAAAGGACAAGTCTTAAAGCTCAATTTCAACGCATTATGAGACACATGCAAATTCAACCACAAAGAGGTATCAGCTCACACCACTCAGAATAACCATCAGCAAAAACTACAAAGAATAAATGCTGAAGGTGCTGGGAAGAAATACATACCCTCCACTTTAAGTGGGACGTAACCTGGAAAGAGCCACTAAAGAGATCAGAATAGAGGTGCCTTTAAAAGGTAAACATTGAGCTACCATATGATCCAGCAGACCTATTCCTGGACCTATAACCTAAGAAGACAGAATTGGAAGGACACAGGCACGCAAATCTGCATTGCACAGTATTACAATGGCCAAGATATGGAAGTAACCAAAAAGTCCACCGACAGATGGGTGGACAAAGAAGAACTGCTACCTGTACAGATGGAATATGAGCTAGTGAAAAAATGAAACAATGCCATTTGCAGCACCATAGATGAGTCTAGAAGTAATCACGCAACTCGGAGTAAGTGAGAAAGCGAAAGACACATAGCCTATCATATCACATATAGGTGTTACCTAAAAAATGATACAGACAAAGGTATTTCCACAGAGAAACACTATCATAGATTCATTAAAAAAACTTATGGTTCACCAAATGGAAAGGTGTGAGGATTGGATACATTACCATATTGAGGTTAACAGAGAGACACAAACACACGTGAAATACATAATCACCAAAGACCTACGCAATACCAAGAGAAGACTACTCAACACTGTGTCATAACCTACATGGGAAAAGGATCCGAAGAAGAATAGATATATGTATATGTGTGAAAGAACCACATCTTGCACACCTAGAACAAACAAAACGTTGTAATCAAGTTTGCTGTGATAAAAAATAAAAATTAAGTTAAAAATACCAACAAGAAGTAATGAGACATAAACTTAAAGGGCTTTTGCCTCGCACATTCCATTCTAATTTGCAACCTAGAACACCACTTCCAGTAAGGCTCTGTTGCCCTAGTAACCAGATTTGGTAAAGGAGAAATGCTGCCGCCTTGTGGCCGATTCCCGCAAGAGCAGCTTTTAACCCACAGCTAATGGTCACTTACCATTCATTCACAAGGACGCAGGGCTGTAAAGGACACCTGCCCTCAAAATTGTGCTGAGGTAGGGAATGGATAAAAAAAATTCAAAACAGGCAAAATGTTCACGAAGCTAGTATGAAGAGGTAAGTTTTACTCACTCTCTTTTTAAAGAAAGGGAAATGGATAAAAGCTCAACCTCAGGAAGTATTAGACTCATGCAATCTAATCTACGAAAAGTTCTCAACTCACACCCGTCGACTGACCATTGGCAAAAAGTCTACAAACAGTCAATGCTGAAGAGGTTTTAGAGAACTGTGTACCCTCTAGCTGCTGGTGAGATGTAAAAGGGTTAAACGCTAATAATGAGAACAGAAAGGAGCTGCGTTGAAAAGGAAAAATTGAGGTACCATTCAATCCAGCAGGCGCACCAATGGGCCTCTCACCTGAGAAGACCAGAATGAAGAAGACCCGGGCTGCAAAAGCTGCACTGCAGCCTTATTCACAATAGACAAGACAGTGAAGCAACCAAAATGTCCATCAACAGATGAAAGGAAAAGGAAGAAGCGGCCCATGTACACAATGAATACTAGCCATGGAAAACAATGAAACACTGCTCTTTGAGGCACCATAGATGATCTTGGAGATAATCACAGAACATGAGGTAAGTCGGAAAGCAAAAGTCCTATATCCCATGATATCACTTATAGGCGTTCTCTAATAACTGACACAAATGAACATATTTCCACAGAGAAAGTCCATCACAGACTTATTAAAAAAAAAAAACTATGCTTATCTAAAAGGAAAGGTGGGGGAATGGATAAATGAAGATTAGCGTTACCATATGTATACAAATACATATTATATACATATATCAAAAAGACCGACCATATAGCAAGGAAGGTTTACGGAACACTCTGTAATAATTTACACGGGAAGAGGATCTCTACATAAATAGGTATATAGAATATGTAGATGAACCAGAGTGTGTACACCTTGGACAAGCAACATTCTAACCATTACCCCAATTGAAAAAATTAAAACAACGAACTAGGAGTAATGAGACATAAACTTATGGGGGGTTTTCCTGGCACATTCCATTCAAATTGACCACCTAGGCAAACGACTTCCAGAACGGCTCTGCTGCCCTAGTACCCCGATTTGGGAATGGAGAAATGCTGCATCCTTGTGGCCGTTTCCCACAACAGCAGCTTTAAACCCACTGCAAAAGGTCACTAAATGTTCACCAATTGCAGTTCTGTAAATGACACCTGCCCTCCAAAAAATACTGAGGTCGAAAATCGACCAAAAAATTCTAGAGTGCAACCTTCCAAAAAGAAAATTTGAAGAGGTATATTATACTCACACTCTTTTTCTTTTTTCTTTTAACAGAAAAGCAAAAGGCGTGGAAAAATGATGAATTGTAGGAATTTTTACAGACATGTAAACCCAAATTACAAAAACCTATCAGCTCACCCCAGTCAGAATGGCCATCAACAAAAATGCTGCAAACAATAAATGCTGACGTGATTGTGGAGAAATGCGTACCCTCGATTCTAAGGGGGACGTGGTAAGAGCCACTAATGACAGCACAATTGAGGTGCCTTGAAAAGGTAAACGTTGAGCTACCATACCAGTCAATCAATCATACCCACTGCTGGGTCTATCACCTGAGAGAATGAAAATCAAAAATCGCAGGCTGGCAATCCTGCACTCCAGCAATATTTACCATAGGCAACGCTTGGAAGCAACGAAAATGTCCATCAACAGAGGAATGCACCAAGAAGAAGTGGTCCATGTACACAATGGAATATTAGCCATGGAAAACATTGAAGCACTGCTCTTTGAGGCACCATAGATGAGCCTGGAGATAATCACAAAACATGAAGTAGGTCGGAAAGCAAAAGACCTATATCCCATATTATCACGTACGGCATTATCTAATAACTGACACAGATGAACATATTTCCAAAGAGAAAGACACTCACAGGCGTAGAAAACAAACTATGCTCATCTAAAAGGAAAGGAGGGGGGAAATTGAGAAATGAAGATTAGTGTGACTATACATATACAAATACATATTATATACATGTATCAAAAAGACCGAACATATAGCAAGGGAGGTCGACGGAACACTGTAATATTTTACATGGGAAGAGGATCTGTACATTAATAGACATACATAATGTACAAATGAACCAGATTGTGTACACCTAGGACAAACAATTTTCTAAACTTTACCCAGATTAAAAAAATTTTAAAAACCAAGAAGAAGTAATGAGACATAAACTTATGGGGATTTCTCCTGGCAAATTCCATTCTAATTTACAACCTAGGACAATGACTTCCAGAAAGGCTCTGCTGCCCTAGTACCCAGATTGGGGAATGGAGAAATGCTACCTCCTTGTGGACGTTTCCCACAACAGCAGCTTTGAACCCACTGCAAAAGGTCACTAAATTTTCACCAACTTGCAGTTCTGTAAATGGCGCCTGCCCTCCAGAAAATTTCTGGGGTCAAAAATCGACCAAAAAATTCAGAAGAGGGCAACCTTCGAAGAAGACAATTTCAAGAGCTATATTGTACTCACGGTTTTTTCTTTTAAGAGAAAAGAAAAAGGCGTAGGAATATGATGAATTTTAAAAATTTTAATGACATGCATACCCATATTACAAAAACCTATCAGCTCGCAGCAGTCACAATGGCCATTAGGAAAAGTGCTGCAAAAAATAAACGGTGAAGGGAGTGTGGAGAAATGCGTACCCTCGGTGGTAAGGGGGGGCATGTAAAGAGCCACTAATGAAAACACAATGTAGGTGCTTTGAAAAGGGAAACATTGAGCTACCAGTCAATCAATCACAACCACTGCTTGGCCTATCACCTGAGAAAATGAGAATCAAAAAGTCACAGGCTGGCAAACCTGTACGCCAGCAATATTTACCATAGCCAACACTTGGAAGCAATGAAAATGTCCATCAACCGAGGAATGCACCAAGAAGAAGTGGTCCACGTACACAATGGAATATTACTCTAATTAATAATAAATATAAATTAAATTTAAAAACAAAGAAAAGCAAGGAGACATCAACATTTGTGGGTTTATCCGGGCACATTGCACTCTAATTTATAACCGAAGAACACCACGGACCGGTAGGTCTGTTTCCCTAGTAGCAGCAAGGGGAACGTAGAAAGGCTGCCGCTCTCTGGCCGTTACCTGCAAAAGCAGGTTTAAAGCCTGAGCTAATGGTCACTTCATATGAACAAGTACTGCAGGGCTGTAAATGAAACCTGCCCTCAAAATGTCTTGAGGGAGATCATGGCCAAAATATTTCAAACGGTGACACATACTTTAAGAAAACACTTTGAAGAAATAAGCTCCAATCACAGCTGGAAAAATAAAAAGGACAAGTCTTAAAGCTCAATTTCAACGCATTATGAGACACATGCAAATTCAACCACAAAGAGGTATCAGCTCACACCACTCAGAATAACCATCAGCAAAAACTACAAAGAATAAATGCTGAAGGTGCTGGGAAGAAATACATACCCTCCACTTTAAGTGGGACGTAACCTGGAAAGAGCCACTAAAGAGATCAGAATAGAGGTGCCTTTAAAAGGTAAACATTGAGCTACCATATGATCCAGCAGACCTATTCCTGGACCTATAACCTAAGAAGACAGAATTGGAAGGACACAGGCACGCAAATCTGCATTGCACAGTATTACAATGGCCAAGATATGGAAGTAACCAAAAAGTCCACCGACAGATGGGTGGACAAAGAAGAACTGCTACCTGTACAGATGGAATATGAGCTAGTGAAAAAATGAAACAATGCCATTTGCAGCACCATAGATGAGTCTAGAAGTAATCACGCAACTCGGAGTAAGTGAGAAAGCGAAAGACACATAGCCTATCATATCACATATAGGTGTTACCTAAAAAATGATACAGACAAAGGTATTTCCACAGAGAAACACTATCATAGATTCATTAAAAAAACTTATGGTTCACCAAATGGAAAGGTGTGAGGATTGGATACATTACCATATTGAGGTTAACAGAGAGACACAAACACACGTGAAATACATAATCACCAAAGACCTACGCAATACCAAGAGAAGACTACTCAACACTGTGTCATAACCTACATGGGAAAAGGATCCGAAGAAGAATAGATATATGTATATGTGTGAAAGAACCACATCTTGCACACCTAGAACAAACAAAACGTTGTAATCAAGTTTGCTGTGATAAAAAATAAAAATTAAGTTAAAAATACCAACAAGAAGTAATGAGACATAAACTTAAAGGGCTTTTGCCTCGCACATTCCATTCTAATTTGCAACCTAGAACACCACTTCCAGTAAGGCTCTGTTGCCCTAGTAACCAGATTTGGTAAAGGAGAAATGCTGCCGCCTTGTGGCCGATTCCCGCAAGAGCAGCTTTTAACCCACAGCTAATGGTCACTTACCATTCATTCACAAGGACGCAGGGCTGTAAAGGACACCTGCCCTCAAAATTGTGCTGAGGTAGGGAATGGATAAAAAAAATTCAAAACAGGCAAAATGTTCACGAAGCTAGTATGAAGAGGTAAGTTTTACTCACTCTCTTTTTAAAGAAAGGAAATGGATAAAAGCTCAACCTCAGGAAGTATTAGACTCATGCAATCTAATCTACGAAAAGTTCTCAACTCACACCCGTCGACTGACCATTGGCAAAAAGTCTACAAACAGTCAATGCTGAAGAGGTTTTAGAGAACTGTGTACCCTCTAGCTGCTGGTGAGATGTAAAAGGGTTAAACGCTAATAATGAGAACAGAAAGGAGCTGCGTGAAAAGGAAAAATTGAGGTACCATTCAATCCAGCAGGCGCACCAATGGCCTCTCACCTGAGAAGACCAGAATGAAGAAGACCCGGGCTGCAAAAGCTGCACTGCAGCCTTATTCACAATAGACAAGACAGTGAAGCAACCAAAAATGTCCATCAACAGATGAAAGGAAAAGGAAGAAGCGGCCCATGTACACAATGAATACTAGCCATGGAAAACAATGAAACACTGCTCTTTGAGGCACCATAGATGATCTTGGAGATAATCACAGAACATGAGGTAAGTCGGAAAGCAAAAGTCCTATATCCCATGATATCACTTATAGGCGTCCTCTAATAACTGACACAAATGAACATATTTCCACAGAGAAAGTCCATCACAGACTTATTAAAAAAAAAAAACTATGCTTATCTAAAAGGAAAGGTGGGGGAATGGATAAATGAAGATTAGCGTTACCATATGTATACAAATACATATTATATACATATATCAAAAAGACCGACCATATAGCAAGGAAGGTTTACGGAACACTCTGTAATAATTTACACGGGAAGAGGATCTCTACATAAATAGGTATATAGAATATGTAGATGAACCAGAGTGTGTACACCTTGGACAAGCAACATTCTAACCATTACCCCAATTGAAAAAATTAAAACAACGAACTAGGAGTAATGAGACATAAACTTATGGGGGTTTTCCTGGCACATTCCATTCAAATTGACCACCTAGGCAAACGACTTCCAGAACGGCTCTGCTGCCCTAGTACCCCGATTTGGGAATGGAGAAATGCTGCATCCTTGTGGCCGTTTCCCACAACAGCAGCTTTAAACCCACTGCAAAAGGTCACTAAATGTTCACCAATTGCAGTTCTGTAAATGACACCTGCCCTCCAAAAAATACTGAGGTCGAAAATCGACCAAAAAATTCTAGAGTGCAACCTTCCAAAAAGAAAATTTGAAGAGGTATATTATACTCACACTCTTTTCTTTTTTTCTTTTAACAGAAAAGCAAAAGGCGTGGAAAAATGATGAATTGTAGGAATTTTTACAGACATGTAAACCCAAATTACAAAAACCTATCAGCTCACCCCAGTCAGAATGGCCATCAACAAAAATGCTGCAAACAAGAAATGCTGACGTGATTGTGGAGAAATGCGTACCCTCGATTCTAAGGGGGACGTGGTAAGAGCCACTAATGACAGCACAATTGAGGTGCCTTGAAAAGGTAAACGTTGAGCTACCATACCAGTCAATCAATCATACCCACTGCTGGGTCTATCACCTGAGAGAATGAAAATCAAAAATCGCAGGCTGGCAATCCTGCACTCCAGCAATATTTACCATAGGCAACGCTTGGAAGCAACGAAAATGTCCATCAACAGAGGAATGCACCAAGAAGAAGTGGTCCATGTACACAATGGAATATTAGCCATGGAAAACATTGAAGCACTGCTCTTTGAGGCACCATAGATGAGCCTGGAGATAATCACAAAACATGAAGTAGGTCGGAAAGCAAAAGACCTATATCCCATATTATCACGTACGCATTATCTAATAACTGACACAGATGAACATATTTCCAAAGAGAAAGACACTCACAGGCGTAGAAAACAAACTATGCTCATCTAAAAGGAAAGGAGGGGGGAAATTGAGAAATGAAGATTAGTGTGACTATACATATACAAATACATATTATATACATGTATCAAAAAGACCGAACATATAGCAAGGGAGGTCGACGGAACACTGTAATATTTTACATGGGAAGAGGATCTGTACATTAATAGACATACATAATGTACAAATGAACCAGATTGTGTACACCTAGGACAAACAATTTCTAAACTTTACCCAGATTAAAAAAATTTTAAAAACCAAGAAGAAGTAATGAGACATAAACTTATGGGGATTTCTCCTGGCAAATTCCATTCTAATTTACAACCTAGGACAATGACTTCCAGAAAGGCTCTGCTGCCCTAGTACCCAGATTGGGGAATGGAGAAATGCTACCTCCTTGTGGACGTTTCCCACAACAGCAGCTTTGAACCCACTGCAAAAGGTCACTAAATTTTCACCAACTTGCAGTTCTGTAAATGGCGCCTGCCCTCCAGAAAATTTCTGGGGTCAAAAATCGACCAAAAAATTCAGAAGAGGGCAACCTTCGAAGAAGACAATTTCAAGAGCTATATTGTACTCACGGTTTTTTCTTTTAAGAGAAAAGAAAAAGGCGTAGGATATGATGAATTTTAAAAATTTTAATGACATGCATACCCATATTACAAAACCTATCAGCTCGCAGCAGTCACAATGGCCATTAGGAAAAGTGCTGCAAAAAATAAACGGTGACGGGAGTGTGGAGAAATGCGTACCCTCGGTGGTAAGGGGGGGCATGTAAAGAGCCACTAATGAAAACACAATGTAGGTGCTTTGAAAAGGGAAACATTGAGCTACCAGTCAATCAATCACAACCACTGCTTGGCCTATCACCTGAGAAAATGAGAATCAAAAAGTCACAGGCTGGCAAACCTGTACGCCAGCAATATTTACCATAGCCAACACTTGGGAAGCAATGAAAATGTCCATCAACCGAGGAATGCACCAAGAAGAAGTGGTCCACGTACACAATGGAATATTACTCTAATTAATAATAAATATAAATTAAATTTAAAACAAAGAAAAGCAAGGAGACATCAACATTTGTGGGTTTATCCGGGCACATTGCACTCTAATTTATAACCGAAGAACACCACGGACCGGTAGGTCTGTTTCCCTAGTAGCAGCAAGGGGAACGTAGAAAGGCTGCCGCTCTCTGGCCGTTACCTGCAAAAGCAGGTTTAAAGCCTGAGCTAATGGTCACTTCATATGAACAAGTACTGCAGGGCTGTAAATGAAACCTGCCCTCAAAATGTCTTGAGGGAGATCATGGCCAAAATATTTCAAACGGTGACACATACTTAAGAAAACACTTTGAAGAAATAAGCTCCAATCACAGCTGGAAAAATAAAAAGGACAAGTCTTAAAGCTCAATTTCAACGCATTATGAGACACATGCAAATTCAACCACAAAGAGGTATCAGCTCACACCACTCAGAATAAACCATCAGCAAAAACTACAAAGAATAAATGCTGAAGGTGCTGGGAAGAAATACATACCCTCCACTTTAAGTGGGACGTAACCTGGAAAGAGCCACTAAAGAGATCAGAATAGAGGTGCCTTTAAAAGGTAAACATTGAGCTACCATATGATCCAGCAGACCTATTCCTGGACCTATAACCTAAGAAGACAGAATTGGAAGGACACAGGCACGCAAATCTGCATTGCACAGTATTACAATGGCCAAGATATGGAAGTAGCCAAAAAGTCCACCGACAGATGGGTGGACAAAGAAGAACTGCTACCTGTACAGATGGAATATGAGCTAGTGAAAAAATGAAACAATGCCATTTGCCAGCACCATAGATGAGTCTAGAAGTAATCACGCAACTCGGAGTAAGTGAGAAAGCGAAAGTCACATAGCCTATCATATCACATATAGGTGTTACCTAAAAAATGATACAGACAAAGGTATTTCCACAGAGAAACACTATCATAGATTCATTTAAAAAACTTATGGTTCACCAAATGGAAAGGTGTGAGGATTGGATACATTACCATATTGAGGTTAACAGAGAGACACAAACACACGTGAAATACATAATCACCAAAGACCTACGCAATACCAAGAGAAGACTACTCAACACTGTGTCATAACCTACATGGGAAAAGGATCCGAAGAAGAATAGATATATGTATATGTGTGAAAGAACCAATCTTGCACACCTAGAACAAACAAAACATTGTAATCAAGTTTGCTGTGATAAAAAATAAAAATTAAGTTAAAAATACCAACAAGAAGTAATGAGACATTAAACTTAAAGGGCTTTTGCCTCGCACATTCCATTCTAATTTGCAACCTAGAACACCACTTCCAGTAAGGCTCTGTTGCCCTAGTAACCAGATTTGGTAAAGGAGAAATGCTGCCGCCTTGTGGCCGATTCCCGCAAGAGCAGCTTTTAACCCCACAGCTAATGGTCACTTACCATTCATTCACAAGGACGCAGGGCTGTAAAGGACACCTGCCCTCAAAATTGTGCTGAGGTAGGGAATGGATAAAAAAAATTCAAAACAGGCAAAATGTTCACGAAGCTAGTATGAAGAGGTAAGTTTTACTCACTCTCTTTTTAAAGAAAGGGAAATGGATAAAAGCTCAACCTCAGGAAGTATTAGACTCATGCAATCTAATCTACGAAAAGTTCTCAACTCACACCCGTCGACTGACCATTGGCAAAAAGTCTACAAACAGTAATGCTGAAGAGGTTTTAGAGAACTGTGTACCCTCTAGCTGCTGGTGAGATGTAAAAGGGTTAAACGCTAATAATGAGAACAGAAAGGAGCTGCGTTGAAAAGGAAAAATTGAGGTACCATTCAATCCAGCAGGCGCACCAATGGGCCTCTCACCTGAGAAGACCAGAATGAAGAAGACCCGGGCTGCAAAAGCTGCACTGCAGCCTTATTCACAATAGACAAGACAGTGAAGCAACCAAAATGTCCATCAACAGATGAAAGGAAAAGGAAGAAGCGGCCCATGTACACAATGAATACTAGCCATGGAAAACAATGAAACACTGCTCTTTGAGGCACCATAGATGATCTTGGAGATAATCACAGAACATGAGGTAAGTCGGAAAGCAAAAGTCCTATATCCCATGATATCACTTATAGGCGTTCTCTAATAACTGACACAAATGAACATATTTCCACAGGAGAAAGTCCATCACAGACTTATTAAAAAAAAAAACTATGCTTATCTAAAAGGAAAGGTGGGGGAATGGATAAATGAAGATTAGCGTTACCATATGTATACAAATACATATTATATACATATATCAAAAAGACCGACCATATAGCAAGGAAGGTTTACGGAACACTCTGTAATAATTTACACGGGAAGAGGATCTCTACATAAATAGGTATATAGAATATGTAGATGAACCAGAGTGTGTACACCTTGGACAAGCAACATTCTAACCATTACCCCAATTGAAAAAATTAAACAACGAACTAGGAGTAATGAGACATAAACTTATGGGGGGTTTTCCTGGCACATTCCATTCAAATTGACCACCTAGGCAAACGACTTCCAGAACGGCTCTGCTGCCCTAGTACCCCGATTTGGGAATGGAGAAATGCTGCATCCTTGTGGCCGTTTCCCACAACAGCAGCTTTAAACCCACTGCAAAAGGTCACTAAATGTTCACCAATTGCAGTTCTGTAAATGACACCTGCCCTCCAAAAAATACTGAGGTCGAAAATCGACCAAAAAATTCTAGAGTGCAACCTTCCAAAAAGAAAATTTGAAGAGGTATATTATACTCACACTCTTTTTCTTTTTTCTTTTAACAGAAAAGCAAAAGGCGTGGAAAAAATGATGAATTGTAGGAATTTTACAGACATGTAACCCAAATTACAAAAACCTATCAGCTCACCCCAGTCAGAATGGCCATCAACAAAAATGCTGCAAACAAGAAATGCTGACGTGATTGTGGAGAAATGCGTACCCTCGATTCTAAGGGGGACGTGGTAAGAGCCACTAATGACAGCACAATTGAGGTGCCTTGAAAAGGTAACGTTGAGCTACCATACCAGTCAATCAATCATACCCACTGCTGGGTCTATCACCTGAGAGAATGAAAATCAAAAATCGCAGGCTGGCAATCCTGCACTCCAGCAATATTTACCATAGGCAACGCTTGGAAGCAACGAAAATGTCCATCAACAGAGGAATGCACCAAGAAGAAGTGGTCCATGTACACAATGGAATATTAGCCATGGAAAACATTGAAGCACTGCTCTTTGAGGCACCATAGGCACCATAGATGAGCCTGGAGATAATCACAAAACATGAAGTAGGTCGGAAAGCAAAAGACCTATATCCCATATTATCACGTACGGCATTATCTAATAACTGACACAGATGAACATATTTCCAAAGAGAAAGACACTCACAGGCGTAGAAAACAAACTATGCTCATCTAAAAGGAAAGGAGGGGGGAAATTGAGAAATGAAGATTAGTGTGACTATACATATACAAATACATATTATATACATGTATCAAAAAGACCGAACATATAGCAAGGGAGGTCGACGGAACACTGTAATATTTTACATGGGAAGAGGATCTGTACATTAATAGACATACATAATGTACAAATGAACCAGATTGTGTACACCTAGGACAAACAATTTTCTAAACTTTACCCAGATTAAAAAAATTTTAAAAACCAAGAAGAAGTAATGAGACATAAACTTATGGGGATTTCTCCTGGCAAATTCCATTCTAATTTACAACCTAGGACAATGACTTCCAGAAAGGCTCTGCTGCCCTAGTACCCAGATTGGGGAATGGAGAAATGCTACCTCCTTGTGGACGTTTCCCACAACAGCAGCTTTGAACCCACTGCAAAAGGTCACTAAATTTTCACCAACTTGCAGTTCTGTAAATGGCGCCTGCCCTCCAGAAAATTTCTGGGGTCAAAAATCGACCAAAAAATTCAGAAGAGGGCAACCTTCGAAGAAGACAATTTCAAGAGCTATATTGTACTCACGGTTTTTTCTTTTAAGAGAAAAGAAAAAGGCGTAGGAATATGATGAATTTTAAAAATTTTAATGACATGCATACCCATATTACAAAAACCTATCAGCTCACAGCAGTCACAATGGCCATTAGGAAAAGTGCTGCAAAAAATAAACGGTGACGGGAGTGTGGAGAAATGCGTACCCTCGGTGGTAAGGGGGGGCATGTAAAGAGCCACTAATGAAAACACAATGTAGGTGCTTTGAAAAGGGAAACATTGAGCTACCAGTCAATCAATCACAACCACTGCTTGGCCTATCACCTGAGAAAATGAGAATCAAAAAGTCACAGGCTGGCAAACCTGTACGCCAGCAATATTTACCATAGCCAACACTTGGAAGCAATGAAAATGTCCATCAACCGAGGAATGCACCAAGAAGAAGTGGTCCACGTACACAATGGAATATTACTCTAATTAATAATAAATATAAATTAAATTTAAAAACAAAGAAAAGCAAGGAGACATCAACATTTGTGGGTTTATCCGGGCACATTGCACTCTAATTTATAACCGAAGAACACCACGGACCGGTAGGTCTGTTTCCCTAGTAGCAGCAAGGGGAACGTAGAAAGGCTGCCGCTCTCTGGCCGTTACCTGCAAAAGCAGGTTTAAAGCCTGAGCTAATGGTCACTTCATATGAACAAGTACTGCAGGGCTGTAAATGAAACCTGCCCTCAAAATGTCTTGAGGGAGATCATGGCCAAAATATTTCAAACGGTGACACATACTTTAAGAAAACACTTTGAAGAAATAAGCTCCAATCACAGCTGGAAAAATAAAAAGGACAAGTCTTAAAGCTCAATTTCAACGCATTATGAGACACATGCAAATTCAACCACAAAGAGGTATCAGCTCACACCACTCAGAATAACCATCAGCAAAAACTACAAAGAATAAATGCTGAAGGTGCTGGGAAGAAATACATACCCTCCACTTTAAGTGGGACGTAACCTGGAAAGAGCCACTAAAGAGATCAGAATAGAGGTGCCTTTAAAAGGTAAACATTGAGCTACCATATGATCCAGCAGACCTATTCCTGGACCTATAACCTAAGAAGACAGAATTGGAAGGACACAGGCACGCAAATCTGCATTGCACAGTATTACAATGGCCAAGATATGGAAGTAGCCAAAAAGTCCACCGACAGATGGGTGGACAAAGAAGAACTGCTACCTGTACAGATGGAATATGAGCTAGTGAAAAAATGAAACAATGCCATTTGCAGCACCATAGATGAGTCTAGAAGTAATCACGCAACTCGGAGTAAGTGAGAAAGCGAAAGTCACATAGCCTATCATATCACATATAGGTGTTACCTAAAAAATGATACAGACAAAGGTATTTCCACAGAGAAACACTATCATAGATTCATTTAAAAAACTTATGGTTCACCAAATGGAAAGGTGTGAGGATTGGATACATTACCATATTGAGGTTAACAGAGAGACACAAACACACGTGAAATACATAATCACCAAAGACCTACGCAATACCAAGAGAAGACTACTCAACACTGTGTCATAACCTACATGGGAAAAGGATCCGAAGAAGAATAGATATATGTATATGTGTGAAAGAACCACATCTTGCACACCTAGAACAAACAAAACATTGTAATCAAGTTTGCTGTGATAAAAAATAAAAATTAAGTTAAAAATACCAACAAGAAGTAATGAGACATAAACTTAAAGGGCTTTTGCCTCGCACATTCCATTCTAATTTGCAACCTAGAACACCACTTCCAGTAAGGCTCTGTTGCCCTAGTAACCAGATTTGGTAAAGGAGAAATGCTGCCGCCTTGTGGCCGATTCCCGCAAGAGCAGCTTTTAACCCACAGCTAATGGTCACTTACCATTCATTCACAAGGACGCAGGGCTGTAAAGGACACCTGCCCTCAAAATTGTGCTGAGGTAGGGAATGGATAAAAAAAATTCAAAACAGGCAAAATGTTCACGAAGCTAGTATGAAGAGGTAAGTTTTACTCACTCTCTTTTTAAAGAAAGGGAAATGGATAAAAGCTCAACCTCAGGAAGTATTAGACTCATGCAATCTAATCTACGAAAAGTTCTCAACTCACACCCGTCGACTGACCATTGGCAAAAAGTCTACAAACAGTCAATGCTGAAGAGGTTTTAGAGAACTGTGTACCCTCTAGCTGCTGGTGAGATGTAAAAGGGTTAAACGCTAATAATGAGAACAGAAAGGAGCTGCGTTGAAAAGGAAAAATTGAGGTACCATTCAATCCAGCAGGCGCACCAATGGGCCTCTCACCTGAGAAGACCAGAATGAAGAAGACCCGGGCTGCAAAAGCTGCACTGCAGCCTTATTCACAATAGACAAGACAGTGAAGCAACCAAAATGTCCATCAACAGATGAAAGGAAAAGGAAGAAGCGGCCCATGTACACAATGAATACTAGCCATGGAAAACAATGAAACACTGCTCTTTGAGGCACCATAGATGATCTTGGAGATAATCACAGAACATGAGGTAAGTCGGAAAGCAAAAGTCCTATATCCCATGATATCACTTATAGGCGTTCTCTAATAACTGACACAAATGAACATATTTCCACAGAGAAAGTCCATCACAGACTTATTAAAAAAAAAAAAACTATGCTTATCTAAAAGGAAAGGTGGGGGAATGGATAAATGAAGATTAGCGTTACCATATGTATACAAATACATATTATATACATATATCAAAAAGACCGACCATATAGCAAGGAAGGTTTACGGAACACTCTGTAATAATTTACACGGGAAGAGGATCTCTACATAAATAGGTATATAGAATATGTAGATGAACCAGAGTGTGTACACCTTGGACAAGCAACATTCTAACCATTACCCCAATTGAAAAAATTAAAACAACGAACTAGGAGTAATGAGACATAAACTTATGGGGGGTTTTCCTGGCACATTCCATTCAAATTGACCACCTAGGCAAACGACTTCCAGAACGGCTCTGCTGCCCTAGTACCCCGATTTGGGAATGGAGAAATGCTGCATCCTTGTGGCCGTTTCCCACAACAGCAGCTTTAAACCCACTGCAAAAGGTCACTAAATGTTCACCAATTGCAGTTCTGTAAATGACACCTGCCCTCCAAAAAATACTGAGGTCGAAAATCGACCAAAAAATTCTAGAGTGCAACCTTCCAAAAAGAAAATTTGAAGAGGTATATTATACTCACACTCTTTTTCTTTTTTCTTTTAACAGAAAAGCAAAAGGCGTGGAAAAATGATGAATTGTAGGAATTTTTACAGACATGTAAACCCAAATTACAAAAACCTATCAGCTCACCCCAGTCAGAATGGCCATCAACAAAAATGCTGCAAACAAGAAATGCTGACGTGATTGTGGAGAAATGCGTACCCTCGATTCTAAGGGGGACGTGGTAAGAGCCACTAATGACAGCACAATTGAGGTGCCTTGAAAAGGTAAACGTTGAGCTACCATACCAGTCAATCAATCATACCCACTGCTGGGTCTATCACCTGAGAGAATGAAAATCAAAAATCGCAGGCTGGCAATCCTGCACTCCAGCAATATTTACCATAGGCAACGCTTGGAAGCAACGAAAATGTCCATCAACAGAGGAATGCACCAAGAAGAAGTGGTCCATGTACACAATGGAATATTAGCCATGGAAAACATTGAAGCACTGCTCTTTGAGGCACCATAGATGAGCCTGGAGATAATCACAAAACATGAAGTAGGTCGGAAAGCAAAAGACCTATATCCCATATTATCACGTACGGCATTATCTAATAACTGACACAGATGAACATATTTCCAAAGAGAAAGACACTCACAGGCGTAGAAAACAAACTATGCTCATCTAAAAGGAAAGGAGGGGGGAAATTGAGAAATGAAGATTAGTGTGACTATACATATACAAATACATATTATATACATGTATCAAAAAGACCGAACATATAGCAAGGGAGGTCGACGGAACACTGTAATATTTTACATGGGAAGAGGATCTGTACATTAATAGACATACATAATGTACAAATGAACCAGATTGTGTACACCTAGGACAAACAATTTTCTAAACTTTACCCAGATTAAAAAAATTTTAAAAACCAAGAAGAAGTAATGAGACATAAACTTATGGGGATTTCTCCTGGCAAATTCCATTCTAATTTACAACCTAGGACAATGACTTCCAGAAAGGCTCTGCTGCCCTAGTACCCAGATTGGGGAATGGAGAAATGCTACCTCCTTGTGGACGTTTCCCACAACAGCAGCTTTGAACCCACTGCAAAAGGTCACTAAATTTTCACCAACTTGCAGTTCTGTAAATGGCGCCTGCCCTCCAGAAAATTTCTGGGGTCAAAAATCGACCAAAAAATTCAGAAGAGGGCAACCTTCGAAGAAGACAATTTCAAGAGCTATATTGTACTCACGGTTTTTTCTTTTAAGAGAAAAGAAAAAGGCGTAGGAATATGATGAATTTTAAAAATTTTAATGACATGCATACCCATATTACAAAAACCTATCAGCTCGCAGCAGTCACAATGGCCATTAGGAAAAGTGCTGCAAAAAATAAACGGTGAAGGGAGTGTGGAGAAATGCGTACCCTCGGTGGTAAGGGGGGGCATGTAAAGAGCCACTAATGAAAACACAATGTAGGTGCTTTGAAAAGGGAAACATTGAGCTACCAGTCAATCAATCACAACCACTGCTTGGCCTATCACCTGAGAAAATGAGAATCAAAAAGTCACAGGCTGGCAAACCTGTACGCCAGCAATATTTACCATAGCCAACACTTGGAAGCAATGAAAATGTCCATCAACCGAGGAATGCACCAAGAAGAAGTGGTCCACGTACACAATGGAATATTACTCTAATTAATAATAAATATAAATTAAATTTAAAAACAAAGAAAAGCAAGGAGACATCAACATTTGTGGGTTTATCCGGGCACATTGCACTCTAATTTATAACCGAAGAACACCACGGACCGGTAGGTCTGTTTCCCTAGTAGCAGCAAGGGGAACGTAGAAAGGCTGCCGCTCTCTGGCCGTTACCTGCAAAAGCAGGTTTAAAGCCTGAGCTAATGGTCACTTCATATGAACAAGTACTGCAGGGCTGTAAATGAAACCTGCCCTCAAAATGTCTTGAGGGAGATCATGGCCAAAATATTTCAAACGGTGACACATACTTTAAGAAAACACTTTGAAGAAATAAGCTCCAATCACAGCTGGAAAAATAAAAAGGACAAGTCTTAAAGCTCAATTTCAACGCATTATGAGACACATGCAAATTCAACCACAAAGAGGTATCAGCTCACACCACTCAGAATAACCATCAGCAAAAACTACAAAGAATAAATGCTGAAGGTGCTGGGAAGAAATACATACCCTCCACTTTAAGTGGGACGTAACCTGGAAAGAGCCACTAAAGAGATCAGAATAGAGGTGCCTTTAAAAGGTAAACATTGAGCTACCATATGATCCAGCAGACCTATTCCTGGACCTATAACCTAAGAAGACAGAATTGGAAGGACACAGGCACGCAAATCTGCATTGCACAGTATTACAATGGCCAAGATATGGAAGTAGCCAAAAAGTCCACCGACAGATGGGTGGACAAAGAAGAACTGCTACCTGTACAGATGGAATATGAGCTAGTGAAAAAATGAAACAATGCCATTTGCAGCACCATAGATGAGTCTAGAAGTAATCACGCAACTCGGAGTAAGTGAGAAAGCGAAAGTCACATAGCCTATCATATCACATATAGGTGTTACCTAAAAAATGATACAGACAAAGGTATTTCCACAGAGAAACACTATCATAGATTCATTTAAAAAACTTATGGTTCACCAAATGGAAAGGTGTGAGGATTGGATACATTACCATATTGAGGTTAACAGAGAGACACAAACACACGTGAAATACATAATCACCAAAGACCTACGCAATACCAAGAGAAGACTACTCAACACTGTGTCATAACCTACATGGGAAAAGGATCCGAAGAAGAATAGATATATGTATATGTGTGAAAGAACCACATCTTGCACACCTAGAACAAACAAAACATTGTAATCAAGTTTGCTGTGATAAAAAATAAAAATTAAGTTAAAAATACCAACAAGAAGTAATGAGACATAAACTTAAAGGGCTTTTGCCTCGCACATTCCATTCTAATTTGCAACCTAGAACACCACTTCCAGTAAGGCTCTGTTGCCCTAGTAACCAGATTTGGTAAAGGAGAAATGCTGCCGCCTTGTGGCCGATTCCCGCAAGAGCAGCTTTTAACCCACAGCTAATGGTCACTTACCATTCATTCACAAGGACGCAGGGCTGTAAAGGACACCTGCCCTCAAAATTGTGCTGAGGTAGGGAATGGATAAAAAAAATTCAAAACAGGCAAAATGTTCACGAAGCTAGTATGAAGAGGTAAGTTTTACTCACTCTCTTTTTAAAGAAAGGGAAATGGATAAAAGCTCAACCTCAGGAAGTATTAGACTCATGCAATCTAATCTACGAAAAGTTCTCAACTCACACCCGTCGACTGACCATTGGCAAAAAGTCTACAAACAGTCAATGCTGAAGAGGTTTTAGAGAACTGTGTACCCTCTAGCTGCTGGTGAGATGTAAAAGGGTTAAACGCTAATAATGAGAACAGAAAGGAGCTGCGTTGAAAAGGAAAAATTGAGGTACCATTCAATCCAGCAGGCGCACCAATGGGCCTCTCACCTGAGAAGACCAGAATGAAGAAGACCCGGGCTGCAAAAGCTGCACTGCAGCCTTATTCACAATAGACAAGACAGTGAAGCAACCAAAATGTCCATCAACAGATGAAAGGAAAAGGAAGAAGCGGCCCATGTACACAATGAATACTAGCCATGGAAAACAATGAAACACTGCTCTTTGAGGCACCATAGATGATCTTGGAGATAATCACAGAACATGAGGTAAGTCGGAAAGCAAAAGTCCTATATCCCATGATATCACTTATAGGCGTTCTCTAATAACTGACACAAATGAACATATTTCCACAGAGAAAGTCCATCACAGACTTATTAAAAAAAAAAAAACTATGCTTATCTAAAAGGAAAGGTGGGGGAATGGATAAATGAAGATTAGCGTTACCATATGTATACAAATACATATTATATACATATATCAAAAAGACCGACCATATAGCAAGGAAGGTTTACGGAACACTCTGTAATAATTTACACGGGAAGAGGATCTCTACATAAATAGGTATATAGAATATGTAGATGAACCAGAGTGTGTACACCTTGGACAAGCAACATTCTAACCATTACCCCAATTGAAAAAATTAAAACAACGAACTAGGAGTAATGAGACATAAACTTATGGGGGGTTTTCCTGGCACATTCCATTCAAATTGACCACCTAGGCAAACGACTTCCAGAACGGCTCTGCTGCCCTAGTACCCCGATTTGGGAATGGAGAAATGCTGCATCCTTGTGGCCGTTTCCCACAACAGCAGCTTTAAACCCACTGCAAAAGGTCACTAAATGTTCACCAATTGCAGTTCTGTAAATGACACCTGCCCTCCAAAAAATACTGAGGTCGAAAATCGACCAAAAAATTCTAGAGTGCAACCTTCCAAAAAGAAAATTTGAAGAGGTATATTATACTCACACTCTTTTTCTTTTTTCTTTTAACAGAAAAGCAAAAGGCGTGGAAAAATGATGAATTGTAGGAATTTTTACAGACATGTAAACCCAAATTACAAAAACCTATCAGCTCACCCCAGTCAGAATGGCCATCAACAAAAATGCTGCAAACAAGAAATGCTGACGTGATTGTGGAGAAATGCGTACCCTCGATTCTAAGGGGGACGTGGTAAGAGCCACTAATGACAGCACAATTGAGGTGCCTTGAAAAGGTAAACGTTGAGCTACCATACCAGTCAATCAATCATACCCACTGCTGGGTCTATCACCTGAGAGAATGAAAATCAAAAATCGCAGGCTGGCAATCCTGCACTCCAGCAATATTTACCATAGGCAACGCTTGGAAGCAACGAAAATGTCCATCAACAGAGGAATGCACCAAGAAGAAGTGGTCCATGTACACAATGGAATATTAGCCATGGAAAACATTGAAGCACTGCTCTTTGAGGCACCATAGATGAGCCTGGAGATAATCACAAAACATGAAGTAGGTCGGAAAGCAAAAGACCTATATCCCATATTATCACGTACGGCATTATCTAATAACTGACACAGATGAACATATTTCCAAAGAGAAAGACACTCACAGGCGTAGAAAACAAACTATGCTCATCTAAAAGGAAAGGAGGGGGGAAATTGAGAAATGAAGATTAGTGTGACTATACATATACAAATACATATTATATACATGTATCAAAAAGACCGAACATATAGCAAGGGAGGTCGACGGAACACTGTAATATTTTACATGGGAAGAGGATCTGTACATTAATAGACATACATAATGTACAAATGAACCAGATTGTGTACACCTAGGACAAACAATTTTCTAAACTTTACCCAGATTAAAAAAATTTTAAAAACCAAGAAGAAGTAATGAGACATAAACTTATGGGGATTTCTCCTGGCAAATTCCATTCTAATTTACAACCTAGGACAATGACTTCCAGAAAGGCTCTGCTGCCCTAGTACCCAGATTGGGGAATGGAGAAATGCTACCTCCTTGTGGACGTTTCCCACAACAGCAGCTTTGAACCCACTGCAAAAGGTCACTAAATTTTCACCAACTTGCAGTTCTGTAAATGGCGCCTGCCCTCCAGAAAATTTCTGGGGTCAAAAATCGACCAAAAAATTCAGAAGAGGGCAACCTTCGAAGAAGACAATTTCAAGAGCTATATTGTACTCACGGTTTTTTCTTTTAAGAGAAAAGAAAAAGGCGTAGGAATATGATGAATTTTAAAAATTTTAATGACATGCATACCCATATTACAAAAACCTATCAGCTCGCAGCAGTCACAATGGCCATTAGGAAAAGTGCTGCAAAAAATAAACGGTGAAGGGAGTGTGGAGAAATGCGTACCCTCGGTGGTAAGGGGGGGCATGTAAAGAGCCACTAATGAAAACACAATGTAGGTGCTTTGAAAAGGGAAACATTGAGCTACCAGTCAATCAATCACAACCACTGCTTGGCCTATCACCTGAGAAAATGAGAATCAAAAAGTCACAGGCTGGCAAACCTGTACGCCAGCAATATTTACCATAGCCAACACTTGGAAGCAATGAAAATGTCCATCAACCGAGGAATGCACCAAGAAGAAGTGGTCCACGTACACAATGGAATATTACTCTAATTAATAATAAATATAAATTAAATTTAAAAACAAAGAAAAGCAAGGAGACATCAACATTTGTGGGTTTATCCGGGCACATTGCACTCTAATTTATAACCGAAGAACACCACGGACCGGTAGGTCTGTTTCCCTAGTAGCAGCAAGGGGAACGTAGAAAGGCTGCCGCTCTCTGGCCGTTACCTGCAAAAGCAGGTTTAAAGCCTGAGCTAATGGTCACTTCATATGAACAAGTACTGCAGGGCTGTAAATGAAACCTGCCCTCAAAATGTCTTGAGGGAGATCATGGCCAAAATATTTCAAACGGTGACACATACTTTAAGAAAACACTTTGAAGAAATAAGCTCCAATCACAGCTGGAAAAATAAAAAGGACAAGTCTTAAAGCTCAATTTCAACGCATTATGAGACACATGCAAATTCAACCACAAAGAGGTATCAGCTCACACCACTCAGAATAACCATCAGCAAAAACTACAAAGAATAAATGCTGAAGGTGCTGGGAAGAAATACATACCCTCCACTTTAAGTGGGACGTAACCTGGAAAGAGCCACTAAAGAGATCAGAATAGAGGTGCCTTTAAAAGGTAAACATTGAGCTACCATATGATCCAGCAGACCTATTCCTGGACCTATAACCTAAGAAGACAGAATTGGAAGGACACAGGCACGCAAATCTGCATTGCACAGTATTACAATGGCCAAGATATGGAAGTAGCCAAAAAGTCCACCGACAGATGGGTGGACAAAGAAGAACTGCTACCTGTACAGATGGAATATGAGCTAGTGAAAAAATGAAACAATGCCATTTGCAGCACCATAGATGAGTCTAGAAGTAATCACGCAACTCGGAGTAAGTGAGAAAGCGAAAGTCACATAGCCTATCATATCACATATAGGTGTTACCTAAAAAATGATACAGACAAAGGTATTTCCACAGAGAAACACTATCATAGATTCATTTAAAAAACTTATGGTTCACCAAATGGAAAGGTGTGAGGATTGGATACATTACCATATTGAGGTTAACAGAGAGACACAAACACACGTGAAATACATAATCACCAAAGACCTACGCAATACCAAGAGAAGACTACTCAACACTGTGTCATAACCTACATGGGAAAAGGATCCGAAGAAGAATAGATATATGTATATGTGTGAAAGAACCACATCTTGCACACCTAGAACAAACAAAACATTGTAATCAAGTTTGCTGTGATAAAAAATAAAAATTAAGTTAAAAATACCAACAAGAAGTAATGAGACATAAACTTAAAGGGCTTTTGCCTCGCACATTCCATTCTAATTTGCAACCTAGAACACCACTTCCAGTAAGGCTCTGTTGCCCTAGTAACCAGATTTGGTAAAGGAGAAATGCTGCCGCCTTGTGGCCGATTCCCGCAAGAGCAGCTTTTAACCCACAGCTAATGGTCACTTACCATTCATTCACAAGGACGCAGGGCTGTAAAGGACACCTGCCCTCAAAATTGTGCTGAGGTAGGGAATGGATAAAAAAAATTCAAAACAGGCAAAATGTTCACGAAGCTAGTATGAAGAGGTAAGTTTTACTCACTCTCTTTTTAAAGAAAGGGAAATGGATAAAAGCTCAACCTCAGGAAGTATTAGACTCATGCAATCTAATCTACGAAAAGTTCTCAACTCACACCCGTCGACTGACCATTGGCAAAAAGTCTACAAACAGTCAATGCTGAAGAGGTTTTAGAGAACTGTGTACCCTCTAGCTGCTGGTGAGATGTAAAAGGGTTAAACGCTAATAATGAGAACAGAAAGGAGCTGCGTTGAAAAGGAAAAATTGAGGTACCATTCAATCCAGCAGGCGCACCAATGGGCCTCTCACCTGAGAAGACCAGAATGAAGAAGACCCGGGCTGCAAAAGCTGCACTGCAGCCTTATTCACAATAGACAAGACAGTGAAGCAACCAAAATGTCCATCAACAGATGAAAGGAAAAGGAAGAAGCGGCCCATGTACACAATGAATACTAGCCATGGAAAACAATGAAACACTGCTCTTTGAGGCACCATAGATGATCTTGGAGATAATCACAGAACATGAGGTAAGTCGGAAAGCAAAAGTCCTATATCCCATGATATCACTTATAGGCGTTCTCTAATAACTGACACAAATGAACATATTTCCACAGAGAAAGTCCATCACAGACTTATTAAAAAAAAAAAAACTATGCTTATCTAAAAGGAAAGGTGGGGGAATGGATAAATGAAGATTAGCGTTACCATATGTATACAAATACATATTATATACATATATCAAAAAGACCGACCATATAGCAAGGAAGGTTTACGGAACACTCTGTAATAATTTACACGGGAAGAGGATCTCTACATAAATAGGTATATAGAATATGTAGATGAACCAGAGTGTGTACACCTTGGACAAGCAACATTCTAACCATTACCCCAATTGAAAAAATTAAAACAACGAACTAGGAGTAATGAGACATAAACTTATGGGGGGTTTTCCTGGCACATTCCATTCAAATTGACCACCTAGGCAAACGACTTCCAGAACGGCTCTGCTGCCCTAGTACCCCGATTTGGGAATGGAGAAATGCTGCATCCTTGTGGCCGTTTCCCACAACAGCAGCTTTAAACCCACTGCAAAAGGTCACTAAATGTTCACCAATTGCAGTTCTGTAAATGACACCTGCCCTCCAAAAAATACTGAGGTCGAAAATCGACCAAAAAATTCTAGAGTGCAACCTTCCAAAAAGAAAATTTGAAGAGGTATATTATACTCACACTCTTTTTCTTTTTTCTTTTAACAGAAAAGCAAAAGGCGTGGAAAAATGATGAATTGTAGGAATTTTTACAGACATGTAAACCCAAATTACAAAAACCTATCAGCTCACCCCAGTCAGAATGGCCATCAACAAAAATGCTGCAAACAAGAAATGCTGACGTGATTGTGGAGAAATGCGTACCCTCGATTCTAAGGGGGACGTGGTAAGAGCCACTAATGACAGCACAATTGAGGTGCCTTGAAAAGGTAAACGTTGAGCTACCATACCAGTCAATCAATCATACCCACTGCTGGGTCTATCACCTGAGAGAATGAAAATCAAAAATCGCAGGCTGGCAATCCTGCACTCCAGCAATATTTACCATAGGCAACGCTTGGAAGCAACGAAAATGTCCATCAACAGAGGAATGCACCAAGAAGAAGTGGTCCATGTACACAATGGAATATTAGCCATGGAAAACATTGAAGCACTGCTCTTTGAGGCACCATAGATGAGCCTGGAGATAATCACAAAACATGAAGTAGGTCGGAAAGCAAAAGACCTATATCCCATATTATCACGTACGGCATTATCTAATAACTGACACAGATGAACATATTTCCAAAGAGAAAGACACTCACAGGCGTAGAAAACAAACTATGCTCATCTAAAAGGAAAGGAGGGGGGAAATTGAGAAATGAAGATTAGTGTGACTATACATATACAAATACATATTATATACATGTATCAAAAAGACCGAACATATAGCAAGGGAGGTCGACGGAACACTGTAATATTTTACATGGGAAGAGGATCTGTACATTAATAGACATACATAATGTACAAATGAACCAGATTGTGTACACCTAGGACAAACAATTTTCTAAACTTTACCCAGATTAAAAAAATTTTAAAAACCAAGAAGAAGTAATGAGACATAAACTTATGGGGATTTCTCCTGGCAAATTCCATTCTAATTTACAACCTAGGACAATGACTTCCAGAAAGGCTCTGCTGCCCTAGTACCCAGATTGGGGAATGGAGAAATGCTACCTCCTTGTGGACGTTTCCCACAACAGCAGCTTTGAACCCACTGCAAAAGGTCACTAAATTTTCACCAACTTGCAGTTCTGTAAATGGCGCCTGCCCTCCAGAAAATTTCTGGGGTCAAAAATCGACCAAAAAATTCAGAAGAGGGCAACCTTCGAAGAAGACAATTTCAAGAGCTATATTGTACTCACGGTTTTTTCTTTTAAGAGAAAAGAAAAAGGCGTAGGAATATGATGAATTTTAAAAATTTTAATGACATGCATACCCATATTACAAAAACCTATCAGCTCGCAGCAGTCACAATGGCCATTAGGAAAAGTGCTGCAAAAAATAAACGGTGACGGGAGTGTGGAGAAATGCGTACCCTCGGTGGTAAGGGGGGGCATGTAAAGAGCCACTAATGAAAACACAATGTAGGTGCTTTGAAAAGGGAAACATTGAGCTACCAGTCAATCAATCACAACCACTGCTTGGCCTATCACCTGAGAAAATGAGAATCAAAAAGTCACAGGCTGGCAAACCTGTACGCCAGCAATATTTACCATAGCCAACACTTGGAAGCAATGAAAATGTCCATCAACCGAGGAATGCACCAAGAAGAAGTGGTCCACGTACACAATGGAATATTACTCTAATTAATAATAAATATAAATTAAATTTAAAAACAAAGAAAAGCAAGGAGACATCAACATTTGTGGGTTTATCCGGGCACATTGCACTCTAATTTATAACCGAAGAACACCACGGACCGGTAGGTCTGTTTCCCTAGTAGCAGCAAGGGGAACGTAGAAAGGCTGCCGCTCTCTGGCCGTTACCTGCAAAAGCAGGTTTAAAGCCTGAGCTAATGGTCACTTCATATGAACAAGTACTGCAGGGCTGTAAATGAAACCTGCCCTCAAAATGTCTTGAGGGAGATCATGGCCAAAATATTTCAAACGGTGACACATACTTTAAGAAAACACTTTGAAGAAATAAGCTCCAATCACAGCTGGAAAAATAAAAAGGACAAGTCTTAAAGCTCAATTTCAACGCATTATGAGACACATGCAAATTCAACCACAAAGAGGTATCAGCTCACACCACTCAGAATAACCATCAGCAAAAACTACAAAGAATAAATGCTGAAGGTGCTGGGAAGAAATACATACCCTCCACTTTAAGTGGGACGTAACCTGGAAAGAGCCACTAAAGAGATCAGAATAGAGGTGCCTTTAAAAGGTAAACATTGAGCTACCATATGATCCAGCAGACCTATTCCTGGACCTATAACCTAAGAAGACAGAATTGGAAGGACACAGGCACGCAAATCTGCATTGCACGTATTACAATGGCCAAGATATGGAAGTAGCCAAAAAGTCCACCGACAGATGGGTGGACAAAGAAGAACTGCTACCTGTACAGATGGAATATGAGCTAGTGAAAAAATGAAACAATGCCATTTGCAGCACCATAGATGAGTCTAGAAGTAATCACGCAACTCGGAGTAAGTGAGAAAGCGAAAGTCACATAGCCTATCATATCACATATAGGTGTTACCTAAAAAATGATACAGACAAAGGTATTTCCACAGAGAAACACTATCATAGATTCATTTAAAAAACTTATGGTTCACCAAATGGAAAGGTGTGAGGATTGGATACATTACCATATTGAGGTTAACAGAGAGACACAAACACACGTGAAATACATAATCACCAAAGACCTACGCAATACCAAGAGAAGACTACTCAACACTGTGTCATAACCTACATGGGAAAAGGATCCGAAGAAGAATAGATATATGTATATGTGTGAAAGAACCACATCTTGCACACTAGAACAAACAAAACATTGTAATCAAGTTTGCTGTGATAAAAAATAAAAATTAAGTTAAAAATACCAACAAGAAGTAATGAGACATAAACTTAAAGGGCTTTTGCCTCGCACATTCCATTCTAATTTTGCAACCTAGAACACCACTTCCAGTAAGGCTCTGTTGCCCTAGTAACCAGATTTGGTAAAGGAGAAATGCTGCCGCCTTGTGGCCGATTCCCGCAAGAGCAGCTTTTAACCCACAGCTAATGGTCACTTACCATTCATTCACAAGGACGCAGGGCTGTAAAGGACACCTGCCCTCAAAATTGTGCTGAGGTAGGGAATGGATAAAAAAATTCAAAACAGGCAAAATGTTCACGAAGCTAGTATGAAGAGGTAAGTTTTACTCACTCTCTTTTTAAAGAAAGGGAAATGGATAAAAGCTCAACCTCAGGAAGTATTAGACTCATGCAATCTAATCTACGAAAAGTTCTCAACTCACACCCGTCGACTGACCATTGGCAAAAAGTCTACAAACAGTCAATGCTGAAGAGGTTTTAGAGAACTGTGTACCCTCTAGCTGCTGGTGAGATGTAAAAGGGTTAAACGCTAATAATGAGAACAGAAAGGAGCTGCGTTGAAAAGGAAAAATTGAGGTACCATTCAATCCAGCAGGCGCACCAATGGGCCTCTCACCTGAGAAGACCAGAATGAAGAAGACCCGGGCTGCAAAAGCTGCACTGCAGCCTTATTCACAATAGACAAGACAGTGAAGCAACCAAAATGTCCATCAACAGATGAAAGGAAAAGGAAGAAGCGGCCCATGTACACAATGAATACTAGCCATGGAAAACAATGAAACACTGCTCTTTGAGGCACCATAGATGATCTTGGAGATAATCACAGAACATGAGGTAAGTCGGAAAGCAAAAGTCCTATATCCCATGATATCACTTATAGGCGTTCTCTAATAACTGACACAAATGAACATATTTCCACAGAGAAAGTCCATCACAGACTTATTAAAAAAAAAAAAACTATGCTTATCTAAAAGGAAAGGTGGGGGAATGGATAAATGAAGATTAGCGTTACCATATGTATACAAATACATATTATATACATATATCAAAAGACCGACCATATAGCAAGGAAGGTTTACGGAACACTCTGTAATAATTTACACGGGAAGAGGATCTCTACATAAATAGGTATATAGAATATGTAGATGAACCAGAGTGTGTACACCTTGGACAAGCAACATTCTAACCATTACCCCAATTGAAAAAATTAAAACAACGAACTAGGAGTAATGAGACATAAACTTATGGGGGGTTTTCCTGGCACATTCCATTCAAATTGACCACCTAGGCAAACGACTTCCAGAACGGCTCTGCTGCCCTAGTACCCCGATTTGGGAATGGAGAAATGCTGCATCCTTGTGGCCGTTTCCCACAACAGCAGCTTTAAACCCACTGCAAAAGGTCACTAAATGTTCACCAATTGCAGTTCTGTAAATGACACCTGC